>NW_026067890.1:9854554-10201426 GCF_014885135.2 Alexandromys fortis
ATATATGCCACCTATCCAGCTGAGATGAGGTTTTAACACTTTTGTTCAACTACTGCTATCCAGGTGATTAGAACTGCTACCCCTACAGGGTAACTGCAAGACAGCATCAGAGCAAAGTCTACAAAAGTGGCAACACAACTATCTCAGTTTTTAGATGATGTTTCATAAGGATGTACGTATCAACTGAACGAAGAATACCTGGCTTCATCTACACAGCCAATTAATTACTGCAATCATTACATCATACGTTTAAGTTATAAAATTAATCGGGGAACTACTGAACAAAAAAAAATCTTTAAACCTAAGCCAAGTTACTCATCGTCAAAATAATCATAAATTTTCACCATATGAGAATATGAACCAAGTAGGTACCTGGCAACACAGAGTAGTGAGCCTCAAAAGTAGCAAGTATGAAAAGCAACTGGACGTCTTATGCAAACAGACTTCTGGGTCTGACCTTACAAGGCCTGACTTCACGATCTGGGAAAAGCCATAGAATCCAATTTTTCTGTTGTTGTTTGTTTGTTTGTTTGTTTGTTTGTTTTAAGCAAAATCACAGGTGATGCTGAAAGTACTGACTCAAAAGTCATTTTCTGAGAATTAGTGATAAAAAATATACAGTTAAAAAATAATGTTCCTTTTATTAAAGAAAATGGTGTGATTAAATCACTTTTGGTGTTTATCATACCCAGCTATAAAATTTACACACACACACACACACACACACACACACACACACGCTCCTAAAACTTAGGTTTCTTTTTCTACAATTCTGCCAAGGCCTGACCAGCTTGGTACTATTTATCTCCATGTCTCTGCATCATGTAATCAACATCCAACTAACACGGGAATTCTTTGTTTTGAGCTTGACTTCATCCTTAAGCAAATAGAAGAGTTCCTAAGTCCAGCCAAATATTAACCTAAAACCACAATACTATGTATTTCTGTACTCTGTGGAAGTCTTCACTAATAAACTAATAATGAACTTGCCTGTAGTCACAAAATTGAGGCACAAGCACCATTAGAAGCTACTTATAGACCTTAGATTAAAAAACAGCAAACTTATAATAGTCTCCAAGGACCAAAGACTTGGGTAGGCTCTTCATAAAACACAATGCATTCCTCTGATTCTCCTTTACTAACAGGGGAATCTGTGTCTTTTACGCATCTAGGATTATACCAATATATCAGCAATGAACAAGTGCTGAGGAGTCTTTCGTATATCACTGCTGTCATTATTGGTTTTGCAATCAATATTGCAAATATTGCGATATTGCAATAGAAATAGAAATATACTCAAACACAGTATATATAATATACTTTCTGTAAAATAATACAAAATACATTTAACAAGTATTTTCATCTAAAAATCAATCGGAATCCCAATTGTACTAAATATAACCGAGTCCAAATTCTACCCCTTGACAAAGGGACAATATCTCTAATAAGTAGTTACCTACCATTACAAGCCAAGATATTGACTCATTGATAAAGTCGAAACTATCACTTAGGTTTCCTGATCCTGACCCATATAAGCTGCCCATGACAGGTAAAGATATTCCAAAGTGGTCACTACCATATGTCAGATAACAGGTCCGTTATTTTCTTGAATTCTGGGATACAAAAATCAAAACAGGAGAAAAGCCTTATTAATAACTAACCTTCTAATAAACCTTTATACTGAGAAGACCTCAAATACTCATACTTAAAAAAAACCAAAATTATAATACTTTTCATTTAAAGGTAAATTTCTCTCATGAACCTGGCTGCTTCTTGAATGAGTGGGTAGATTACCTCTTAAATTTCTCAGATCTTTAAGAAGTCATACCAAGCTCACAAAGACACTCCTTTGGTGAACACAGTAGGAGTTATAATAGGAACAGGGTTGCACTTAAGTAATTAAACTAAAATCCTTTCACCAAGATCTATATCTATATATACATATATAGAGAGAGGAATATATTAGTGAAAGGATAATATTTTCACTAATCTCTATATGTATATATAGATATATTAGTGAAAGGATTTTAGTATACATATTTTAGTATTTCTATATATAATACATACACTAATATATATGCAAATCATGAAGTGTTCAGGGTCCATAAAGGATGCATAACTCCTCTAAAGGATCAAACACCAGGTCCTAGACCATGTTCTTAGCCGTATCATCCATCTGTAAGCTTGTCAGTGAGATCTGGCATAAGCACTCTGTGAGAAATCTGGCACAAGGACACTCTAGGAAAGAGAAGAACTTTTTCTCCAAAAGGATACACAGGGTAAGAAGAAATGAACAAAGCAAGGATATCCAGATGAGATTGTATCTATGCTTAGTGCACAGTTTAAAACATTGGAACAGCACTCCAAAACAGACTTAAAGGATAACTGTTTAGTAATGCATACCCCTCAGGAGCGTTAAGAATGATCAAACTGGCACATGGCACTTTTTGTTGTTTAAGAGCACTTAGTCCAGTTTGCATTGCCTGTATGTCTACTGTGGCATGAGCAACCTACCAGTGGCCACCCCCTTTCCCAAAGGAAAGTTATTCCCTACCCAAGAGAGATCAACTTCCAAGAATTCCACAAGTATGGTTTGGGCCTTGGTAGCCCCTCCTCCATCCATTCTGAAATTCTGTCTGGCTTTATGTTGAGAAGGTCTTACTCAGGCAACCACAGCTTCCATAAGTTATATGTGTCTTACAGAGTCAGAGAAAGTAAGTACATCCTACCCATAAATGCCCTTAGTATAGCTCAGCTCTGGGATGAGAGGTCCCACGTAGGATGCCAATACCGCAGGCAAGCCTTTCCTTTAATTATAGTCACCCCCAGATCAATACTCTGGTTTCTTGGTGTGGCACAGCCAGCTCACAGAAAGCATAACACAGAGTCTAACACTGAAGCACGACTGCTTTTCTTTGAATGTTCTCTTGTTGTTCCAACAAGGTTTTCTCCTTCTCCATTTGTCCTCATTTTGTTCTTATTCAATGCTTCTTATTTCCCCTTCTAGATTCCCTTACCCTAATCATGTTTCTATTAAGACACATTCTTATAAATATCTTCAACATATTTTCAAAGTCAGGAGAAAACAGAGGTAGTGATTAGTATTAATTTCTTTAAAACAGCTTCAGCCTTGCCTTTATCCATACCTTTCCCTGCTTCCTGGGCTCTGTCAAATAAACAGGCAAACCTGTTTGACTAGTTTGCTGTAAACCCTACTCAGTAGAAAGACCAACCGGACAATGGATAAAGCTATGAAAAGCACACAGACCGTTTTTCATAGGTAAAGTTGTACAGTACCTCCAGTGTAGAGCAGATCTTTCAGAATACAAAGACAATAGCACATGCTCATTTATTTCTGTCAGAAATATTAAAAAATTCTCTTGGTATACTTTTCTATGTAATCAATATTGCTATGGTAATGGAGCAGAATAATAGTATGCCTATTTGAAATGGTGTTTGAGATTTATAAAGGAGCTAGGTGTGGGGACATACAGTACTCTGGAAGCTGAGACTAGAGGATTATAAATTTGAGATCAATTGTGCTACATGAAAAGACTGTAAAAAAATATCTGATAGTTGAATTACATTCAATTATAGAGGTGTGCCCAAATGTTTTTGTTGTGTGTGTGTGTGCTTAAGCAGAATAAAAGACTTTGAATTTGCAAAACAGGTTACTCAAAAGAGGATTCTTCCCATGGATGTTCTTTGATGTTGCTTTGAATAGCAAAGTCCTTTAGTTTATTTAAAAATATGAGATGCTTTTAAACCATTAGCTACAGGCTCTCTGACTGAAAAAATACTTACATGATACAATAAAGCATATAATTAATATAGCAAAATATCAACTATATAATTTTAAAACCCTGTGTTATGCACATATGTAGTGTAGGGTATGTGTACCTGTGTTCTGGTAACTTAGGCACATGTGTAGAGAGTGGAGAACAAACTGGAGTTTCAACCCTCACTTTCCACCTTGATTGAGACAAAGTCTCTTGTTTTTTTTTTTAATGGTCTACACCAGGCTTAACAGACTGTAAGTGTCCAGGGTTTCTCTTTTCTCAGCTTCTTATCTCCCCGTAGGAACGCTGGGATCACAGATGCACCCCCATATCTGGCTGTGTATTTCCTATCTCCCCGTAGGAACACTAGGATCACAGATGCACCCCCATGTCTGGCTGTAGGCTCATTTTAAGGATTCAAACTCATATGCTGAGGCTTGTGGAAGAAAGGCTTACCCTGCTAAACTGTCTCCCTAGCCCTTAAAAGTATTTGTACAAATTTGAAATGTTGGCCCTATTTCTTTCAGGTGTTTTGAAGTTTTATAATCCATATGATTCAATTTATGCAATATAAAGAAAATCATACAGATATAATAGCAAATTTTTATGAATAATTTTATTTTTCCAATACTTGGGCATACACTTGCATTTTTCTCACCTGAAAAAAATGTTAGTACTATAATTTCCTCTCATTAAAACAAGGTATACTTCGTGTAATAGCTAATATATTCCTTAGAATCTTGAAAATATTTCAAACATTAAAAATTCATATAAATAATCTAAGTCCACAATGAAGATCTCCACAATGTCCCTACAGTCTTCCCATGTGATAACATACTTTAAAACCTAGGCACCTTTCCAGCCTGAAGCCAGCAGCTGATTTTGAACCTGAAATCCAGACTGTCCTATATACCCTACAGCTCATCAATTCAAAAGTAGTATTTTTGCTCTGGATATTAAATACTGCTTAACGCCTACCTACATGTAACACTTGTCTCTAACCAAATTTCAACTTGACCTTGCAGTCTTTCTAAAGGAGGATTGAGAAAGACAGTAAATGTCTTGTGAGACAAACTGGATTTTTGTACACACAATGTGGAATAGAACAAAAAAACTTAAACTGAAATCACACAGTTCTCTTCCCCTTGCAAGTGACAGGACCTATAAGGTAAACAGACTGGAAAAAAAAATCACAGGAAGTAAACTCTGCCAAAGAGAGATACTGATAACAGAGAGTAGTGCTACAGTCTCTCAAAGCCATCAGCATAATGAATTGCATTTTACCCTTAAATTGCTAAACTTTAAATTTCATTTTATCAGTAAATTCTCATCTGTCCTAAAGCTATGTATTAATGAGGGTGCTATACAAAAAAAGTGAGAATTAATCATAGATAGGATAAACTAATAGACTTACTAATTTTTACTAAACATAATTATATATAATCAATTAATCACTATTATGCCTTTCAATTAATATGTAAACAACATGCACAGCATTCAGGTAAAGCTAATTGCCAAAACAATTCATATATGTAAACATTTTACTCTCAAAATGTTCACTAGTTACAAAGCAAGATATGTAGGCATGCATGGTGCAAATTTCATTTTAAGGGTTTATCATGGATATAAAATATCATCATTTCATCCAAGTAGAAAAAAAGGACTAAGATAGAACATAAGGATATTTATACATTGTTACAATAAACTTCATGGGAGGCAGGAAAAGAAAGCAAACTCCACAATCATCCTTCCATTTCTACACAGGTAAATCATTACTTATTCACAATGTTGAGTTTAAGGCCCTGGATAACTATGAAATGTCTTCTGAAATATTTGATTCAACCTTATAATTTGTTAAGTTTGTTTGTCTTGTTTTTCATTTTACATCCCAACAAAGACTCCCCTCTCTCTCCTCTTTCCACTTCCTCCCCTCCCCAGTTTACTCCTCCTCTACTGACTCCTCAGATACAGGAAGGCCTCCCCTGGATATCGGCCAGCCTTGACACACCAAGTTGCAGTGAGACTAAGCACTTCCTCTTCAATTAAGGCTGCATGAGGCAATCTAGTAGGAGGAATGGGTCCCAAAAGCAGGCAACACAGTCAGAAAGAGACACTCTTCCCTCTGTTAGGAGTCCCAGAAGAAAACCAAGCTTCACTACTGTACCATATATGCAGAGGGCACTGGTTAGTCCCCATGCATTCTCCCCAGTTGTCTGCTCAGTCTCTGTGAGCTCCTATCAACCCATGTTAGTTGGTTCTGTGGGTCCTACAATCCTTTTTCCCTCTCTTCCCCAGATCTGCCTAACGTTTAGCTGTGGGTCTCTGCATCTGTTTCCATCAATAGATGGTATTCACTCACTCGTGAGTGGATTTAACAGAGATCCATGCTACAACCCACAGACCCAGAGAAGCTAAATAACAAATAGGGCTCAAGGAAGGGATGCATGAATCTCTCTGTGAAGGGGAAATAGAATGGACTTTGCTAATGGAAGGGGGTAGGAACTGGAAGAAGAGGGGTAGGGAATGGGAACAGGAGGGATCAGGTGTGAGGAGGATGGAGGGAGAGAAAACTAGAATGTGAGGGCATCTCTGGGATAAGCTAGAAAACTACAGCAATGGAAATTCCCAAGAATCTATGAGGGAGACCTTAGCTAAGATTCCTAACAAGGATACCGAACCCTAACCAGCCATCTCCTGTAACCAGGCAAGACTTTCAGGGGAGGGACTGGGACACCAACCCAGCCACAAAGTCTTCAATGTACTATTTGTACTGCCTACAAGGTGTGCTGGGGGAAAGATAGTGCAGAAATTGTGGGAGTGACCAACTACTGACTAGCACTGGTGTAGACCCATAGCCTGAGAGGGAGATCACCCCTGAGGGTCAGGACCCAGAGGTGGGATACCCCAGAGACCTAGGACAGACCCACACAGGACTGGAAGAAAAAAGTCAATGAAAATGATTCCTAACAATATCCTGTTATGCTCATAGATTGATGCCTAGCCCAACTGTCATCAGAGCAGCTTTCACCTAGCAACTAATGGAAATAGTTTGTTAAATTTTGATATCTATCTTCAGTCTTGTATCTGTTTCAAGCTCTATTAAAATGATCAGTCAATACCTTGTGAGATCATCCAGGGCATATCTAGAATACCAAAAATATAAATGTGAGGGACACTTGGTGTTTAAACACAGTTCAGCCAGAACAGAGGCTGTTTTGGAAGCTCAGCATCCCCCCAGAACTCTGAAGACAACTCCTACCCTCTCTTCTAGGACTTGGATGAGCTGCCTTCTCTGCTTCCTTCACGTTTTTCAGTGTCTGCTAATCCACTGCCTTCTCGGACAAAACAATATTGGATCACCTCATAAATGGCTTTGAAATAACCTCCCAGTCCTGCCAGCTTGCACTTTAGGAAACTAAAACTCACTATGAGTCTTCTGATCACAAATCCAAGGTCTGTTTTCATTAAAAGATCTCCTGCTTGTTAGCAACAAACCGGTAACCTTCTAGACACTGGCCTTACGTCTATCTATAATCTTTGATCTCACAGAAGCCCTGTAAAACACGTGTTTTGTTCCCTGTTTTGCAGATAAAGGGTAGAAAATGAACTCCCAGCCCCAGGACAGAACTTACCGAGTGGAAGTATAGCAGGACTGTCTACTACTCCTTTCATCTCCTGATGGCTCACTTCTTGAAGTTCTCTCCTTTCCCCTCATTCTACCACACTCCCTTGCTTTCCACTGTCTCATCAAATTTTCAGATCTCCCTATTTCCCTACCAGCTCCCGGTACCTTTCCTGGCAAGCCCCTCAACTTTCAGTGTTTACATTTATGCGACACGCTACATCTGTCATCCATGCGTCCATCCACTAATCTACCTACATATTACCTAAGCTAGGCCCTCTCTTCACAAGCCGTTGTGAAATGACTCCCTGAGTACAATCTCTAATGAACATTCTACCTCACTTCCGACACTGAATGTCACAAGCTGAACCTGACACCTTGGCTTCTCAAATCTCTGTCTCTTTCCCCAAATTTCTGTATTTCACAAGCACCATCACCTGCTCTCATAGACTCTCCCTTTTCATTACCTTGATTCTCTCTCTTCTTCACTCAAGTAACAGTTATCTATTAGGTCCCTTTATCAAGGTCACCCCAACACATCACAGTTGCTCCCATCTCGGATTTCTGAGATCATCCTTCCAGACTGCTGTGAAAGCTGACCTCTGCCATGTCACACCTTTTTTAAAAGCAACTCTGCATAGACGGGGACCCATACCCCTCAGGATGGCAAACAAGCATCCAGGAGGATCTTATTTCCGCTAACCTTGATTGTATGTCACCTTCCAGGAATCTTGTAAAGTCTTCTTGAGTTGGGAACTAGCCATTCCCAAATCCCTCCTCAGGCACTCTGACCACAGTCCTACACAGCACTTACAGGGCAGCACTCTTCTAGATGACTAATATTAGTTTCACGTTTTGTCTCCTATGTCCAAAACATGTTCTAGTGTATCAAATCTAGCAGTTGTTCATGTCAAGACACTGTGCTTCCCCATAATTTAAAAAGAAAAAAAAAGTTCCTACAGCTCTAAATCACCCAGCACTAGATTTCCCCCTTAGACGCAGAAACTACCTCAGTTAGAATTGTTTGCATAATCTCAGCGCACAGAGACTGGCAACTGGTTTGCTCTTAATAAATACTTGTTAGAGGAAATAAGATATGTTCATGAAATGCTTCACACTAAGAACATATGACTAACACAGTTTCCAAAACTAATAGATTTTTTTTTTCAAACTGATTTGATTATGTAGCTCCTCCTTAGGCAGATATGCAAAGTAACATTTAAATAATTGAACAAGCATCCAGTATGGTTAGCAGGATTATCAAATTACACTTTTACTTAGCTTCCAGGATAGGGGACTATTAACACTATACCAGGTTAATGAGTTTCACTGGCAGAAAGAGGTATAAAACATACTCCAAAAGAAAAATAACCCAATTCCACATAAAAAAGTAAATATTTTTAAAGAGGCTGTTTTGGCTTAAAAAAAAAAGTCAAATTGTCTAAAGTGAAGACACTTCTAAGGCTCTCTCTTACAAAATTTTCTGCATATAAACATATTAAAACCTCACATATACAAGGAACTCTTCTGAGAATCTCAAGCATTCAGCCCATAGCACAGCAAAAAGCACATGAACAAAAAATTATCTGTCACAGAATCTACATGCTTTGTATTTGGCAATGGACAAAGAAAAAAAAAAAGACAACAGATAATACAGCATCAGGACCCGCTCCCAGCCTGACAGCAGAAAGTGATAGCTGATAACAGAAAGGGGACCCAGACAAAGCATAAAAAGAAGAATGGTACCTCTGTTTCCATTCTAATACTTCAACCCAGCAGGCAGAGAGACCAGGAACTGTAAACAAAAATGGTACTCTACCCTGCCACAAATGGCACTGTTGAATCCTTGATAGGTTCATACTTATAACCCAGACATCACAGAATAATTAAATTAATAGCATAGCCAATAACATCTGAAGGTTTACAAACTGTCTATTTTAATGACTACCTATTTCGGTCAATATGGTGAACTACCCAGAAAATATCTATGAATATCAGCACCAAGCAGTATAATGTGTTGTCAGGATAATGCATATTGTATAAACAGGCAAAAGTAGACATTTTTTGTGTAGCTTGGCAACTTTCAGGTATTATCTGGAAATTAAAAATTAATCAGTCAAGAAATCTGCATTGTTTGAGATACAGATCCATAAATTATTTTGAAACAGAGTTTGAGAATAGAGGGTAAGTTTTACAGCAATATTTAAATGATAACTCAACTCAGGACTGCTTACAGGGGGGAACTTGAAATATCTCAGTTTAGATTAATAGAAACTTTAACTATCAAACAAGTCTTCAAAGTACAGTCCTCACAAAATCTCTTCATGAAGGACATGTATTGGATTTGTTTACTATAACAGGTGTTCTAAGTATCAGTGTAGACACTAAAGTGGAGTTTAGACTCAAAGAGCTCAGATCTCTACGGGAGGTAAAAGCAGAAGTATGGGCAGTAGTATGGCTCAGTAATATGGTTCAGTTGCTCTAAACAAAGCTGAGCTGTTGTTCTAAATGTCGAAGTCGACACTGCTGCCTCCTAGTTTAAAAATGCTCCTTTAGCTGTGGATTAGAGAACACCAGATGTGCGCTTAACCTTACTGGTGGCAGGCAAATCGGCCCTTCTCTATCACTATCGAGAATAGGTAAGAGCTGCTGAACAGACATGGTCCGAGCAAGGCCTCAAGCTACCAAGAGATAGTTTCTTCTGGAAAAGTTAAACAGCAGACTCACATTTAATTTGATTAACACAAAGTTCTGTTCTTCCTTATCATATACTTAAGTGTATATTTTTTTTCAATTAATTAATAAAAAAAGCTAGGACATTGTGTAAATGTGTAACTTGTAATTCTATTAGAATGATTAAGGAAGACTTTCTAGCCTTTTTAAAACACACGGTTGGTTTTTTTTGGGGGGGTGGTCTGGGCACAAGGGTTAAGGAAGCCTACATCCAAGAGGATATTTGTTTGGGGGAACGTGGGATTACAGCTAGAAGTAACGGCATATTTGGCATCCAGCCAAACTGCCACACATTCCTGTCATTAATTTTGGAAGAAAAAAACAATCAGTTGTACAAAACGACAGCCTAAGGTGACCAAAAACCTTAGTGCTTTTCTGTGAACCCTTTCAGAAGGCGATCGTGCAAAACAGAAGCCCCCCACCCCCGCCCCGTGACTAGTCCTGACCCTGTATCACAATGGTCGTGGCTTTCCAGATAAGGTGAGGATGCAGAAAGTCACCCCTTTCTTCTCTTGTGATGATGCCTCCCCCAACTCGGAGTTTCCACAGCCCTTCATTTTCTGAGCTGGGAGCACTTTTCGGTCTCCGTCCCCTCACGTCCTTCAGAACTCTAAAAGATGCTGAGGACGGTCCCAGCACTGGCACAGCAGCGACATCCAGTCCCTAAGTGCTGCCGAGAGACAAGTTCTCAGTCCCCAACTTTATAACCCTTCAAACCTGGGAGCCCACAGATCAGGTCCTGCCCCGAGACACCTCCGGGCGTCCTTTTGCCCGGACGCACTGCATCCGCGAGCGAGCGCTTGGCGATGCGCTCTCCTCCCGCCACCCCGCAGCACCCATCCGGGGCCTCGCCGCTCCGCTCCCGTCCTCCACAGCAGGCGACCCCTCCATGCTCGCCCGCTCGCCCTCCCTCTCACCCTCCCGCGGCTCTCTCACCTTCGGATCCGGCCCTGCACCCCTGCCGGCCTTTCCGGGGTCCACGCGCGACCGTGCGGTGTGTCTGTCCACCGCTGCTGCGGTCACCGAAAGGTCCCGCGCACACGTGTGCGCACAGCCGGTGGAGCGCCCCTTCCCCAGTGCACCCCGTCGCGCACCTTCAGCGGGGACCCGGCGGGCCAGAGAGTCCCGGGCGGTGACTGCGGGCGACCATCCCGTCCCGGTCAAGCGCAAGGTCTTGGCGTCTGCACGGGCGCCCCCTTCGCCCGCTCCGGCCGCCGCGGGGACAGCTCAGGGGTGCCAAGAGCGCGCTCGCCACAGCCCCCCGCGCCGGCCGCCTCGGGCAGCCAGGGGGGCGTCACTCACTCACCTCGGGGGTGGGAACAGCCACCAACTCCGCGATCCCAAGCCCTCCGTCCCCGCGCCCCCGCCGCCGCCGCTTACCGCGCTCCTTTGGCTGTGGCGCGGGAGTTGGAGAGCGCGCCTGTGCCGCCGCGGGACGGTCGCCTTCCGTCTCTGGCCCTGAGGAGGGGAGGCTGCAGCGCGCCCGCCGGCTTAAGACGGCCGCTCTGGGGCCAGGCGATGCTCCACCGTGCCCTCCCTCGGGGCCGCAGCGCGCCTGCTCCTCCGCCGAGCCCCGCGCGCCCCGCCTTCCTCTCCCTCCCCCCCCCCCCCCCCCCACCAGGCCGGCGCGCCCGCTAAGTGAGCCCGGGAGCGCGGTCGGGCCCGTGCGCGCGCCCCCGCCTGCGCGCCCCCGGGCCCGCCACTCAAGCCTCGGGGCCTCGCGCCCGCCGCGACCGGGACCCCGCTGCGCACGCGCCTCGACGGCGGCGGAGACCTGAGAAGCTGGCGGACTTGCACCTGCCGCAAGGGCTCCCCTCGACGCGCGCCTCCGCCCGCCTTCTTTTCACCTCAGGCGCTGGGGAGGAGCAGGGGCCTGCGGGGCGCCGACTGACGCCCCCTTCGCTTCCTGTCAGAGACCCCGAGAGTCGCTCTGAGAGGAGAGCGGTGGGTCTGAGCGCACGCCTGCGCACACGGGGAGAGCGCCCAGCGAAGCGCGGGGCTCCTGGAAAAAGCCAACTGGGGATTCCCTTGAAAGGGCCTTTTAAAGTCTTGCCTGCTTGGGTCCGGCTTCCTTATTCTGACTGAACGTGTTTGCTAGCCGCGTGGCTGCCAAGTTGGCTTCCAGGTCAGGAAGCAACATTTCCCAAGGAGCAGGTGTCTTCTGGTGCGCCAGACGCGGGAGGCCAAGCCCTTTTTAAGTGTCAATGGCAGGCTGCTGGCTTCAGAAAATCTAGGAAAGGTTTGCTTGCTAGAATTTGGAACCTGTTAGGTCATCCCTTCTACAGCACACACATGATGCCATACGTGTGTGTGTGTGTGTGTGTGTGTAGACGCGAATATGTAAATGAACTGGACAGAACTGAATGTGGTCTAACTTTCTGAAAAGTGCAAATCAGGTCGAACATAAATTCCAGATCCGAAAATGCTGACGAGTTTTGTGTTTAAATGTTCAGAGATGAAAAGAGGATGCCACTAATGCTATTTCATTTCTCCAGCTTGAGAGTCAGGTGTGGGACTTTGCCCTCAAAAAAATTGAAATTTTATGTAATGATATAAGAAAAATCAATTATTCATTGTTCTTATTAGTAGTCTATTAAACAACCATAGTGTCCAAAGGTCCTAAGTCCAACGCTTTGTTCTAATGGAGTTTCCAAATACCTATTTCAAAGGAGATAATGCTCTTTTCTTCTTTGTAAGTAACAAATCTTTCTACTTGACCCAAGTAGATTAATATGCTGTGCATTCATTCACTTACTTATTTAAATTGCACTAGAAAAAAATTACAAACAAGTATTAAACATAACAGATACTCAATAGAGAATATAAGCATTTTATTCAAAAGCCTTATTTTATCGAAAAAAAATCATGCTCCAGGCACAAAGCCATTGTCCTAATAAAGTGTACATAAATTCTTGGTAAAAATTGACTTTAGAAATGTAATAAATAATTGTGGTTTTATATCTTTTCTATAATCTGTGTCACATCCGTGTGCTTAATAAAATTATGTAAGAGTTAATACTCTAGCCGGGCGGTGGTGGCGCACGCCTTTAATCTCAGCACTCGGGAGGCAGAGGCAGGCGGACCTCTGTGAATTCGAGACCAACCTGGTCTACAAGAGCTAGTTCCATGACAGGCTCCAAAGCCACAGAGAAACCCTGTCTCAAAAAAAAAAAAAAAGAGTTAACACTCTAAAATGTCTGTCAAACTTTACAGATGTTAAAAAAAATGCCATACTGAATATTACGTGTAGCTATATCCGTGAATTTTGTATCTGTGATCTGGCTGTTGTTTGCCCCATATGCCACAGGCCAGCACTGAAAGGACATTCCAAAATTTAAGTTTAGTATGTGTTTGCATAAATCAGAGTTGAATTATGTTTGTGTACTTTAAAGCAATAAAGGAAATCATAAAAGCAAACTTCATTCCATTTTAAAATACTCTAGCCACTGGCACTTAACATTACTGACAGGATGGTTGGGTAAAATGAATGGCATTTGCTACTTCCCTTCAAAGAAGGGTGCATAATTTTATTATTATCCTCCAAGTTCCTATTCAAATGAACCATACTGTTCAGGTTACGTAATGTTGCATTAGATAACATATCTGTGTAGGAAGTTTCGGCCAAAGTAAAATAAAATTGCCTCGTTATTATCACATACCACATTAGTTCATACAACTTAATTTAAAATGGTTGTTATAATTTAGAGACTCTTGGACTCTAATTATTTCAGTGGGAAAATAGCAATACTCGTGAGAAATAACAACTTAGCTGGTAATCATTAACCATTAACTTTCTCACACAACTACCACGAACTGAGTTTTGTTATTTGTTAACTGTGTTACCAATTTCTGTGTGTCTTGATTTCGTTATCCATAAAATAGATATGGTGTGGTGCTAGAGAGAGGATTCAGCGGTTGAGTGTGTCATAAGAAGTTAAATGCTCTGGAAAAGGACCTAAGTTTGAATCCCAGCAGCCATGTTGGCTGGCTTCACAACCACCTGTAGCACAAGCTCTAGGGGATCTGAGGTCTCGGAGCTCCATGAGCACGGGCAATCACGTGTGTATGCCTTCCCTGACCAAAAAAGTGATAATATTAATTTAAAAATAAAAATATAATATACATACGTAAAAAATGAATCTTAAAAATTAATGTGACAACATCTATTTCATAAAGTTATTGTGAGAATTACCAAAAATAAAACATGAATTAGACAGAACAGAGTTCCTAGTCCTTGGTATTTAGCAAATATTAACTCGGTGCTGTCTCTCTGTAATTCCAACAGTGGGAGAATCAATCCCCTTTGTAGGACATCCCTTTGTCTTAGTAGTACTGGGGATGGAGCCTAGGGCCTCATACATGCTAGGCAAGTGCTCTGCTATTGAGCCACAACCCCAACCTGTGAATCAAATTTGATGATTTTTTTTTTAATTCCTGGCAACAGCACATAGAGACAGAGCATGTTCTTTTGGGTTCATTAATAACTCTAAGTTCCCCTTGTGCTGTCTCTTCATATAGCTCATGCCCCTGCATTTTTAAAGACAATCTTTAGATTTGCATTACTTATCTAATATTTGTTAACCTACCGACTTGCGGAAAGTTTATTAAGAACTGTATACATTTTATCTCCTTAAAGTTCTATGATATTGTATAGCAAGGTATTCTCTGAATCCTGTCCTTATTTGTAGACAGAAGTAGCTTACAAACATTTAAGAAAATGAGTAGATAGGTATAGATTACGCAAATTAGTTAAGTAGGGGCACATCATAAAGACAAAGGAAGGGGAGAGAAATGAACTTGGTAAGACTTGTTATGAGGAACCTTCGAAGAGATTCTATTTGTTTCAAGGCAAGAATAGAGAAAGTTTTTCAAGAACTGAAGAGTATTTTGAGTGAGAATAAAAAGCTTATTGTTAGTTCTTCCTTGACAAACGTGCTAGCCTATTCCTTTAAAATGCTTAGTATTAAAAATAAAAGGTGAACTTTTATATCTCAAAGTTGAAACCTGTTGTTTTTTCCCATTGGACTTTTCACCATTTTGCTACCTGTGGACAACTGAGTGCCCATGGGTGCAGAACTGGCGGCAATCCTGCTCCAGACGTGAACACAGCCCAATTCTCTGCCCAAGAAGAACTCAGAATGGAAAGATCAAATTACGTATTCATGCTTTAAGTATGACAAAAGCATGGAAGTGATACAAAGGAGGTTTGAAACTGGTAAGGATGTCTAAGAAGGCTTCACAAACGCTTGACTTTGGAACTGTTGTGATTGAGGAATAAAACACCAATGGGTCAAGAATAGAGAACTTTTTTTTTTACTAGAAGAAATAGAATGACTGATCTAGTTATTGCTTTTCTCCTTTATTAAATTCATCCATTATTATCCATAGCATGCCACTGATTCTGCTGGCATTCTCAAATAAAATCACTCTTTTTTTTTGTTTTACAGTAGAAATAATACAGACAAATTTACTTAAAAAAAGAAAAACAGGAACAAGTAGGCAGTGGTGCATGCAGTGTCTAGATCCATATATGGTATTTAACATCTTAAGAAAAGAAGATGTCAAAACAGGGTAATGAAATTTAAATAAAGATCTCTTGAAAATGATCCTAGAGAAGGAAAAAATACCCTCAGAAATCTATATAATTTCTAGGCATTTCATAGCAAAAGCCATATGACTTAATAAGTTTGTTGTGGGAAGAAGTATGGGTGCCTGTACATTCCAACACCCCTTATTAATAATCTCAGATGTTTTAATATATTGTCTGGGAGGATAACTACAGCTTCACATACATTGTAAACTTCATAAAGTATCTCTGATCTTCATTCCTTCCAATGTTTGAAGAGGTGGAGAACAGGGCCCAGATGTTGACAAAGATTTATTAAGTCTAGTTTGATGTTAATAAAATCATTTAAAATCTAATTATAATTATGAAAGTTATGGCTTCTACTTTGCATCACTAGGCTTAATTAGTAATAATAATGATGATGATCAAAATTAAAATAATCATAAAATGTATGCTGTTTACTTTAAATTCTTAATAGTGTGTTTCAGGCAAAATAGCTCATTTACTTCTCATAAAAAATTTGGAGGAACGTACCGTTACTGTCCTTTTTGGAAATAAAGTAGAGAGGTTTCAGACTAACAACCAACCATGTTCACTAACAAAGTAATAAAATGGAGACTTCAGTTGAGTCAATATGTTTAAGTCAATAATCACGGTCAGAGTTATTTTTATTTTTAGGAAATATGATGAACAAAACTCTGATTCTTGATCTAGCACAATAATTGGTTATTTTAAAATAATTCCTAAAATTTTGTGATAAACCAGGTTTAGTCAGTTATAGGAAATACATGGTAACATCAAACCTGTCTTACATAATCATTGATGAACTTCAGACTTGGAAAGCCCTCTGCACCGGATTCTTTTACGGGCTATAAAGAGTTTCTGACAATGATTATTGCCACAGTTTTATAGAGGTGAGAAAAGCTGTCCCACAAGATATCAGAGCTAAGTCCACTTTATGGACACTGCTTATTATTACAGGACTTATTATATTTAACCTATGATGCCTTCAGGCAATAGTTTTCTAATGTATTAAAACTTTGTACTAATGCTTATTATAAAGACTTATTGTAAGCCTCAGGCAATATCAACTAGTTACAACCGACAATCAGCAGGCATATGATTGTGATCATCATATGCTTTAATTTTTGCTAAAGGCTGCTTGACTTGATCCATCCACAGCAGCTTTTAGATTGAAGAAGCATAGTTAAAATGTCAAAACTTTATGACATTTTCTTCATATTTTCCTGTAATGATATGCATCAGTAAATGCTTGCTTCTTAAATGATAATTTACCAGATGATGTCCTTACTCATATTGAGACAGTATTACTCTTCTTCATAAGAAAGCTTCAGAATCCATGATTCTTTCCAAGATATGTCCTTTAATCTTTTTACAACAAGAACAAATTGTATTGCTTTGAAGAAAGTGGTAAAGAAACTGGACATTAAAGGACAAGGACTTTTAATCCCAGTACTCAGAAGGCAGAAGCAGGAAAATCTCTGTGAGTTCAAGGCTAGCCAGGTCTACATAATAAGTTCCAGGACAGCCACAGCTATGTAAAGAGACACTGTCGTGACAACAAAGAAAAGAAAAGGAAAGGAAAGGAAAGGAAAGGAAAGGAAAGGAAAGGAAAGGAAAGGAAAGGAAAGGAAAGGAAAGGAAAGGAAAGGAAAGGAAAGGAAAATAAGGATTTTTTTCTAGAAGCTTAGTATAAGCCATAATCTGTTGCCTTTTGATTTAATTTTCTTAAAAACCTGTTACTTAAATGTCTCTTTATTAGGTTAGACTTTTCTCCCAAGTAAAACTTGTGATTACTTTTTTCATAGTGGCAGTCTTAACCTTGACCCTTTCAAAGTCTACAAACGAAATGGACTACTGTACAAGTGAAAAACAATAAAATTCAGTCTTCTCCCTAATACTCAAAGAGTAGCATTGTTTTACCAGTACATGCTTTACATTACCTTTACACTACAATTGGAACCTTGCATTGAATAATGCTATTGCCTTGTCTTCCTCCCCTGCCTTCCTTATTTTTCATCATAAAGAACTACGGTGTAGCAAATGAACTTTCTAAAGGAGTGTTCAGTATAGAAAGCAAGGTATGTCAAGCAAGAAAAGTCTCTCAGTTGTATACCTTTGTAAGGTGAGGAAACCAGAGTCAGTCATGTGGATGTTTTCAGTATAAAATTAGAATCTGAGATTCTTGCATAAACCAGATACTGATCACTTTCAAACAATTCAATATCCAACAAAAGAGGTCTTTGCTTGTGCTTACAAATTCCTTATCCTAACATACCAAAATAATCTTCTCTACCAGATCACCTTTCCTATGCAATTTTGTTAAACATTTCCTAATATGAAACATACATGAGGGTTCATAACTTGTATCTAACCCAATCAAGTTAGGTAGTTCTGAGCCCCTGATTAACTGGTAAACTATAAAAAGAAATATAATAAGACAAAGAAAAATTTTTATAAACTAGAATTAGTAGAGAGCTACAGAGCTGAGACCAAAGGCTATATACTCTTGAGAACTGCGTGCAGGTACATCTTGACAACCCCTAATTCCCAATTCCTGAAGTTCCTGTTTAGTCCAATTCTTACCCTTTGTGTGAATTTTTTTCTCTTAGTCACTACACACAGGGAAGATAACTGAGGAAGCTTTCCAGGAGGTTATGAAAATCATGGAGAGAGGAGGAAGCCCGTTGGCAAGAAAGAAAGAAAGAAAGAAAGAAAGAAAGAAAGAAAGAAAGAAAGAAAGAAAGAAAGAGAAAAGAAAGAAAATGGAATGCTGCCTACATATTGAGCAATAGCTCCAGGGATGTAGATATTGTGAGTTATCAAACATTCTGGGCAGGACTTTTGGCAGTGTGAATGTAGTTGAGCTTTCAATGCTCCAATAAGCTTATTGGTTATCTATTTTAGATATTTTAGATATTGGGTAAAGTCATTTCTTTGAGTTGTTATTGATGTCCTATCTACGGTGAAATAAATATGTGGTCATCCCTCCCCAGGAAAAGTAACATAACACCATTGGCACTCAAGCAGGAACCAAGGGAATCAAAGATGAAATGAAGAAGTAGGGTGGCATGGTCCGTGTGATAAATGATGAGATACGCAGTCAAGCTGATCTGTCTAAAAGTGCAGGACCCATGGGGTACACCCTAACATGGCTTCTTTCCTCATACAGTATGGGGTGGCATGCCTCCATGCTCTAGAGATTGCTTGCTCCCCATGATATGGCATGCAACAAAGGCCAATCTAAGAGTACACTGTTCTTGGGAACCAAGAGTGGACATCTTCTTCTATATGATAATGGTTTGCAGGCCTCCTGGATAAATATGGTATGTTATGCAAGTATAGATAAATCCCTTAAAGAGCTATCAGACTAGAGAATGTATTTCTAAATGTGTATAGTAGTAAACCAACTCCTAATGACATTATTATACCTATAAGTGCATCTCTCGACTCTCATCAGAGAAGCTTCTTTTTGCAGTCGATGGCAACTGACAGAGAGACCCACGACTGGTCAAGATGAAAAGATTGAGAAACTGTGGATTGCTCATGTGCGTGTCTGCATGCATATGTGTGGTGGTCGAGGAGAGAGCAGAGGATGTCTTTGGGAGTTGGTTTTCTCCTTCTACCTTGCTGAGGCAGGGTCTCTCTTGTTTCTGCGGCTGTACTGTATGTACAGGCTTATTGGGCCCTGTGCTTTGCCTAATTCATCCTGCACGGTGAATCACATACTTTCCCTTCCCCTGTATTAAAGGCATGACCTCTAGGCTACCTTCTATTACTTATGATTATGGGTATAATCCATCATTAGGAGTTGATTTAATACCATACCTATTTAGCAAAGGTAGAGTATGTAGGTTCTCCTCTGTTGTGCCTTTGACCAATCTAGACACAAGTTGTTGGCCTCAATAATGTTCCCAAATATGGGTTTCGATGCTTGGGGCAGAAAGTAGTTGGTTACTCCCATGCCACTTTTTTTTTCACTGTTAAACCAGTGACAGGTCTTGCCCGGTTGGTTGTCATTGCAGCTTTCAAGGTTCACAATAGGATAAGACTGATGATTAATTCTCTTTGCCAGTGTTCCAGCACTACGAAATCTAGCCAGGCATGATGAAGGTTCCAATGGAGTAACAGTGTGATTTATCTGTGTCATATGACTCAAGCATAGCCACAATGACTATGATAAAAAAAATAATAAAACAAAAGACCCAGATGATGCCAAATGCTAGCGTGAATGTGGGGAAAGAGAGACACTTACTCACTGCTGGTGCGACTATAAACTGGTGCTTCCACTGGATACCAGCATGGAGTTTCCTTATAAAGCTAGAACTGTAACTGCCACATGAACCAGCTACACCTCTCTTGTTGGAAATAAGACAACCCCCAACTGTCACATCTACAGGTTTAATGGATTCTGATGACCCTTCATTAAGAGTCTTTCTGAGGTGATTCTGCACTATATCAAGCAGACAAAAGTAACCATCAGACCAAACATCTTTCATGCTGTGTTAAGAAGTCTTTCACTTAATAGGCTTAATTGGGGTGGCTTACAGTTTGAGTTGTTTAATCCATGTCACCATGGCGGGACATGGCAGTGTGCACACAGGCAGACATGCTGCTAAGGAAAGATCTGATGGTTCTACATCTTGATCTGTAGGCAGCATAATGAGATTGTGTGCCAGACTTGGTGTACCTTGAGCATATGACACCTCAAAGCCTGCCACTGTAGTGACACACTTCCTCCAACAAGACCACACTGACTCTAACAAAGTCACACCTCCTAAAAGTGCTGTTCCCTTGCTACTGCCTATGGGAGCCATTTTCTTTCAAACCACCGCATTCCACTCTCTGGCACCCATAGGCTTGCGGTCATATCACAATACAAAAGTGCATTCAGTCCCACTTCAAATTCACCATAGTTTAGTAGTCTCAGATTTATTTAAAAGTCTAAAGTTTAAAATCTGTTTTGAGATTCATGCAATCTCTTTATGTAATCTCCTGTAAAGTCAAAAGAAAAAAGCAGATCACAAAACTTCCAACCTATAATGGCACATGATATGCATTAACATTCCAAAAAATAGGGAAAAAGCTTAGTGTGGAAATACTGGCTGAAAGCA
The DNA here is from genome assembly GCF_014885135.2 of Alexandromys fortis. NCBI lineage: Eukaryota > Metazoa > Chordata > Mammalia > Rodentia > Cricetidae > Alexandromys > Alexandromys fortis. The sequence goes on from NW_026067890.1 coordinate 9,875,390, forward strand.
ACACACACACACAGAGACATACACACACACACACACACACACACACACACACACACACATAAACCGGGGCAGATTCCAAACTCCACATCTCCATGTCTGAGATCAGAACATTCTTCGGGTCTCCAACTTGTCCAGGAGTTTCTCCTAACTCACCCTAATTCCAGGCTGCTGACTAAGCTCTTCGTGACTATCTGGCTAGCTAACCACCTGGATTTTGGTTACCGCATACAGGTCCAAAGTCTGGATCTGCACTCACAGCTGGTAGTTCTCTATGTCAATTATATATTCCTTTTGTTTGAGCAACGGCTCAACCACTTTGGGGTCATCAAAGGTGACCAAATCAAAATCTCCAGGTAAAGGGCAGCTGATCTTCAAGTTAGAAATTAGACCTTGGGCATTTTGCCTGTCCTGGTGATTGAGGCCTTGGAATATAAAAGAAACTTCAGGCCCCAGGAATGGGATCTTATCTCTGGGAGAGTCTGTGAGCCCTCTTTTCATCTGTTGCAGCTCCTGCAATCTCATCTTAAGCCTAGATTGCTCCTCCTAAAGACTGTTCCAAAATGAGTGGTCTTATTAGGAGGTGTGGCTTTGTTGGAGTAAGTGTGACCTTGTTGGAGGAAGTGAGCCACTCTGAAGGTGGACTTTGAGGTCTCAAATGATCAAGCTATGCTCAGTGTCACAGACTTCTGCTGCTGCCTGCAGATCCAGATGTAGAACTCACAGGTCCTTCTGCAGTACTAGGTCTATCTGCATGCTGCCATGCCCTGCCATAAAGATATTGGACTAAGACTCTGAAACTGTGAGCTATCTCCAATTAAATGTCTTCCCTTATAAAAGTTGCCATGGTCATGGTGTCTCTTTATCACTATAGAAACCCTAACTAAGGCAGAAGCTAGTACCAGGAACTGGGGTATTGTTGTGATATGCCTGACCATGCTTTTGTCTGGAGGAATTTGGACCTTGCAAGGTTGAGTTAGGAAAGCAGTAATTGCTTTGAGTGCTGCTTAATGATCATACTAGTAGAGTCATCAAAGATAGTGGCGTTGAAAGTGATTTGAACTGGAGGTCTGGTCAAGAGATTTCAGAGATGAATTCAAACTAGATCCATTTTTACTGTTGTATATAAAATTTGTATGAAACAGAAAACTCATATTTTTGACTGTCAACTTGAAGTGAGATGCTCAATTATTAAAGATATTTATTATTTGAGACATAAAATGTGGGTTAAAAGGGTAGTTACATAATCAACCTCCCATAAGCAATAGATTAAAGAGCATTTGTTTAGAAGTAGTAATTCATATCATCTGACAGAAGATGTACCCTTCTTATTAACTTACGAGTACTATTATTTTCCAAGATGCACTTCTCTGTGGGAATCTTTACCAGTTTTTATAAGCAGTGTAGATCACAGATGTCCAGAATTACATTTATGTGCATGGAGTTGGCAAGCAAGAGTAGCAACAATGTAAAGAACATAGAATTCTTAATCATAGCCTTGCTTGATAAAGCCCTCCGGAGTAAGAACATCCATTGCTCTGAACTGTATATGTTATAATTATTGAAGCAAGTGATTAGAAGGCCATGGCTACTTAGAAGTTTAAGTGTCCACTCACAAGTCTTACGGAATATGTTTACTTACTGGGAACAATAAGTGTAATGTATCTAAGAATATTGCTGGGTTTAATTGTAGATACTCCTGCAAGAAAGTAAATTCATTCACAAAGAAAGGGATGGTACCAGGAATCAACAGGATGAACCCAGCTAAGACCCTATGTAACAGACGGAGAGGGTGCCCAATTTTGCCTTGCCCTGTAAGCAGACTGATAAATATCTTAAATATTACCGTAGAACCTTGATCCAGCAACTGATGGAAACAAAGGCAGAGACCCGCATGGAAACATAGGACTGATCTCCCAAAGACCAGTTGAAGAGTGGGAGGAATGAGAATATGAGCAAAGAGATCAAGACCATGATGGGTACACTCACTGAAACAGTCTAGCTGAGCTAATGGGAGCTCACCAACACCAGCTGAACTGGGAAGGAACAAGCATAGATTCGCACTAGTCCCTCTGAGTGTGGTCGACAGTTGCATGGCTGGGGCAGACTGAAGGGCCACTGGCACTGGCACCAGGATTTATCTCTACTGCTTGTTCTGACTTTTTGGGAACATATTCTCTTTGGATGGATACCTTGCTCAGCCTATGTATAGTAGGGAGGGCCTTGGTCCTTCTCCCCAAAACAATATGCCTTACCCTCTCTGAGGAGTGGAGGAAGGTGAGTTGGGAAGGGAATGTGGAGGGAATGGGAGAAGGAGAGGGAGTGGAAACTTAGATTAATATGTATAATTTAAAAAGATAGTTTGTTTTCTTTTAAAAAATAAAAATAAAGGGATGTTACTATCTTTAAGTATAGGTCTTAGAGAAGCTATTCCTGTTCTTAAGTAAATGTATGATTCAAAAGATGAATTTTTGCAGAGTACCTGATATTTGGGACTAAGTGTAAGGATATACTATTTGGAGAAAAATCTTCTATTTTTTTTGGAAGGATGTAGTATTTGGATGCCTTATGCTAATGTGATGATTTGTCTATCCTAACACATTTTTCTACAATAGATTTTAAAAGATTCTCTTAATTGATTGTTCTTTCTTTTATTTCATATTGTATTAGTAATTATTTTCCCACAGCTATTTTTACTTTTCTGTTAACTTTTCCAGGTCTCAAACATAAACACATGAGCTATTATTGAGTTATAACTATAAGGCAAATTTCCTTTCATTTGACCCATATTTTATTATATCTGCTTGTCTTGCTTCTGTCTCAGCTGTAGTGATGTTTAAACCTCATAAAGATTGTATGTGATCCTGGGAATGGAACTATTTCATCTAAGCCAAAACAATATCCAAACAATATGTATCCTTTGGTACCAAGATAAACTGTGGGAAGTTAAAGTTGATTTTTATCCAGTCTATGCTATTTAAACAGCAGTCTTTTATCTCAGCCCACTACCCAGTCTCAGTTTTCATGTGTTCACAATGCGTTTTCCCCAGAGAAGGCCACATAACGCAATATACTGGAGGAAGAAAGAATTTGTAGCTGATCTAGAAAGGAACAAAGCAAAAACAATTAAGTCAAAATGCAGGGTATATTGTTTACTCCACTCTGTTTTTTTATTGGAATTGGATATTTTGCTGGTTAGAATATTAGGAGGAAGAATAACCATAGGAAAAAACTGAGGGAATGAGGCACTTCAAATAGTGATGGTCAGATTTACTAGGAGATTCAAAAAATCAGGGGAGCATTGTTCAAAATTGCAATGAATGGAGAACCTGGAAACAACCTAAATGCTCCTAGACCGAAGAATGGATAAAGAAAATGTGGTACATTTACCCAATGGAGTACCACACAGCAAAGAAAAAAAAATGACATCTTGAAATTTGCAGGCAAATGAGTGAAGCTAGAAACACTCATATTGAGTGAGGTAACCCAAACCCAGAAATTAAATTATCATATATACTCACTCATAAGTGCTTTTTAAACATAAAACAAAGAAAACTAGTCTACAAAGCACAATCCCAGAGAATTAAACTTCTCTTTAAAACATTGTCTGAGTATTAAAACAGCCAAACAAAATGCATCCAAGGATCTGTGGTCTTCTCTCTATAGGTCACAGGATGACTATTCTAAAACTTTGGCATCCTTTAAAAGAAAATTAGGGTCTGTTGTTAAGCTTTGCCCACCAGAATAAAACAATTTAAATTGCAAGAAGAAGGCAATTATCCATGTAAAACTCTATGTATGGCACAGTCAGTCTTTTTAGATCACATGGTCTGCTATGTGTGGTTCCTACTCTTAAAGACCCAAAGAAAACCAGCAACACAAAGCTTTTCCCAGCCACAGGCTGAAAATGAACTTAGGATGTAGAGACCTGTAGTGTTGTCTTGTCATTTAGGTCTCTTTCCCATTATTTTGTCTTTCACGATGCTCAAAACCAATATGATTTCTCAGAACTATAAATCATCCCCCATGGCTCATTTTTCCATTTATAAACTGATGAATTAACTTACAAGTGAGACTTTCAGAGTCTGTGTAATATGGTTGCGCAGAGATAGATCAAAAATCTTTATTTCCGAATGAGAATTTTCTCCTGGTTGTATCCAAGTCCTGGCCTACAGGAATCATAAATTTAATATTCTCAAACAAATCTGTCATTTATTTCTGCATGACCAGAAACAAACACATTAATTTTCTATATGATTAATCTACCTGCTTAGTGCAGATATTTGCTGATCATCTTACAGGGTCCCAATTTTCTTTACATTTTTACACAATGAATTATACATAATCACCTGTCATATACATAGTCATATGTTATCTTAATTGTTATGTATGAATGGAGAGGACATTTTGAAAGATAATTAGAAAAGAACAAAATGTGGTATAATTATTCATTGTTGAAGTATGTCTTTCCTAAAAAGATCTATGTTTTCATGCTTATGGGTCTCATCTTTGTCTATCAACTCATTACCACCATCATATTTGTGGCTCATAGTAAGTAGCATTTTTTTCTAGGAAGTCATCTCTGATACCCAAAGCATGGGATTGGTATTTCTCTGTCCCAAGCAATTTCCTTGTCATTGTTGTTATTGGTTACTTTGCCATGGTTTAGAGATGCAGGATATCTGATTTTGCTCTACTTGCTTCCTGACTTCCAGCACAGAAGATGTAACAGATCAGATCCTTTGTAAATAGTCCCTGACCAATAAAGAAAGGAATGCTGAGGTCATAGACAGAACTGAATGCTTAAATCTTAAAATACCTTTCTTATTTAAAGGTATCGACATTTCAACCATGTATGGTTTAATCATTTGGTTAATTACGCCTAGCCAGTAAGCCCATCCATCTTTTTCCCTGAGACAGACTAGAAAGGAGATTTATATTGTGAGTCCTCATACATCTGGTATTGGCATCCAGTGGTAGATGTCTCAACCCCACTCACATATGAAGTACCAGAACTTTATGTCCTTATAATTTGCTTGATATTGAATTCATAAACCTGAAATAGTAAATAACTCTAAAACAAGCTTGTTATATCATGGAAGAAGTACATAGCTAACTTTGGAAAATACTTCTGAATAGGAGGCTTCATGGTAACTAGTGATAAGATTTATGAACCACTCCAGATATGGTGACATATGCCTTTAATGGCAGCATTCCGGAGGCAAGAGCAAGCAGATCTCCTATAATGAGTTTCGGGCCAGCTATGCCTATATAATGAGACTGTGTCTCAGAAAGTATTAAATAAATATTTGTGAATGATACTCCATAAACAAGTCAGTTGGTAAAGTCAATTACATAAAAGGAAATAGATGGAGTTCATAATTCATTTTTGAATCCAGGTGTGTCACAAGTAGACCATTTGATGCAAATTATGTGACCCACGGCCAGCAGTTTAAACAAATTAATACAAGTCAACCTGTTTCAATTTCTCTTGCATTACTTCTTGTTTTATTAATTCTACCCAGATATATACCCAAACTATATGTGACCCATATCCTTGGCATCTCTTAGAAACCTTGGGTTCTGGGGATGATCCCATGCCAGACCGTTGCTCCTCCTCTACTGCATTCTATTCCCCAAGCAGAAGACACACAGCTGCATGGTAAGGCTAATGGAACCATCTCCCCTCCTGCTCATTGCATGTGCAAAGCCTATGATGCATCTTGCATAATTCTAATAGAATTTCTTGCAATGGAATGAGAAGAACATGGTGAAAAAACAGAATTTATCTTTGGTAATTATCTCTTACATTTGAAAATGAGAATTACCAAATATTGCATTATTATCTGAAATATCTGTCTCCAGTCTTCATTCATGCTGCTGCTTAGATTGTCGATTGTATCTTATCAAATCTATATCCCCTAGCTTAACTGTTCACACCACCACAAAACTTGTGTTTGTGCTGGCAGACATGACCTTTCCCTGATTGCATTAGACCCTATAAGACACATGATTACAAGGGTTAGATATTTTGAGAGTTTGATTTTTGGTAGTTGTTTATAAATATATGTGAGTGGATAAATAAATGAGTTACATAATTAGGTATACTGGATGGTCGTGTATTTGGGGAACATTATGTAAACTCTTGGATTTTGAAATGGAAATATTATTTGGAACTTTATTTCACTAAGAAGCTAAAAATTGGGTTTGTATATTAGAATGTTTCTATGATTTTATAGCTTTCTCTTTCTTTCCCCCATTTCTCTAACTGTAACAGTTCTGCTGCTTGAGCTGGCCATGTATTTTTCCTCCTACACTTATTTGTGTTAGCTCTTCACAGCCTTGGGATTTCCATCTTCTAACAAATAGTGATATGGTTTGGATGTAAACATTTTCAGAGACAGAATTCAGATGTTTACAAAAACATCAATGTGACACTAAGAGGCAGAAACATTGGGTGCATCATCATGGTTCCATCATCGTGTGTGATGCCTTTGCCTTCATAACAGAAGCTTCCTAATTCTTCCACCTTTTTAGTTAGAGTAACAATACATCATCTATGAGTCACACACCTTCAGACATGGAGTCTGCTCAACCTCCACAACTATGAGAAATAGATTTCTATTGCTCATGAACTATGCAATCTAAGGTACATCTTTTTTTTTTAACCATTTTAAAAGCTAACAACAATTTATGTTACTGGGGATAGTTTAGTTTCAGTTAATAAGTTTTCACTTCTTGTTCAAGAAGCATGGAAAAAATAGAGTAAGTTGATCAAAATCAAAGATGCTGTATTGCTAATTTAGTTTTCTTAGTATTTACTATTTGGCTTACTTCATTTGATTCAGGAATCAAACAGTAATATGTCATATAGGAAATCTTAAAGTGCCACTGGGCAGTAGGCTGTGTTGGCGGAGGCTTGCTCTTCCCAGCTGCCCAGACTCAAAATAATCACACGAAAGCAGCTTCTTTATTAACCAATAAAAGCAACACATGTGCAGAAGGATTTCCCACACTAAGGCTGAATGGAGGTCCCTGAAGGGAACTCAGGCCATATCTCAGGACCTGGGAAAAATCTCTTCTTTTTCTTTGTTTTTAATACTTTTATTGCACTATACATTTTTCTCTGCTCCTATTCTTTCCTCTTGTCTCCCTTTCTACCTGTGCCATGACTCTGATGCTCCCAATTTACTCAGGAGATCTGTCTTTTTCTCCTGTATGTTTCTCTTAGGGTCCTCTTTGTTATCAATGTTCTCTAGGATGTGGACTGAGGCTGTTTATTTTATGCTTTATGTCTAAAAGCTACTTACTAGTGAGTACATACTGTATTTGTCTTTCTGGGTCTGGTTTACCTCACCAATCTAAAATATATCTTAATGTTAGAATAAAATCAAGGCAAATGCATACAGATGTGTCCCAATAAAATTGTGTTTATGAATAGTGAAATTTGAGTTTCCTGTGTCCCAGAATGTGATTCTCTCTTGGAATTTTCTTTTTTCAATTAAAGCCACAAACACTATTTTTGCATGGGAGCCATACCAAAAGGTCCAGATATGCTCATGACTGCAGCTTTGTCAACTGCTTTTCAGGTCATTTAAATTCAGTGACCAAAAAAGAAGGGGAGTGAACTTTCAGAATTCTGGAGCAGAGCATTCCTAGCAGAGGGGCTCGTAGTTGCAAAGATTCTGAGACAGTGGCAAACTTGTTGTGTTTGAGGAACAGTCTGAGGACCAAGGTGGTGGAGGAGGCTGAATTTGAAAGGGAATCGGGGATGCAGAACAGAGACAATTTAGAACTGATTGCTTGAGGACCTGCACGTTTTCCAGAACAAGATGCTGAGTTAAATGGATTTGAGCAGAAGAGTGAGACAGATTATCTAGAATCACAGGTAACAGCTAAAGCTTCTTGTAACAATATGAGAAAACTTCAAAGATTATCTTGAGTGCCAGCCTATTAAATGAGAATAAGAGCCAGTTTGGACTGGGGAGTTATTTGCTGTCTCCCATACACTTCTAGGATCCATTAGCATACCTGCCTAAAAGTGAAGCTGCAGGATGTCATGTGTTCCTAGGCCTTGTCTATTCTTCCTTCACCATTTTACTAATCTGATACCAAGAGTTTGTGCTGTTTGTTTGGTTGCATAATATATTCAACAAGTTTAGCCAATTAACATAAAGACTTTTCATCCTGTATAATCACACCCTGTATCTTTCTTCTTTTGGTTTTTAAAATACAATTTCTTTTAAAATTTAAAATACAATTACATCATTTCCTTCCTTCACTTTCTTCTCTATAACCCCTTTCATATATTACCAAACTCACTTCCAAACTCAAATCCATGGCCACTTTTTTATTGCTATTGTTGCACACACACACACACACACACAAATACAGGAATATAGCCTGCTGGATCCATTCAGGGTTGCTTGTAGATATAATTTCAGGGCTGACCACTTGGAATTAAATAACCAGTTACAAATCTCATCCTTATTCTCTTTCCTAGCAATTCTTAGTTGTCTGGTAGATTTTTGTCTTCAGATGAACCCTATGAAATTCCCCTGTGAACGTCCCCCTCTGTTTTTTTTTTCCTTTAATAAAGAAATCAATATATATCTTTGTTATATATGAAAAAGACAATAAAACAAAAAACTGCTGTGGCAATAATGGTCATCAGTGCAAACTATATTCCTTTACATTTGTGTAAGATAAAAATATCTAAAATTTTCACAGAAGAAACCTAAGGTCCAAAACTTTCAACAACTGAAACTCCAAGCTGCTTGTAATTTGAGCTGCATGCACGTATCTAAAACTGTTAAACCACTACAATACTTAAAGTTGTACTTAAGATTATAACCACAGTAATGGCCCAGTTCTTACTAAAACATCCGCAGGTGCATATAGAGCAGAAGGAAGAACCAAAAGTTCTGTGCTGAACTTAAAGCTACTGTTCCTTCTGGCTCTTTCTGTGCATTGTAAAGACAAGGAGGGGGGCTTGGAACTGAGCTACAGTGATGAGTAATGAAATTTTCATTCTTTTCAGTCAGAAGGGCTTTAACAATTAGGCTGTGTTATCATGAAATGTTCATTTGTCCAAAGTCTGATTCCTGGCCCATCAATACTTCTTTGTGAGAGGTAGGTCCCTAAAACATGCCTTTGTGTGAAGCGGAATGCAAACAGAGGCGTTTAGTCAAGGAGTCAGTGAAATGAACAATAGGGATTCAGAAAAGCGAAAACTCAATACACACACACATGTATATGTATAATATTTTAACACCATGTGCTATTCACTACCTGTTGAAAAATATATTTCAAATGATGGAAAAAATTCAGTTTAATATAATTGCAAAACTGATGAAAATCTAAATTGCAAGTGAAACACATTTTACGTCCCCAGTGGGAGGATAAAGGGCATGCAAAAGCTACTTTCTTGTCTATGTTTAAATAATTTAGACAGAAAACTCTTTGTTGCTTTGAAGTATCTCCTGCCCTCCTAGAATTATGTTAGTGTTATGTTTTGATGAGAAATAGCCACATCTTTTAGCTGGCGTTTGCAATGCAGCCCAAACTAGCTGAGGTCCAGCCTTGCAGCTCCCATCTTGTTCTTTTTTTTTCCCACTTCATCTTCTTTAATATTTATCATTTGGGGCAAACCAAAAAGACGACGGATACATAGCAAGCAAGACTTTGGTGGATTCATGTGTTCAACCTGGAGAGAGGTAACCATGATCATGTAAAGCTGCCATGTAGCACAGAAAATTAAATCAACATAGAAAACCATAATTTCTCTCTGGTTCTATGTGTTGCCTAAGTTGTTGTACATCACCCAGAATTCTGAAGGGGAACATTGCCTGAAGTCTCTGGAGCGGAAAGAAAGAACACAACACACTGGCAGAAGGGCAAGCAGGTGAGAAGGGTCCACAGCTCTGGCGATGCCTTATGTTCAGTGCTGTCCTGTCCATGGATTGATAGACAGCTAACGAGTGAGTCTTTAGTCTTCATCCTATCATCTTCCTTTTCTTGGAACCCAAATTACACTGTCTGACAGGATATTGGACCTATTTCTGTTTTAACTCATGAGCAATGCAGTTATTTACCAATATTCCATTTTCTTCTTTCTACACAAACAAGTATTTTTCTGCCTACCTAGTTCTAACAATTTCTTCTTCCCAGGTCTTAATTTAAAGCTCTGCAAAGGTCATCTGCTCTGGAAAAACAAAACAAAGCAAAGCAAAACAAAAAACCTTAGGCACCCACAGTCAAAATCAAATGGTCTTCATTTGAATTCCTATAGTACATTGGGCATTCTTCAATCTTACAGGACTATTTGTTGTGTGGCTTTTGTTTCAGATTTAGTGAGGCATAATGGATTTCCTGATCAATTTACACAGCTGCCTTTTGTGTATGAGTGATGAAAATATGTGAAATTAGGCTCTATGGTGTTTTATCTTGATAATTACTTAGAATTATGCAGGGCATAAACTTGTGGGTCTGACTGTCAGGGCATTTCCAGGAAGATTTAGCGAGACGGGAAGTTCCGCGCTGAAAAATAGATAGCACCGCCTCATGGATGAAAGTGTCAGACAGAATGAAAAGGAGAAACCAAGCTGGGCACCAGCGTGTCTTTATCTCTGCTTTCTGATTGCAGGTGCGCTGTGTCTGGCTTCCTCCTGCTCCTTCTTTCCTAACTTGCCACATTGGTAAACTATGTCCTTTTCAACTACACGCTGAATTAAACCCTGACTTCCTGAAGTTGCTCTTGTCAGGCATTTCGTTAGAGTTGAAAAGTAACCGATGCTTCATCTTAGCAAATTTCAAGAACATATAATTATTTATAGCCATCAGGCTGTAAAGAGGTCTTCAGAATCTTTCCTCTCTTAACTTCTAGTTTGTGAGCAACATCTCATTTTCCTGCCCTCCACCCCCGATTACTGCCCCTTTACATTCCATTTTTATAAGTTCAACTTTTGAAGGTGAGACATATAAATGAGATTTTCTTTAGTTTGTCTCATTCTGCATCTGGATTCAACAATATTCACTTAGACTTCTGCCCGCCCAGATCGTCATTACCACATAAAACAGTTGGGATTTTAAAAATACTTCTTTTAAAGCTACTTCTCCATTAGATAAGCATCCAGTGTTTTCTTCTGGTCCATCTGTCCATCGAGACAATTGGGTTATATTCATGTATTGATTACTGTGACTAGTGATACAATGAACTTGGTAATGAAGAGGTCCCTTCAAGATGGAGAATTTTTTGTTCGTGACAAGATCTCACCTTGTAGTTCAGTAGGTCAAGATGTGACTATGTTGCTTGTATTGACCTCCAACTTGCAGCAATTCTCCTGCCTTAGGTACCAAAGTAATAGGTATTACCAAAATAGAGATTTTATTTTATTTGAATAAATTATCAGTTTTTATTGTTTTAAGGCACCTCAAATTATAGTAAAACAGTTTTTTTTTCTATACTGACTATATAAGTTTGCATTCCAAGCAACAGTATACAAAGGTTCATTATTCTCTATACTCCAAACAGGAGTTGTTATTACAATTTGCTTTTTGTTTATTTATTTATTGGTTGTTTTTAGAAACTAGATGTCTCTGTGTGACCTCTGGAACTCGCTCTGTAGACCAGGCTGGCCTCAAATTCACAGAAACCTGCTGCCTCTACATCCCGAGTGAAGTGATAGGATTAAAGGCACAAACCACCCCTGCCCAGCTTATATTTTTCTTTTTATAATGATCATCCTAATGGGTATAAGGTGATGTCTTATTGGCATTTTTATTTATATTTACTTTGTGTGTAATGATGTGAAATATCCTTCATAAAGCTGTCAATCACTTCAGAACCATGGTCCATTTTTGAATTTTTATTTTATATTATTGTATATGTGTATTTTTGAGAGAGAGGGGGGAGGGAGAGAGAGAGTGTGTGTGTGTGTATGTATGGCATACATGTGATGATTGGGTATCCCTCAAGTCACAGAACACATATGTACATCAGAGGACAACTTTCAAGAGTTGCTAGAGGTTTTTTACTGACTTATAGTGGTCACAGTATCCTGAGACCTGGCCTGGCAACTTTTTCTCAATAGCTCAGCAAGGTGGGGCTCCCTCCCTTCAGCAGTACTTCCTGCCTCGACCTGCCCTTATCTGAAGAATGGGCAGATCTGAAGATCTGGGTCTGGAGGACTCACCTTATTTGAAAGCTGTCTCTAAGTCAGATGCCTGATTCATTTTTTAGCTTGACCCTTGACACAGATTTCTGCTAAGATGATTTGTGCTAGGAGCTCTGTAATTGGAACCTACAGCCACATACATCCCTTATGCTATGTAATAAAGTTTAGGTGGATTCAAAAAGTTTGTCTCCTGGAGGGCCGTCTCTGTACCCAGAGCCATCCTCAACCCTGTTCCCTGCTTCTGTCCCCACCACCCTCGTGGACCAATGCAGCCAGTGATTTGGAGGAAGAAGCAGAACTGCAAGGAGTTAGCTTGCTTCTTCTATTACGTCTTCCTGTTGATATAGTGACTCACCTTTTGCTTATGTTAAACCATTTTCATAAAGCAGAGATAGATTTTACTTAAGATGTATGGTCATTTATGTCTTGTTATATTTAGTTTCCTAATATTTTGTTGGGGATATTTACATCTGTGTTTTATTAGGAATATTGGTCTATGATTAATTTTTGGTAGTGGCCTCTCTGATATTGGTATTAAGGGGCTGCAAAGGAATTTGGAAATGTTTATTTCTTTTTGATGTTTAAATTAATTTGAGCATTGGCAACTACTCTCTAAATATTAGCTTGCTGGAATTTTCCATTGAAATCATTAGACCTTTGTTTGTTTATTATTTATTTTTGTTCCCCAATGGGAAATTTATGAGTGATGATTTGATCTTATTTATGATCAGTTTGCTTAGATTTTCTGTTTTTTATGGATTTCAATTTACTCTTAGGCATTTGTGAATTATCTTTTTTTCTAGATTACCTAATTTGATGATGTTTCATTCTTCACAGTAATCACTTATAATTATTTTTATTGAATTTGGTATGGTTTTGCCTGCATACATATCTGTGAATCATGTGTGTGCATGGCAAAGGAAACCAGAATCCGGAATTGGCTAAAGCTGGATCACAGTTATTAGCTGTCCTATGGGTGCTCAGAATCTAACAAGGGATCTCTGAAGCAACAGCCAGTGTTCTTAACTATTAAGTCTTCTCACCAGATCCATTTGCAATTATTTTATCAATTTTTATGTGTTCTTTTTTCTCTGGTTTTATTTGTCCCCATCCTTTTTTTTTAATTCACCTAGATAAAGGCTTTTCAACCTTTTCCCCTTCTCAAAGAAGCTATCTTTTTATTATTTCTACTCTCTCCATTTACTTCTGCTCTTAGTTATTTCTCTCTTTTTTTTCTTCTAACTCTGGGATTGGTCTCTTCTGTTTATTTAAGGTATTGCCTTTCATATTCAGATAGAACATCTGTTACCAGGTATCTTGTGCTGCTTATATATGTTTCATCTTCGTCTCTAGATTAAAAACAACTCATGGATTCAATGATTCATTGGCTATTTGGTAATGCGTTGTGTGATTAAAATTTTGTGATCATTTTTCTCTTCTGTTATTGATTATATGCCACTGTAAATGAAAAGGAGACTAGATATGATTTTAATGTTACTCAATTTAAATATTACCATATTATCTATCCTTGATTATACTCCATGAAGATTTAAGAAAAAAAGTATGTGCTGCCCTTGGGTAGAAGTCACTCCCCTTTAAGTCTTTCTTGTCTCTCTTTTGCTTCTTCTGCTGACTGATCTCTTTAACAAGTAAATTTAATTATTTGTCATGAAATTCCTAAATCAATCTTTGCTTAAGTTAAAATCTCATCTCCCATTGGTAGTGTTGTTTGTGCCACCTCTTGTTTTAATGGTGCCAGATCAGGAAGAGATAAGACACTCAAAGCAGGAAATGGTTTCTGCTGATTGCTGCCTATGAATGCTTTACTAGAAAGAGATGAGGCAATTAAAACAGAGATTGGCAAAACCACAGAGGCGTTAGTTTATCTGAAAGCGGCGCTACTTAGAAGATATTTGGTGGACATAAAAGAGCAGTCACAATTCTTTGGAGGTTCTAGTTTTTCGTCTGCATATAAAATGATTCAAATTTTAAACTATATAGTTTCATGTCTTTAGAAATACTTAACCCAGTAATCTTTGCAGTAATTTAAAGAGTAGAATAAATGGCTCACAATATAAACTCAGAAGATCCCTAGGTGAGATGGTTCAGTAAAGCCACCAAGACAGGTAAAGGGAAACATTTAAGGCCAATAGCTTGCAGATGCAATAATGGAGTAAGGATTAATTTCTGCCAGTTTCACTCACTTCACAAATCTGACAAAATTAAAAAGAGGGCAAAGGGAAACTTTCAGAAAACTGAAAGTCAAGTGCAGAAGTGTGTAATATTGGAATCAGTTAGAATCCTGAAAATGTTTAGAATAGGCTTTGCAGTCAACATCTGTGGTTTTAGTAACTCCAGGAAAAAAAAAGGAAGATAATGGAAAACTAATGTTTAGGCTTTATAAACACACTTACCAGATTTGGGGACGCGGTTAGTTACAGACATTTACATCAGTAGTTGGTTTTACATACTATCTAGCAAAAAAAAAAAAAAAAAAAAAAAAAAANAAAAAAAAAAAAAAAAAAAAAAAAAAAACCAACAACTAGTGAATACCACTCTGCTGGTAGGTGGTAGGCACTGGCTCAGCAATCATTTTATTCTCATCAACATCCTACTGAGCACGATTTATTTTAATCTGCTTTTTACTTAAACGGAAACTGATACCCAGGGAGATTAACCAACCTGCCCACAGCAAATGAAGCATACTTTAGACCAGGCAGTTTGGTTCCAAATGAGGTTAAATTCTTTCCCAATATATTATTCATTACCAATAAAAATGTGTTTAACAGGCACACCCATGTGTGTGTGTGTGTGTGTGTGTGTGTGTGTGTGTGTGTATACACAGACATACACACACAGAAAGTTTTAAAATCTAGCAGAAGTTCTTTAAAAACTCATTGGTTTGGGATGGATAATCTTGGAAAGGTTTTATTACAACTGTGTAACAATTCTGTTAACTGTGGAAATGTCCACCAGTTCTCTTCATTGCTTTATCTAGTCATCTTTAGAAATTTACTCAGGAAAAATAATTCCATAGTCCCTGCATCTACCAGAGCCAGGGTCTGTGTTGATGTCTGAAGCCCATGTTGCCACCAAAGACCACACAGATATCTGGGGTTTAGGACACAACCTATGACCTCTCTGGTCCAAGGGCTTTGCCAAGTTGGTGCCACACTGATCTAAGTGGCCTCTGCAGTCACCCATAGCCATGGTGTCATCCAGGACAGGGTTTCTGTTGAAGGTCAAGTCCGGGTCTATGGCCCTACTACATCCAAGGTCTGCAGTGATGTCCATGGCTCCTGTCATCACTGAGGGCCATGTAGATCCCCTGTATCAGGTCAGTTACCCAAGACCATGTTGGTGTCCAAGGGTCATCCTGCTACTGGGGCCAAACTTATTTGGGTGACCTGTGCTGCCATCCAGGGTCATGGTGACATCCAGGTCACAAGCTGCTGCCTAAGGCCATGTCTGTGTCCATGGTCCTGCTTCAGCTGGGGTCTGTGCTGATGTCCATGGTGCCTATTACCACGAGAGGTCATAAGAACCATGTGTGCTGAAATCCAAGGGCCATGCTAAGGAGGCCTCATTCCTTGCTGGTCCTGGGATACTTGCCCCCCTCCCTTCACTTGACACTGCAGCATGAGAACTGGGCTCCCCCATTGTGGGAGAGTTGCCCCCTCCCACACTCCAAAGAGATGGCTCCACCTCTCAACATAAGCAGGGAGAGCCTGTCCCAATGGTATGGACCTAGGAGAGCTGCCTAAATATCTTGCCTGAGGAGCAGTCCCAGTGACCCAGACTGACCAGTTCAGCTACCACCCAGACCCACATCCTGGGTGGTGCACCATAACATCTGCCCCATCTGTGACCTGCTGGAACGTGTGAAGGGACTGGTCCTGCAGAACGATAGCTACAAGTTCTCAGGGAAGTTTCAGTGAGGGTCCAGGGATGATGGTGTGCCGGAGACCTTGAATCAGACCTGTGATGAACATTTGTGGGTGTAGCTGATTGGATAAAAGGATGTATATAATACGTGGCACATGGCATCTCCCAATGCCAAGAGGACGAATAAAGAAGCGTTGAAACAATTTAAGGAGTGAGGTATATTTTGTTTGTTCGTTTATAAGTAATTTGGGGGACTTTCGTTTTGGAGAACAGATGCTGCGATGGTGAGGGAGGATGTGGAGAGATGGGGAGGTGAGAGGGATTCGGGTTCATGATGTGAAATTCCCAAAGAATCAATAAAGAATTATGTCATTAAAAAAATCTCATAAATAGGCACAGTTAAAATACCAATTGGCTACAACTTTCATTTGAAAGAAGACAGAAGTTTTCACCAGAATCTCCACTTACTTTAATGGTAATTTAATGTAAATGAGGAAAAAATAAATTCTATTGGAAGTTTCTACCTAAAAGTGTTCTAATGAGTATTAGAATCTTCAGTGACTGTGATGGGAATATTTAGACAATTCTCAGCTGGTTCCACATGCATCAATCTGTTTCTTTCCCTAGAACTTTCTTCCCATACTGCTTTGGAAATTCCATAATCATTTTCAAATCCCAGCTAAACACTCATTCAGGAGCCATTTTCTGACCTTTATATAACACTGATCCATATATCTAACTTTCTTTCTACTTTGATTTAACTTTTTCCAGTAGTTCCATTGTTCTCCCTAAATTACTTCATTAGAAAAATGTATCTTTAATAATTTTCATGGGATCAGCTCCCGACAGAGAGAATGCTGTTTAAGGGTAGGAATGTATGGAAAAGGATATTCAATATTTCGTATGACATGTGTCCTGGTTTCGAGCTTATGTTTTTGTTTCAGTGTATAATATATTTAATTTACAGCATAGCGTTTAGATGTTAGTCCCATATTGAATAAGATGTAGGGTTAAAATACACATTGGTCTCTAAAAAAATTACGTTCAAGAAGACAGTCATTAATTCTTTATGGATATACCAGCATATTACAGGGTACATTTTATGAATCATACTCATAAAATAACAGTGTTTTTGAGATGGAAAGTTATTTGTCTGTTTTTTTGCAGTCCTGTAAATCAAAAGCAGACCCACGTGTATAATAGACAAGTGCTCTTCCACCGAGCCATGTCCCCAAACAAAAAGTTTCTTAAGACTACTAATCCTAAGTCTAAGAACACACAATTTGAAGATACCCATTTTTACTTATGCAGACATTAAGTTATAACCTATATTGAAATTTTGACAAGGAAAAGTGAAGAAGGAAGTAGAAAGTAGTGATATAAATTCTGTTACTGCATTCAATTGTCAGATGTCGGCATGGCACTCTCAAAAGTCCAGCTCTTTAAACCAAAAGTCGCTTTTCAGCCATCACATTATTCCCTACAGCAAGAGCCCTGTGCCCTGTAATGTTATCTAGGACTGCTTCAGAAGCCATTTCCAGCAGTCTAGTCTAGCTTCAGACTCATCTTCCTTACCCAAATTCAATCTTTTAAAAATTAGATTTGCTTTTATTTCCGCACGTGTGTCTGTATGTATGCATGTACTCACATGTGTCTACTTCCATAGGGATCAGAATAGGGCACCAGATCCCTGGGAGCTGGAGTGAGCAGCAGTTCTGAGCTACCTGATGTGGGTGCCCAGAATCAAATTCTGGTCCTCTGAAAGAAGAGTAACTGCTTTTGATCAAGAAGCCATTCCTCCACCCTCTCTAAATTTTAACCTTGCAATAATCATTGCAAGTTGGCTTTGATTGACCTACTTTCTCTTTTTACCACTTGTCATTTTCAAGGATGAGCATAGCATTTGCTGTAATTATAGCATGTGGGGAGAGGACTAGCTGGCCAGGGCCTGTGGTCCCCTCCCTACCAGAAGCATTTTCACCCAGTATGCCCTATGACTCTGGTATACAAAACCCATGGCAGCCTGCTTCCCAGGGTCTTAGGCTGCAGATGCAGCTCCAATGCTCAAGGCAGCTTCTCAGAGCACTGGAAGACAGATTCAACAGATGCTTGAGTCTTTGTCCCTGTTTCCTCTCTCAGAGCTGCCTATCAACTCATCTATTTCTGGGGTTCTACCTCCCAGGAATCCACTGTAAAATGGAGTCTCTATCTCATTACTACATCTTCTGTTTTATATAAATCCCCTCTTCACGATAAGAGACTGATTGATGAATCCCATCTTTTTTGATCAAGGCTGTACCTCTAACCGGTTTTTTTTAACAGTTATTTTTATTTTATAGTTATTTCTAGTCTGTTTGCAATATCAAAAGAAAAAAGTTATTTACAAATAACTTACTCTTCTCTGCCCATTCTGGTCCTTAAATTGATCCAGATATCTTCTTGAATTATAAGGCCGATTAATGAGTCTTTCTTTGCTGAATTTTTCAACTTCCTATCCCAATATGCCCCTGAGCCCCTATTCCCATAGACTTACCGAAAGAGCTCTCCAGCAACAGGGCCTTCTTTCTGTCCAGGGCTTTGGACTGATCTCTTGGAGCCAGTGGAGTTTTACTCTCCCTGGAACTTGTTGAAAACGAGTGATGGTGAAGGCATAGCAGGCACACCTTTAAACAGTCAGGCGGCTCTCCCAGAAAGGGAACCCAATGCTATCCTAGAGGAAATAAATACTGGTCTATGTGGTTAGTCTTAAGGGATAAGGAAAGGAATCGCCACTCGAATGTTTCCTTACCAACTTGTAAATCCAGCTAGCCCCGCCTGTCGAAAATCCTGCTTGTAACTATTATTATTTTTTACTAAACAATCAATCTTCATTTGTGACTTTTAAAGCCTTTAAAATCCCAAATAACCAATGATGCAACCTGTAAAATGAGCCATCTTTTCCTTGAGAACCCTTTTTCATCTTAATAGCTCACTGTAGCCTCTGCCTGGTAATTCAGCATGAAGCCAATGTGATGAAAGCAAAGGAGAGGGCATTGAAGAGCGTCCAGAGAGGTCTCTTTTCCCTGTGAAATTTTGCTAAGAATATTTTCCAAGCTTTCAAGAGTATCTTGAAATACAACAAAAACTACAGATTTTCCTGCTGAACTTGGAATCTGTCTGTTGGCACATCTTTCTACATGCAATACAGACTTCCAACCACAAAGATTCTGAATTTTCAGAAGACATGTCAGATCAGGCAAATTGTAATCCTATTGTCCATAGGAATATAGACTCTCCAAAGAAGCTGGGATGCATTTTGAATAATGAAAAAATTCTAAATTAGTTTATAATACTTGAAGGAAGCCTTAAAGACTACTTTGGGATCATTGGTGTGTCTTCAAACCCTCACCACTGGAGATTCTCCTTCAGTAGATGTCAATTAACAGACAACTGCTCAACATGTAAAGAAGAAATTTTAGAGTGTTCACTCATAAATGAGACTTCTATACCACAACCTCCTCAGGAATGGTTGTGGCAGAGGAAACAGAAATATTGTAAAATCCAAAACATGTATGTTAACACAGAAGAAAGAGTGCTTTCCAGACACAACAGGACAGGGCAGTTACACAGAGAAACTCAAAGCCATTGTGTCAACATAGATAAGATCAAGCTCAGAACAGCAAAAGCCACAATACTGAGGCATAAAAATATGATAAAACACTAACACTAGCTCCCAAAAAAAGGAAGAGTCAGTGTTCTTTAATGCTCTGACCATCAGTTAGATTGAACACACTCCAGGTTAGGCCTCACAACCAATACTAGTTGGGCAACACAAACTCGATTGGATTGGGGTAGGGGCATATATAAAGAAAAGTTAGTTAGGTGAGTGGAAGGAGTGAGAGTAAGAATAGATGTGGAAAGTGTTGGAGGAGAGGTGAATATGATCAAGATATATTATATAAAATTCTCAAGGAGTTAATAAAATAGCATTTAAGAATATAAGGTTATTATACACTTCAAAAGGGGTCCATGTGTTATGAAAAATATATAAAATAGTTAGGCAATAAATGTGAACTTTTAAAATTCCATCCCAGGGGGAGATATAAGCAAAGTCTAACCCTCCCCTAAAGTCCCCATGACAAGTTGAGGCATGATTCTGCCAAGAGATGACCAGGGAAACGGAGTTTAGAGTATAGGTGGGGGTTGCTTGCTGTGGCTGCAATCATGGCTATAGACTAAACTTGGAAAGCCTTTACACAGTATGGATGAGAGCTTTTATGTAGCCACATAGATGGAAGCTCCCTCTCCATATCTCCCCTAGAGTATATACTCTATCCCACACTCCAGGCCATGTGCAATTAAATTAAGGCAGAATTGTGGACTCCTGGTGATAGGGAGTGGCTGGATACACGAGAGGATCTCATGACTCTCCTCTGCGCTCCATGAGGAGATGTAAAGAGTTCATGAAACAAGCTTGGATGATGATTTTGCAAGAGAGCACAGTTGAGGCGGAAATGACTGTTTCCTAACTGAGAGGAAAGGCAGCAAGACTCCAGTGAGAGGAAATTGTTTAGTTTGGAGAAAGTCACATGACTTAATAGCTCACAGACAGTAAAATCTAGCACAGGGTTATTATGATGGCAAAAGGTGTTCACCAGTCACTGTGCATATGCCACTTACAATAGAAATATTTAAGGTTTGAGTGTATCTTTCTTTCCTTGAATATCTAGCATAAAAATATTCAAGAATGATATTAAAATATTTTCCCTTGAAATGGCAGAATTTTAATTATTTTTTAAGGAAAATAAGTTTCTGTGAGATGGTCTTTCTTTATGTTGTGAATATGTGTTGCTCTCATTGGTTGATAAATAAAGCTTCTTTGGCCTATGGAAAGGCAGAATAAGGCCAGGTGAGAAATCACAGCAGAGATACAGGAGAAGGGCAGAGTCTGGAAGATACAAGCCAGCCTCCGAGGAAACAAGATGTGTAGAAAATGAGGTAACAAGCCATGAACCACGTGACAAAGCATAGATAAGAAATACAGGTAAATTTAAATGTAGGAGCTAGCTAGTAATAAGTCTGAGCCATCAGCCAACCATTTATAATTAATATAAGCCTTTGAGTGATTATTTGGAAATGGCTGCAGAACAGGGCTGGACAGAGAAAAACCTCCTTTTACAATAGGTTTTCAGCCAGTAAGATGGCTCAGTACCTGGGTGCAAGCACTTGTTTCCAAACATGATGACCCGAGTCTGTTCCCTGGGAACTAAATGCTGCAAACATAGAACTGATTTTCACAAGCTGTCCTCAAACCTCCACACACAAATAAGCAATCAATGAATAAATAAATGCAATAAAGCAACAACAACAACAACCACTAGTATACCATAAAGAGAACAGTGAAGGCCAGAGGAGATGGTTCAGTGGATAAAGGCATTGGCTGTGAAACCTAGTGAGACGAGTTTCGACCCCCAGATGCCACAGTGGAAGGTGAGAACCAACTCATGATGGCTGTCCTTTGACCTACGCATACAAGCACACACACACAATGATAATGTATTACATTAAATTTTTACAAAGTTTCAAAAAAAGAGGAGAGCAGTCAGGACAGAAACAGATTCTCTGCAGTAACCTGACTTTTTTTTGTTTTTTGTTTTGTTCCTCCCTTCAGTTGCTTTTTAAATTTTTAATTATATACCACAGCATAAACAAAGATAACACATCTTAAAACAATAGTCCACAACAGAGTCTGCGGTAATGGGGACGTTGGTGTGGGTCTGTCATGTGCACTGCACACACTTACTCAGGGCTTCCTCTGTTCTCCCTGCAGCCGCTATTGATATCGTTTCCTTGGAGTCATCCCCCTCATCTACCTCTTAGAGGGTTTTGGCCTCCTCTTCCACAGAAGTTCCTGAGCCCCGAGGAGAGGGATTTGGTATAGACGTCCCATAGTGTTCTAAGATTTTTCATGGTATGTCCCTTGTCCAGTTGTGGGTCATTGTGTTAATTTCTGTCCATTGAAATAAGAAGTATCTCTGATGAAGGTTGTGATGCAATGATCTATGGGCATAGAAATCTATCAGTAGGAATTATTTTATTGCTTGCTATGATCATTCATCAGAATAAGTAGCAGCACTATCTAGCCCCAGATTCTGAGCCTCATTATCAGTGTCAGGTGTAGGTTCAACCTCATGACTGTGCCTTAAATCCAATTTTTGAAAAGTAGTTTATTATTCCCATAATACTTATGTTACTATTACAGCAGTATATCTTGCAGGCAGGTCTCTATTGTAGGTTGCCGAGTTGGTAGTTGGGTGAGATATATACATTTTTCTATGCCGGTGTGTACTTTCCAGTACTATGAAGGCTAAGTCCATAAGGGGGAAAGCCTGTAGCTGGGCTTGATCTCTTCATCCCTTATTACATAGGTCAGATCTTCCTCATCTCCTTACCCAACTAACTCTATGTTCTCTCTTTCTCTTTGACTGACTTTGGCATCCTTTCAGCTTCCAGTCATTCCCTGCCACACATGCACATACATTTGAATCAAGAGGAAAGTCGCATCACAATTTTCCACTCAGCATACTTTCCTAATTATTTCATCCTTTTCCTCATTCCACCGTCTGTAGAGGGAATCTGCCCTAGTTTACTTTTTCGGTTGCAGATGTAATAAGATGTTTTTCACAGATACAATCATTTAAATTTCTAAATTCAATTATATTGGAGAGGAGCGAGCTTTTTATAAAATAAGGGAGTCTGGAAGGGAAACAGGAAATTTTAAATGGTTTGTGTTTTTAAAATATTTGTTTTGAAGTTGTTGCCACAGCTGACTGAGTCCTGGCTCATGATGCGAATAATGGTGGCTATTTGAGGAGTTAGATAATTCATCCATGTAGGGTACATTCATTTTTAAAGCATAATAAATTTTTTGCATTATTTTTTGATAAACAATGTAATTGTTACCCTGTGTTGGTGGAGTTTTTTTTTTTTTTTAAGTAACAGAACCAATAGGATGAATATACTACAGAAAAAGTTTACCAGAATGGCCTATAATTGACTAGGAATTCTAAAAATGGCCCTTTGAAGACTGGAGAAGCCACTTAGTCCATGAGACTGGATGCCTCAGCCTTCTGAATATGGTACGGAGTGCCTGGAGGATTTCTGGAGAGCTGCTGGTCTCCCAGTCCACATTGGAACTCAGAGAAGCTGAATTCAGATGGTGAAGAAAGGTAGCAGCCGGGAGACAGACACACCCACAAGGAAGAAGTGAGAACAGAGGAGGTCTGGTTTTCTCCATGCACCTCTTTATATCTGGACTATCTCTGTGAGGAAAGGCCCCTTTTCTTTCATTAATTATTCCCCAAAATGTCCCCATGTACCTACCCAAGCACCTGTCTCTCAGCTGATTACCAATGAAATCAAATTAGCAATTTGAACTATCGCAAGTCCACCACTTTGGAAATTTACAATAAGAAATATCCCTTTAAAGTCATATCTCTCCTCCCATCTTCATGGGTTTGTGGTGCTCTCCTAATTCAGGACGCGTTCAGTTCAGCTTCAAGGTTTCAGCAGTCTCTAACAGCTCTGATGCTGCACAAAGGTGAAACTGCATGTCCTCTTCTGAAACTCAGGCAACCTCTGTAGTGCCAGGTCCTATAAAATCAAAACAAGATTATATAACCTTGACAGTCAATGGAACAGAGTAAACATTTCCAGTTTTAAAGAGAGGCATGGCGTCAAAGAATAGCAAGAATGAAGCAATGCAAGACTGTAACTCAGCAGGTGAAATACCAAACCTTAGAGCTCCCCATCAATCATCTGGGGCTCACTATGGAATCATGTGGGCTGTACAGATCTCAAATTAATTAGGTCCACCCCTCCAGCTCTGCCCAACTCAGGTACACACAGCCAATTCCACTTTATACCTGCAGATTTCAATGTGAGATGGTTCATGGTTAGGGCATTTCCAACATCCTGGGTGGGGCCTCCATTAAAACTTTGTTTCAGCTTCACAGATTAATCCAGTGGTCCCTCAAGGCCTTCATGCAGAATCTGGTCCTACCACATATTTGTTGGCCACCAGTGGCCTTCTGAAACTATAACCATGACTACTTCTCATGCTTTTATGTATCATGTGTATAAAACCAGTATCATATTGACATCACTGCTGCCAGCTTGAGACACAGTCATCCCCATTCGACTTTAGCTGTATTGTGCTGTTTCCATTCAGACTTCCCTGGATGTTTGTATAACAGTAGGGATCCATTTCTCAGATTCCCTCTTTCCTTTCTAATGAATTGATATTTTTACAAGGTAAGGTCTAATGGATGGCACTCAGAAAACCTTTCCTATTGTCCTAGTGTAGGGATGCAGGTTTCCCTTTAACAATGCTAACTTCTTTGATAATTAGAGCTGCTTTCACATCTGACTTGTCTGCACTATTAAACTTATTTCTTCTGCACTTTTGCAAATCTTTGTTTTATTTTTTTCTTTTTCTCTAAAGTTCTTGATAAAGCCAGAAAGCAATAGTCAAACACAGCACAGCTTGGCTACTACCCTGTCTTGAAATTTCCACCAAATTAGTCAATTTTAGAGTCAGCCTCACTCAAGCTGTCTGGACAGTGAGGTAAATGAAGCTGGATTCTTTGCCAGATTGCACTGTGAATAGCTTCAAACTCAGCTCCAGATAGAGTCCGTATTTGCCTTTGAAACTTCACGATATGGACCTTACTTGCTTTTCTCTCTGCATTCTGGTCTCCTGAACTCCCATCAGACGACCCATTAAAAGCATGTTAGATCTCTTCCAGGCAAAAGTTCCAAAATCTTCTACATTCTTGCAGCAAACCACTTCTGTAGTGATATTTTATTTGTGTTTTAATAAATAAAGCTTTCCTGAAGTTCAGAGAGTAAAACAGCTGCACTGATAAGCCTGGCAGACCAGGCAGTGGTGACACTCACCTTTAATCACAGTAGCCACACTAGTTTCACCATAGAAACTGGGAGGTAGTGGTACATACCTTTAATCCTAGCCCTAGAGAGGAATATAAAAAGGGAGGAGACAGCTCTCATTCTGAGAATCCTGGAGGCTGGGTCACCATTTCACACTGAGGTAGAGGTAAGAGCCAGTACCTGGCTGGTTTATTTTCTGAACTTCTAACATGCTTTATTTATTAAAATACAAATTATATATATATATATATAATCATTACACATTTCTAAAAACTAAGAATCACATGGTCAGTTTTATCATAATAGTAGACCCACTTTTTAGTTTCAGTTTTCTGTATTTATAAAAATCTTTTATTTTAACATTTTAACAGTTCTCATTGCTATGCCCAAAATTTCAGACCAAAGCATTAAGGATGGATTTATTTCGTCTCACAATTTGGTGTTACAGTCCATCATGCAGGGGAAGGCACGAAGGCAGAAGCATAAGGAGGCAGCTCATCACATTGAGTCTACCTACAGTCATGAAGCAAGGGGAAATGAATGGCGGTGCTCATCTTCTGTAGTTTTTATACACAGTCTGGGACCACATTCAATGCAATGATATCATGTGCATTTAGTCATTTAGGGCAGGCCTTTCTACCACAACAACTCAATCCAGAAACTCCCTCACAAATGTGCTCAGAGGGTTGTCTCCTAAGTGATTGGAGATCCTGTGAGTTGAAAGCGAGCAATAGCCACCAAACTTTTCTTAGAGCTTATATGGAAGAGCATTTTCACATTTAAGAAAAGTACTTATAAATTAAGCAATAATCCATTATTGAGTCCATATTTGTTTTTCTCTCTCAAATATATATTCATGGTGAGTTGGTTTCCTACATTCAGGTGTATGAAAATAAACTTGAAATGTTGAAGTTTATAAAAGGTGTCTGGAAGACTGTCCTTTGAAATGAGTCCTGTACTTCCTCCACAGAAATAAAAAGTCAAATCCAAGGTGAGGGACTTGGTCACAGGCTATTCTTTCTCATCACTCTGAGGGCCACAGTAAACTCATGACTGAATTCTCATGATAAAGTGCAAGCAGGCTACCTCCAGACTAATCCTTCTGGCACTAGTGAACCTCTGTATTCTTCGAGCTTTCCACTAGAGGGCATGGGACATGGTCATTAACTTTCACTATGCAGATGAGCGTAATATCCTGAAGGAGGCAGTCAGTCTCTGGGTGATATGGATCCTAGTCTGCCTACTATTCCTGGACAGTTACATAAGAGAAAAAAAAAAGCATGCAGCTAAGATAATGGCATAGAATAAAATATTATATGTCAATGGAGACTGACGTAAACTCACATCAGTATTTTGTTTTCCATTTAAGTACTTCTAGAATTGTCCACGATCCAAGTGATTAGGGAGTCTCACATTTTGTCTTAGTCATGGTTATATTGCTGTGACGAGACACCATGATCAACGTAATTGTTTTAAAGACATAATTTAAGTTGTCATCATGGTGGGAGCATGGTGGTAGGTATAGCAAGCATGATGCTGGAAAAGTAATTGAGTAGGCAAAAGCAGAGAGAGGAAGGAGAGAGGGGGTGTCTGGCATGGGTCTTTGAAACCTCAAACCCCACCTCAAGTAACCTATTTTCTCCAACAAGGCTACACCCCCAATCCTTCTAATCCTATTAAAGAGTTCTACCCCCTAAACACCAAGTTTCCAAATATATGCTCCTATGAAAGCCATCTTATTCAAACCACCACATATATGCTATGATTAAAGAAGACTAGATAACATTCTTTTTAAAAAATATTTTATTGTTATGTGTACAAGTAGTTTGACTGTGTGTCTAATCACCACATCCAAAGAAGCAATTATTGAGCCCAGTATTATAATGGACTGTTATACTGTTTGGTCCAAATGTCTCCATCACTTACACTTGAGAATGTCCATGTCATGTGATCAGATGACGAATTATGCTCAAAGATGATGTTCGGAAACTATATAAAGAAAGAGGTTAAAGGTGGCCTAGATTAACAGGCCATGCGGTGCGCTCACTGTCCCACTGAGGTTGTCGCCTAGAAACCCTCAGTTATGAGCCTGCATTTGAGCTATCTGAATCATGTACTACTTGGCAGCAGCTTCTGACAATAAACTACGCAACTGGAAAGTGACCTTTGAATAGTACATTTTATTTCCCTCATCTGTGAGTGGACATGAAAGCATAAACCTTTTTGTTTGAAGAGACTGTAACTTCTTCTTTCTCCTGGCAGCTCAGTTATTTCATCTAAAGTGCCTTACAGAAAGCTCCAAGAGTGGGACTGGTACTTCTAACACAAATCCCACTGCATGTGTGTGTGTGTGTGTGTGTGTGTGTGTGTGTTTCCATCAGAGGCAGGCACTGAGAATATTCAGAATCCTGAGACAGGCAGTCTTTCTTGGTTGGGGGAGAAGAGTTTCTGAAAGTTACCCTTTCTTTCGTTCTCTGTGAGCAAACATGCATCTTAATATCTCTAGTTGCTACTGTTAGTCATAAATAGAGTCCATAGCCATGGGAAATGTGATGAGGAATCTTTTTCAAACCAGGATGCATAAGGAACTTTCTATGAGTTGGATTGATGGTCTTTGTTGGTTTGCTATGTCAACATATTTTCCCACTTTTATGCATGTTGCCTGATATCCTCAATGATAAACCACCCCTTATGGTTATTAGGTTTTATTTATCTAGTATTATCTTTATAGCTAGACTTTACCTCTCTTGGAACATTGCTTCTTAGTTATAATTATTCAAATTCACATAATAAAAAAGACAACTTAATGTCATGTGAGTTTAGCATATCATTTAAAGTATGTTACCTTGGCAGTTTTATGTGATTCCGTGTTCTTTTGCCTCTTGTAATCATAGCAATAATGTTTCCTCAGAACCTGATATCTGATAATGGGAGGCTTTTTTAAAACATGAACATTACTTTTAGTAACATGTTCGGAAACTATATAAAGAAAGAGGTTAAAGGTGGCCTAGATTAACAGGCCATGAAGTGTGCTCACTGTCCCACTGATATATAGAATATGGAAGTTGTGCTGGTTTTATTGTCCTTTTGATTGCTTAACAACAATTATAAAAATTATCTAAATTATTTGATATTATTTTAATTACATTACCAACCTTAATCTAGGTCTGCATTGACATTGCTGATTTGTGTACTTTGCATCTTTAATAGAACCATTGTAGCTATTGTTGAAGCAAGTTTGAAAGTCATAGTACCCCAGTCATCCCAAAGGTCTGATCTCATTTTGATACCTAAGTCCCTATCAACAGACATGTACTTGAACAATATTGTAGAATATTGTACTCTTATGATTTCTACCAACTTTTCAAGCTGTTAGTCCTTAACCCTTGGGGAAGGTGACAGGCATGGCAATGCAGAAGTCATCAATTTTACACTTTATACTTTATGTTTATTGGACCATGGTTATGCCCATGTATGTGTTTTACATTTTCTGAATTTTTCTAACTCAAACTGGTAAAGCTTAATAAGCTGCCCAAAAATGCTGCCAAAATGGATAGATATGAACAAACTTAAACACAGTAGATTTTTAAATATAGATAACCCACTCATGTCTCTCTTTCAAACTGGCCACAAAAAGTTCAAGAGGTTGTATATAACAACACTTGGTAAGTTTTAACTTGATGTATTTATAAGTTGCCTAACTTTCCTCTGCTGTACTTAGTTCTATATTGAACTTGCTTTTGTATAAAGTGCTACCTATTTAGGATAAATTTTTAAGACAAATTTTTTAGAGGAAGTATTGCTAGAATTGAAATTATTTTAATAACAAATTAAAATATTATATGGTTATACATTATTAATAACAATAGTCTCTTTTTCAATATTTAAAATCATATGGGTAACTATGAATTACATTTTTCCTACTGGCCTTACATTTTTCATGATTGTTTATCCACATATAATCAGTCTTGTTACAGTCAGGCTGCAGAAATAAAATAGCTATTGTAATTTTTACATTAAGATGATTTTACTACATTTGTTTATGTATGTGCACACTTATGCATGCCATACATGGTGCATATGTGGAGATCAGAGGACAACTTGAAAGAGTCTATTTTCCCCTCTGCCTGTCGGTCCCGGGTTTAAACTAAGGTCCTCAGGATGGGCAGGAAGTGCCTTTTTTCATTGACCTCCAGCTTTAGGAATCAACCCTAATTATAGACGTAGATGCTTAGACAGTTCCTTGCTCAGAGATATTCACCACAGCAATCATTTTAACTTTTATTATGTTTTCTTTCTTTTCTTTTCTTTTTAAATTTGGCTTTGAGAACAGCTGTAAATGAAGATAGCCATTCATTTTCCAGGACAATCTTGACAGAGGAAATGGGACAAAGCTAAGAAACGAGGAAGACGTGAAACCATGAAGTAGGAGAAACTTATGTTTCCCCTGGATATGTTAGGGGTACTACTACGTGGAGCCCACAGGAAATCTAAAAATATCAGGGAGCTCAGTTAGTGGCTGAGGATTGAGAAGAGAGTGCTATGAGATCACTAGTTAATTAAGATCCTGGACATTGTCCTATAGCTTTTTTTTTTTTTTTTTTTTTTTTTTGTGGAGTTGTAGATTGGCTAAGTGCTGTAGGAAAATCTGTACACAAAAGAACAGAGTTAAGTACGGCTTCTTGGTAGCAGCATTTTCCCAGGTGGGCTCTGTTTGCTAGAGGAAAGCACATCTCATTTAAGAGAGGCTTCTTGACTAGCTTTAGCTGCAAAACTTTGCAGCTCTTTCAGAAGGCCCTGCCACAAAATACTTAAATGGTGTTTATGAACAGCTGACAGCATGCTTTTTGGTGGTGGCAGGAGCTTTGAAACTCCATAGAGTTGTGGCAATAAACATGGCTCCCACCAGTACCTCCACCATGAAGCTAGACACTCAGAAAACTAAGGAATCGGGTAGATCCAGCCATCAAAGCCACAGCTTTAATCCTAGCCATGTCTCTTCACAAATTAAAGACTCACATGGTCATAGAAAAGAGAGATATACAATAAAGATAGAATCAGAAGAACAAAAAAACCTCTAAACAGTTTACAGTGTGTATTAAAATATATATAGACTTGAGATAGTAAAGAAAAAGGATTAAATCCTTAAAAAAGAAAGAAATAAACAAACAAAGAAAGAAATTAGTTCAGTGTGGTGGCACACACCTTTAATTCCAGCACTTGGGAGTCAGAGGCAAGCAGATCTCTGTTACAGAGTCTACAGAGTGAGTTCCAGGAGAACAAAAAGTACACAGAGAAACCGTTATTCAAAAAACAAATAATTAAAAATAAAAGTAAAAGAAATAGAGTTTAAAATAAAACTATGTAAAGACAGAAAATACACAGAGAATCTGGATACTGTATGTTA
Organism: Alexandromys fortis; assembly: GCF_014885135.2. Lineage (NCBI taxonomy): Eukaryota > Metazoa > Chordata > Mammalia > Rodentia > Cricetidae > Alexandromys > Alexandromys fortis. The sequence continues at coordinate 9,905,783 of NW_026067890.1, forward strand.
TTGTGTTGTCTTTGAATTGCTTGACAGCTGAGGAAGGAGCAACAGCTGCTAAAAGACATTTGATTATAAATGTTGTTGGATTAATCCAACATATGTATTTGAAAATGCCTTGATTTCAAAATTTAAGTCAACAGATATGTTACTTTGGAGAAGGAATTTTGCTTTTGTTTCAACAAGAAATGAGAGGCTGTGAATTCATTCTGGATTAAGAAAAATCAGGTTTGATCAAGGAAGACTCCCTGAAAAATCTCCAATAGGAGTAGATGTCCCAGATGATCCAACACTTCAGAGGACCTCTGCTGGAGTTTTCTCTGAGTTCTGCATCCACAACAGCCTAGACTACTGACTGAAATGATCAAGCCTCACAGAGTATTCAAGTCGCACTTGATCATAATCCTAAATTTTCTTTAGGTTCCCATAAGATTATTAGCTCCCCCAATCAGCAGGAAGTATCCTAGAAAACTATGCCCACATTCCCAAAAAGTAGATTATGGGTGTTTATCTTTGTTTAGAGTGTTGGTTACAAGTTATTATTGATAATTGTCAGGAAAAAGCTAAATGAAGGAGATTAGATTCAGAGTTCTTGTTTTGAACAAAAAAGGGGGAATGCTGTGGGACAATGATCTTCTACTCTGTAATGATTTGTCACTTGTATTGGTTTAATAAAAGGATGATTGGCCAGTAACTAGGCAGGAAGTATCAGCATGGCAACCAGAATAGGAGAATTCTGGGAAGAGGAAAGGCTCAGTCTGTAGTAGTCACCCAGACCAAGAGGAAGCAAGAGAAAATGCCTCACTGATGAATGGTACCAAGCCACATGGATAACACAGACAAGAATTATGGAAAATTAAAGATGTTAGAATTCTTAATAAGAAACATGAGCTAAAAGACCAACCTGTTTATAATTAATGTAGGCCTCAGTGTGTTTCTTTGGGACTGATTGGTTGTTGGGATAAGGTGGAATAGAAATTTCTGTCAACAAGCTAGTTTATAGAAAGCACTAATTCTGATACAATGCCTTTTGAGTGGACACATAGATTCAATACATAGCAACATCCATTTATTATTTACTTAAGAAGCATAATGTGTGAGTCTCAATAATGTGGCAAATACTAGAAGATACGGATAAGACTAAAATTATGTTGTTAGTTTCTTATCATAATCCCCAAAAGAAAATTTTATAGCTAGATTTGCAAAAATAGGTTGAGCGAGGCAAATAGTTCATATAAGACCTAATATAACAAGAGGCCCAGGACGTAAATCCAACAAAACTTAATTCTTCTGTAATCTCCCAAGCTATCATGTTTATAATAGATGCATATGTTATTTTTAGTTGGCAAAACAATAACTTATTCTTAGATTCTTTGTTAGAAATTAGAAGTTTTCTTATTTACTGATTATATTTTTCTATATGTGCTTTAGTAATTTGTTTTTCATGTTCTTACTATTTTAATTATGAATTGAAAGACTATATATCTATATAGATAAATGGACACATGTATAAATAGATAGACAGACAGACAGACGGACAGACAGACAGATAGATGACAAGTAGAGAGATCTAGGTTAAGGTACAGATATAAATATTAGTTTATCTAGTGCTTGCATAATATAAATTTACATTTTTAAAAAAATTGGATTACAAATAAAAATTCAGATTAGCTTAGTAAATGGTAGTTTATCTTTATTTTATTGATATATAAAATAGAAATCTGTGTAGAAATCTTGACCAGTGCAAGAAGGTCTCTTTTGTATTCAACAAACTTTTTTTACTATGGGACTATATTTGATTCATCTGATGTATCATCGGACTTACTGTAATAAATATTGATTGTTCAGCAATCAGTAAGGTAAACTAGATTTTACAAAGAAAATCTTTACATTTGATTTTGAGATGGATGTTTTAATGGTACATACTAAAGCTTTTTATAATCCCAACATCTGGAAATTATAATCCTTGCCCATATTTTCTGTTAATATTTTGCTTTTATCTTCACTGGGTTGATGTATGTGTCCACATGAGTGCTTTTATATGGCACTAGGTTTGCTTGAATGTTGTCATTTACTTATCACTAGAATTTAGTCAGCTGAGTTGTGTTTATACTCATCTTTAAATATTTAGACACACTTAGCAAACTCACTTTCACCGATACACATTAGAAAAATGATTTTTATATAGGCAATCATATAAGATTAGTTAATAATTTCCATAAAGATATCTAAGTACAAACATATAGAACTATTAGTAATAAAAATACCAATGGCTTCCCTGATATAAGTACAGATATAGAAACATAAATGATATTTTCTTCTGCTACCATTATGGTAATTATCTCTTGTTTGCTTGACATTATACAAGCTTACATATGGCCTAAGTACATTTTTTTGGTTTTCAAGACACAGCTTTTCTGCAGCTTTGGAACCTGTCCTGGAACTCTGTAAACCAAGCTGGCCTCCAAAACACAGAGATTCACCTTCCTCTGTCTTCTGAGTGTAGGTATTAAAGGTGTGCACTATCACCACCTGACAGTATTTTATTTCTTTAAACATAGATTTAGCATCATATATATATATATATATATATATATATAACAAAATTATATCTAGCACATTTTGAATCATTATTTAATGCATACTTACACCACTAATGAATAGATATGAAGCAGGATTTAAATCCAGTTTCAGGATTAGAGAGATGGTTCAACATTTAGGAGCATTTGCTGTCCTTATAGAAGTTCAGAGTTTAGTTTCCAAACCTGTATTTAGAAGCTCAAAACTGCCTTCAATTCCAGCTGCATGGGATCTGTTGCCCTCTTCTGGACTCCACAATCAATACCCATATTATCTTGTCCAGGCATGTCCACCCCCCACCCACTCCAATAAAGGTCCAAAAATAAGATAGATATAATGGTGCATATCTTTAATGCCAGGAAAAAAAGGAGGCAGAGATGAGTGCCTTCATAGGTTTCTCTTCTAAGTGAGTCACAGAAAATTATTGTCAAACACCTTTACCTTCCCATCTGGCCTTCAGTCAACCCTATAGGAAGAAGAGAATGATTTGGTCTCATACCCACACCAACCCACTTCTTTCTGAAAGTTACTGATATTTTTCTATCAATGGAACAAATTTGTCTTAAGGGACCAGCACTTCCCATGGAGAATCCACCAGTGCCACTGGGCAGCTGAATTTCCTACCTCACTCACTGAGTACCACTGCCACCAGGATAGTACTGATTTGCTTGTCTATTCACAGGCTTTAGCCTGACAAACTAAACATCCTTGCTTTGTGGCTTTTGAATAAAAAGGGAAAACACCAGGTGACTGTAGTAGTAAAGTTACCAGTGAGGAACAATGATAACGTTTTCATATAAAAACCACTTTCTGGGCTAGAGAGATGACTCAGCTGCTGTGGAATAATCCTTTGGTACACTGTGAATATGTATTACTCTAATTGGTTAATAAAGAAGCTGACTGGCCAATAGCAGAACAGGGTAAGGTAGAAAGGCGAGCCAAACTGAGAATGCTGGGAAAGAGAAGTGCAGAGTCTTGAGACAACAGCAGAGGAAGAGCAAAGCAAGATAGGTATGCTGTACTGAGAAAAGGTACCAAGCTGCCTGGAAAACCATAGATAAGAAATATGGGTCAATGAAAAGGAACAAGTTAGCTAGTAGGAAGCCTGAGCTATTGGTTTAGCATTTACAATTAATGTTAAGTTTCTGAGTGGTGTTTTGAGAGTGGCTGCTGAAACAGGAAAACTCTGCCTACACTCAACAGATAAATGTGCCTGCTGTAAGTCTGACACCCTGACTTCAATCTCTGGAACCTACAATTAAAGACACTGAGAGAGAAATAATCTGTCTTCTGCAGGGATGAGCCCTTAAGTGTCCAACAAGTTCTCAGTCTAAAAATACGCATACTTCCCAGACTCTTTTGCCCAAGCACATGGTGCAGAAACACAAATAACCTAATGTTGCTATCCAACACAGTTTTATCCCAATCTGTTTGCCCTCAGCTGCTTGGGTCAGGGCCATCCTTCAGACTCAGTAAGTCCTGCACATCCTACACTCTGGCCTACCTTGTGAGTTTACCTGACTCAACCCTGACTGAATCCTCCCCAATTCCCATGCCTATGCCTGGCCCTACACAAACAGCCCAACCCAGGCTTGTAAGCCCAATATGAGCCTTTCCTAACCTCCAGGTTCAAGACAAGAGGCATATCCTGTTTGTCAGAGTACTCTGTGATTTACACATTAGACACACAAACCATATAAGAAGTTCTCATGTGCAGATTTCATCATAATAACAAGGTTAAAGAAAGACACTATGTCCTTCATATGCACCAATCCTATAGAAATATTTTCCATTGAGAATTACCAAGATGAACTAGAGGGGGGGGGGATTACTTAAAATTAATAACAATAAACTTCACCAAATAATTCAAGGAATTTAGAAGGCACAAAGAGACCACTGAAGAAGCTTAAGGAGGAAAAATTCAAAGAGAATAAATGCCAGAGAGATGCTCAAGGCTGAATGGAATTATGAAGACAATACATGATTTGAGAAGTAACTTTAATGAAGAGAAACATTGAAAAATTTCAAACTGAAACAAAAAGATTGAATTGAAAAACTCAGTAACCTATCTAGAAAACTGAAGAGAAAGACTTGCAGGAAATCTGTTGTGAGCCTGTGACTCTCAGGAATTACAGAGAAACTTCACTTGTGATACATAAACAGCATAGTGATCTAAACAGAACATCAAGAGACAATGCTAATATGGAATGGAGGAATCTCATTGAGCCCCACTCACAGACAAGGAATTTCAGGCAACTAAAACCTTCTGAGGGCACAAGCAGTAATTGTCCCCCAGGGAGGGGCCTCCTAATTGGCTTCCTGGTATGGAGCATTATGTTGAATTTAAAAAGAACTAGGAAGATATACACATGAGCAACCCTTAATAGGCTCAGCAAATTGCATTTTGATGCATCTTTGATGGTTAAGGATGCTGGACTTAAAAGTATTTCTCAGCCACTTGTATTTAATCTTTTAAGAACTGGGTGTCTAGTTCCTTGCACTAATTTTAAAATTGCGTGGTTTTTCTACTGTCTGATTATTTTGTAGTTCTTCATATTTTCTAGATACTGTCTGTCAGATGTATAGCTGGTAAGGTTTTCTCCTGTTTGTGGGCTTCTTCTTCTTCACTAGAATTAGTGGTACCTTTTCTGTACAGAAGCTTTGCAGTTTCACGGGGTCCCATTTATTGTCAGTCTTAAAATTTGTGCAGTTTAAAAATATAGTTTCCTGTGCCAATGAGTTATATATGCCAGAAAATGGCTCAGCAAAGCTTATAAATATGAATTGCCTCACAAAGCATTTTGTAATAAGAATATTTAAAGTCTCATGTTAACTTATTTTTAATAGCCACCATGTTGAACAACAAACTTTTTGAACTTATTCTTCTCATTTAATTGAAATGTTACATCTTTTCAACAGCGTCTGTCTAATTTCCCCTCTCCCCTTGACATCCTTTTTCCTGTTTATGAGTTTGGTTTTTCTTAGAGCTCCCATATGAGTGGGATTATGCAGTATTTGTCTTTTCATGTGTAGCTGCTTTCACTTAATATAATGATTTCAAGACTTCGTAATATCAGTCATTACATCCTCACCCCATTACAAACGTCTATTTCTACCAAGACAAAATGTGTATTAGTTTTATTAGGAAATTAAAACTTTTAAATATCCTTAGTTTATTTGTTCTGTGTGCCGCAAATAAAGATAAAGAAATGTAATCTGATTATCAGAGGAGAGAGAGCCCAGCATGCTATAAAAGGACCTCCTGTGGCAAGAGCTGGTGCTCCTTCCACAATCTCAGCATTGGTAACTCTAGAAGAGTGAAGAAATGGTGAATACTCCTCAAAGTACCTGGCTGGTTTTTGTAAACCTTTGACACAACTAGAGACATCTGAGAAAAGAAAGTCTCAATTGAGAAACTGCCTCTATCAGATTGGGTTTGGCACGTATCTCTGGGACATTTTCTTAATGGCTAATTGATGTAGGATGGTTAAGCCCAGTTTTGGTAGTAGCATCCCGAGGCAGATGGACCTGGGCTGTGTGAGAAATGCGGAGAGCAGGAAGGGGAAGGAAGCCAACAAACAGCATTCCTCTGTGGCTTGTGTTTCAGTTCCCGTATCCAGGATCCAGCCTTGAGCTTTATCCCTGGCTTCCCTGGTTTATAGACTATTAGCAGTAAGGTGAAAGAACCACTTTCCACCCAATGCCAACTTTGCTCATGATGTTTATCACAGCAACAGGAAAGCAAACAAGAACAGTCCGTATGTTAAACCCATCCTTATGTGTTCTGATACCACTGTGTGTTCTCTCTGCCACTCTACTTTGGAATGCCATTACCTCACTTAGGAAATACCTGTCCAACCACTCCATTTAGCAAACCCTACCCACTGCATAAATCAGACGATTTAGTATTGTCAAATCTGAATTCTTTGCAACTTCATCTATGGGTTACAAACGATCCTAGTAAAAGTTTCAATGAGTTACTTTGTAGATGTTATCAAACTGATTCTAAAGTTCCTTATCAGAGGCAGGAGGACCAAATAACCAACATGATTTCAAAGTAAAACAAACTTGGAGGCAGATTACTGACACAATAAAGTGTCAAGAAAGTACAGATAAAATCAAACTACCACTAGGTACCACTGTATGCTTATTAGGATAGCAAAAATTTGAGTCAGATTAAACATTGGGGAGGATGTGACTTTGTAGAAACTACTGTTCAGGGATTATAAACTATCAAAGCCACTTTTGAAGTTCGTATGGCAATTTCACACACGAACACATACAAACCCTAGTATATAGTCACAACTTGTGACTACTTGATATTGTACTACTTGATAATTGAATAAAGGAGGGGAAACATATATCTGCACAAAAACTTGCACAGTTTTGAAAACCAGTTTTACCTAGAAACGTACCCAACACCCAGGTAACCAAGATGTCTTTTTTTCATGAATTTGCTTAACACAATCGAAGCCTTAACATTGATTTTTAAACCTGGAAAAAAAAAATCTTTAAACCCTGTCAGACCTCAACACCTTTGGCTTTTAACATTCATTCCTTCCCCCAAACACTTGAGCAACGCTCCACATGATCCTCACCTCCCAAATTTAAACCCTTATACAATTCATAGCTGCTGGCCCCAACTCAAGCCAACACTCAGTACCAAAGTGAGACAGCATTCCTCACTTTCTGAATGGTTTCTTTAAATGAGTCAGTCCAGAGCCTCCTGAGAAAGAATAAGAGACACTCTCCACAGACTGCAATTAAGGAACAGCCACCCCCACTTTCTCTCCATCTTCATCTTCATGCCGGGCTCCATGTGACCTCAAGTCTTCCTTCTGCTAGGTAGACACTGTAACCCTTCTGAAGTGTGGAAGCAACACAGTTCCTCTGAGTCATGGACATCGGTTTCATTTCCTCATACTGCCCCACCTGACTGACATACTGGAATGCAGGCTTCACCCGTTTCAAGCCATGCCTCCAGAAAAGCTATTGTAACCAGCGCTCACCCACTTTCAATAGGAAAAACCCAAAAGTAAAGTTAAAGTAGCAAACACATTAGACCCTCCTTCCACAACAACCCCTCCCCGCCAAAAAAAAAAAAAAAAAAGGAAAAAAATCACAGATATAATGCCAGAATCAACTGACAGTGCTTAGGCAAACAGTTCTAAATGACCAAAATAGGAAAAAATAAAAGCCTTCTGAGAAGACACTTACAGAAATGATTATAGAGCAAATACATGGTTTAGCATGGCACAAGGTAACACATGAAGAGAAAAAAAAATGCGCCGATTGCCTGGGAAGAAAACAGAGCAGCAAGTTCGGTTACTCATTCAGAGCATGGAAAAAACCTTCATCTGCACAAGGAAATTGAGGATGCTACACCCACAGCTGGAGAGATGGCTCATTGGTCAAAAGCACATCCTGTTCCTGCAGAGGTCTCGTTATGTTTCCAACACCCATATTGGGCAACTTTGCTCATAACCTCATGTAACTCCACCACTCTCTTTCTGGTCTTTGTGATCACCGCACACGCATATACAAACCCACACTCAGATATTAAACACATAATTAAAAAAAATAAAACAGAGACGTTGAAATAAAAGACAGCAGCACACACATCAGGGGTGAGATGCGTGTGCAAAGCAAAACTGAGAATGTACTAAGCTTTTTACCCTGATGGATCTTTGGTCTCAGCACCATCACAAAAGTTGAACTGAAGTAGGATTTTAGGGAATGTGTCTTTACCTTGAAGAAGGTATTACCTTGCATGGAGCCAGTCTGCAAATACAGGGAAGAGATTTGCTTTCACGTCTCAAAATAATAATAATAATAATAATAATAATAATAATAATAATAATAATAACATGTTTATTGAATTGTCTGAAATGCCAAATATCTGTAACCCTTAGCATTTTGGTAATGAAGGTAAGAGAAATTAGAGTTTAAGACCAGCCTGAACTACATATTGAATCTGTATCCCAAAACAAAGCACGAGGATACCTTGCTTTTTCTCTTCATCTTTTTCTCCTTGCTCTCTCATTTCTGCTCTGAATGAGAATAGGAATCCAGACTTCCTGGAAAGTCTCTGGGGAAAACACTAGTTGATGACGGTCCAAAGACTAAAGTACCTAGACACCATACAAGAAAAAAAAAATGCAAACTTTACCAAGATAGGTTAGAAACGTGACGTAATAGTCAACTACAAAACACAATGAATAAAAATGCTGAGAATAAACAGTAATTCCACTCCTGCTCGATTTAATAGGCATTATTAATTTTTCAAAAGTAACAAGAAATGCACTGGGTATACTAAGTTGGGAGGGGGCACACCATGTAACTGAATCGGAATCACTGGAGAAGTCTTTACTGCAACTATTTGAGTATGCTGAAGTGGGTGAAAACTCTGGGAACACATAGGTGAAATAGAAAGATTTTATTGAATATATAGTTAGTAATGATGAAAATTCCTGGTGCCTTCTATAATTTGACTACAGAATTTTATGTTTCTGACCTATTCAAATAAGATTCTATCTGAAATGAGAACAGTCCTGAACGATACAAATTTAGCAGAGGCCTCTATGGCTGATCATATTTTCTTCATTTTGCCGAGCTTTTCATTTCAAACTGAACCTGAAAAATTCAGTGAAACCTGATACAACCCGAATGCTAGGAATTATGTTCAAATGTTTTGTGACTAACTGGGGCTTAAGCAGAGCACCTGCCTCACAAAGGACTGAAGACTGTAAAGTTGAAACCTTTCCTCGAACTTACTGTAATGCTCTATAGATTGCAGGATGTAAAACTTGCAATTTTCGTCAGAACTTTAAGAACTCTTAAGGCCCCAAGATCGTGATTGTTAAGTTTTTGATATTTGATTGTGGTCCTTTAAGGGATGGGATCATATACCGGAGCTACATATTATGAAGCACGGACCCTATTAACTGTTCAACAATTGCCTCCAGTTATAATAATCCACATTGGTTACTATGTGTCAGTTTACCCTGGCCAACAAGGCTACATATCTATGGATCAAAGGATATGCTGAAATATCTTTGTGTGGTAGCCACAGAACTCCCCTCATTGGAGCTTAAAAGTAGTGTGAACAAAGCATTTCTCGATTTTTACTATTAAAGCAAACAAAACATGAAGAGATGTTTGCAGTCAGTTTAAGCAAATACAAGTACAGGGACAGAGTATACCTGGTGTTATGTCTTATCATGCTTGCTCATGTGAAAAAAGCCAAGAATATTCCTCCCAGGCGTTTGCCTTTTCCACAGGTACGACGAGGACATGCCAGGGCATTCCCTTCCTGTCAGTTCCTTTCAAGTGCATTAATTTATGATAGTTTATGCAATTCTTTCTAGATAGCCACTTTGTGGGAAGAACATTGTGCACTCTGCCCTAGCCATCGTTTACAGCTTTCTTACAAAAGTTCTCCACACACATGAAATTGCGACAGATGCCTGAATGGCATCCTTTCTATTCTCCCACTGAAATTAGTGCCTAGACAGAGATAAGTCTTAGGAGTCTTGGCCTGTTTTTTTTTTTTTTTTTTTTTGACAGGTCTGTGTACAGAGGCCATCTATGACAGGCCCAGGTTTTTTTTTTCTCTCTCTCTTCTCTCTCTCTCTCTCTCTCTCTCTCTCTCTCTCTCTCTCTCTCCTGATCTTATCAAATACCCAGTCAACACAACTATAGCAACATCCCTTCCTTGGAGCCTGTGCCTTCAGAGCAATGCCTGTCTTCCATAGTGATCACTTGGCTGGTTGAGAAAACCAATAGTCTGAGCACTAAAAATAGAATCATGCTTAATCTCAGAGAAAAGTGAAATGAGTCTCAAACAACATGCCAGAGTTTTCTAATAATTTTATTTTTATTTCTTGGCATATTTGCAGAAAGCTAAAGCCTTTGGGTCATAATCGTTTTGTCGTTTGTCATGAGTGATCAAGAAGCATTCGAGGAATAGAAAAGGCAAGAATTTGGAAGGTGTTCTTCATTGCAGAAGCAGATTCTCTGAAAATGAGAAATGAAAACATGAAGAAATAAAGCACCTGTAAGTTATGTGCCGACAAAATGCAAGTGTTTAACAAGGGCATAATTAACAAAGACAAGAGGACAACTTTGAGTTCTAAGAAGCGGTGGGTGTTTTTATAGTTGCTGCCTTTGGATTGGTTTAGTTTGGACTTGCTCCAAATAGGGGCAATAGGCATATGTGAATGTTATAAATGGAAGCTGAAGTGGGGCTGTAGCTCAATGGTAGAATGTTTGCCAAGAGTTTGCACATTACTGACATACATACCCAGCACTGCAAAATAAATTAGGAAATATATGCGGGAATACATAAATAAATTTGACAATATTTTACAAGACAAAAATAAAATTAAAACAAAGAATGCCAGCAAATAGAGAAATAACCAGACTCAGATTCTGGTGCCAGATCTTTTTGTGAAGGAAAAAAAAAAAAGAATGGCAGTGAAGAGGAATCATGGCACCTGAGGGTAAAGAGGATTCCTGGGATAATTAAAGTCAGCACTGCAGTGAGTGAGAAGGGTCTAAGACTGACTCAGCATTTGTTAAAGTTGAAAGGAGGACAGAAATGGGAAAAAAAAAACAGCTAAGCAAAGGAGGGTTACTGTTGCATCTGAAGAAAAGTGCGTGCATTTTTAATGTCAACAATCACACAAGCATTCACAGAGAAGAAATACAGGGGTGAAGGACTTAGAATGGCTGGAAAGAAAATATGGAAATTATGAGCCTCAGATGTTCAAAGCACAGAGAAGGAAGTAGTACGGGCATAGATAGACAGACTAAAATATTTTAGATTCAAAGAGGAAGGTTCTTGGAAAAAGAGAATGAGGAAGCTAGAGGGGAAGGGAGCTTCATGAATGAAGGAGTTGGCTAGATGGCAAAACCGAAGATCTAGGCAGCTTGAGGATAGTAACCTTTAAGAGTACTACCGTTGCCTCAGGAGTACGTGCTGAACCAAAATAAAGATGGGAGTGGTGGGACCTGAAGATTACAGCAATGCGCAGAGGTGTTTTTATACAACCTCTGCTTCTACAGGGAGATGGTTAGAAAGAGAGTGGAAGAATAAGAGGGAAATAATGCTATAAACCACAAACCAAACTTCCTACTAAACACAGGGAAGGATTCATTCATGGGGAAGGTGGATTAGAGGGTGGTGCGCTTAGGTGCTGTATATCAACTGTGACATTGCAGCTGTTTGCAGAAGCTGATTTGGAACAATAAGGAAGCTTGTTCTTGAAAGGTCTACAGGAAATTCAGGCCTGTGGAAGTCAATCAGGTTTCATGAGAAGCACAGAGGAGAAGCTGCGTATTGTTCCATTTGGAGTATTACTCACTGTGCGCAGGAGTCTGAAGAAAGGCACATTAAAAGCTCCCTGGTGTCTTCAGCTGATTCCTTAAAGATAAGAAAGAAGCACAGGTTCACAGGCTTCAGCCTGCAAGTTGTGACCAGGTAGACAGCAAGTTACTCTAAATCCTTAGTATAAAGACTTGGTTTGTTTTGTATATTCAACATGTTTTGTTGTTATTGAAAACAATTCATTTATTATTTATGATGATACAGAAAGCTCCTTGAGCACCCATATTTTGGGTGTTTTAAAAGAAGAGTGAGTTTGAATTTACATGAAATTCTGAAGTTTAGTTTCAGTTATTTTTTTTCTTCTTTCTTTAATTTATTAGATTTTTAAAAAATACCAATCCAAGTTCCCACTCCCTCCTCTCCTCCCATTTCCTCCACAAACCCTCCCACCCCACCCCCATCTAATCTTCAGAGAGGATAAGGCACATTACCTTGTGGAAGGTTCACGTCCTTTCTACTATATTTAGGCTGAGCAAGGTATACTCCAAAGAGAATAGGATCCCAAAAACCCTGTACAAGCAGTAGGGCTAAATCCTGGTGCCACTGCCAGCGGCCCCTCAGTCTGCCCCAGCCATACAGCTGTCAACCACATTTAGAGGGACTAGTTTGGTCCTATGCTTGTTCCTTGCCAGTACAGCTGGAGTTGGTGAGCTCCCATTAGCTCAGGCAAACTGTTTCAGTGGGTGAACCCATCATGGTCTTGACCTCCTTGCTTCTATTTTCATTCCTTCTGCTCTTTAACAGGACTTTGGGAGCTCAGTCCAGTGCTCCAATGTGGGTCTCTGCCTCTGCTTCCATCAACTGCTGGATGAAGGTTCTATGGTGATATTTAAGATAATCATCAGTCTGACTACAGGGGAAGTCAAGATCAGGCACTCTCTCCTCTATTGCCCAGGGTCCTAGGTGGGGTCATCCTTTTGGATTAATGAGAATTTCTCTAGCGCCAGGTTTCTGCTAATATACCATATTTATCTTTTTGAATCTGGGATACCTCACTCAGTATAGTGTTTTCTAATTCCATCCATTTGCACGCAAATTTCAAGATGTCATTGTCTTTTTTACCGCTGAGTAGTACTCTAAAGTGTAAATATGCCACATTTTCTTTATCCATTCTTCAATTGAGGAACATCTAGGTTGTTTCCAGGTTCTAGTTATTACAACTAATGATGCTGTAAACATAGTTGAACAAATGCTTTTGAAGTATGATTGAGCATCTCTTGAGTATATTCCCAAGAGTGGTATTGCTGGATCCTGAGGTAAGTTGATTTCCAATTTTCTGAGGAACTGCCATACTGACTCCCAAAGTGGTTGTACAAGTTTGCATTCCCACCAGCAATGGAGGAGTGTTCCACTTACTCCACATCCTCTCCTGCATAAGCTATTGTTAGTGTTTTTAATCTTAGCTATTCTGACAGGTATAAGATGGTATCTCAGAGTTGTTTTGATTTGCATTTCCCTAATAGCTAAGGAAGTTGAACATTTCCTTAAGTGTCTTTTGGCCACTTGAGACTCTTCGGTTGAGAATTCTCTGTTTAGTTAATTACCCCATTTTTAAACTGCGTTGTTTAATTTTGATGTCTAATTTCTTGAGTTCCTTATATATTTTGGAGATCAATCTTTTGTCTAAAGTGAGGTTGGTGAAAATCTTTTCCCTTTCAGTAGGCTGTCTTTTTGCCTTATTGACTGTGTCCTTTGCTTTACAGGAACTTATCTGTTTCAGGAGGTCCCATTTAGTTTCTGTTGTTCTCAGTGTCTGTGCTACTGGGGTTATATTTAGGAACTGGTCTCCTGTGCCCATGCATTGAAGACTACTTCCCACTTTCTCTTCCATCAGGTTCAGTATGGTCAGATTTATATTGAGGACTTTCATCCATTTGGACCTGAGTTTTGACCACTTTCATTCTTCTACATGTTGACATCCAGTTATGCCAGAACCATTTGTTGAAGATATTATCTTTTTTCCATTGTATAATTTTAGTTTTTTTTGTATGGGTTAATATCCGGGTCTTTGATTCAATTCCATTGGTTAACATCTTGTTTTTATGCCAGTACCAAGCTGTTTTTATTACTGTAGCTCTGTAATAGAGCTTGATGTCAGGAATGGTGATGCCTCTAGAAGTTCCTTTATTGTATAGGATTGTTTTGGCTATACTGATTTTGTTGTTTGTTTTTCCATATGAAGTTGATTATTGTTCTTTCAAGGTCTGTGAAGAATTGTGTTGGGATTTTGATGGGGATTGTATTCAATATATAGATTGCTTTTGGTAGGATTGCCACCTGGAAAGTGGAAACAGGGAAGATCACCTGGCAAAATAGGTGGCATAGGGTTGGTGGGGAGAAGGAAAGATGGAAGGGGAAGAGGAGGGAAAAAGGTGAGGGGTGAGAAGAACTTGAGGGAATGGTATAGTCGAGATGGAGGAAGGACAGAGATGAGAGCAAGGGAAGAGATATCTTGACTGAGGAAGCCATTATAGAGTTAGCAAGAAACCTGGTTCTAGAGAAATTCCTAAGAATCCACAAGGATGAACCCAGCTAAGACCCTAAGCAATAGAGGGGAGGGATCCCAATCTTGACTTGTCCTGTAGTCATACTGACGAATATCTTAAATATCACCATAGAATCTTCATCAACTGATGGAACAGAGGCAAAGACCTACATCTGAGCACTGGGCTGAGCTCCCAAAGTCCAGTTGAAGAGTGGGAGGAATGAGAATATGAGCAAACAGGTCAAGAATGAGAATCTTAAAGGTCATCTTCACTATCACCAAAGTGCCTAGTTAACACAGATATTCGTAGGTTGGAAAATTCATGTTCTGTCAAATGTAAATTTAGCTATTGTTTATTTATCCATAGTGTGGATATAGAACACTATTTTTTATGTTTCTCTAACAATAAAAATATATTTAGCTTCATAAAGAACAGTTATTCTAATCTTACATACATTTATATGTAAATAAAGCCAGATTTATCTGAATACTTGCTTGTTTCTTAGACTTACATTCTGGATTATGCTATGCACCCCTCCCCCACCCAGGAGCTGAAGAAACACTTAGAGAGTTTCTATAACATGTATTGCATTGCAAAGGGAAATAAGGTTGAAAATTAAATTTTGACTTTTCAGTTTATAATTAGTCATATATACTCAATAAAATATGTTAAACCACTATCTACACTAACTTTGTAACTTACTGCAGCTTCCTAGGAAACAATTTCCTTGGCGTTTTTTTTTTTTTTTTTTTTTTGTGTGTGTGTGTGTGTGTGTGTGTTGATTTCTAGATTTTATTGGCATCAGAGTAACAATCTCATGCACACTCTTTGGAAAGGAATTATGGTTCCCAAGTCAATCTTACATTTGACTAAATATATCTTGTTTGTTTTAATAGTTTTTTTGTTTGTTTGTTTGTTTGTTTGTTTGTTTGTTTGTTTGTTTCGAGACAGGGTTTCTCTGTGGTTTTGGAGCCTGCCTGGAACTAGCTCTTGTAGACCAGGCTGGTCTCGAACTCACAGAGATCCGCCTGCCTCTGCCTCTGAAGTTTTGTCCTTGGCAGTTTTTAATGAGATCTCCTTGTCCCATAATCTCAAGCACTTGAATACAGGGTCTCCAGTAGGTGGCACTGTTTGCGAAAGTTTAGGAAAGGTACTTGGCTGAAAGAATTTTGTCACTGAGGATGAGCTTTGAGAGTTGAAAGATGAACTCCATCCCTAGTTCACTCTCTCGGCTTCATGATTGCAGTTGGAGATGTAAGCCCTTAGCTTCTAGTCCCTGTCACCACATCTGCCACTTGCTATTATGCCTCCATGCCCATGATGGATGCATCCCTCTCGAAGACCAAATAAACACCTATATGTTGCCTTGGTCATGTTTTATCTCAGGAGTAGAAAAGTAACTTACAAAACTAAATTTAAACCAAATACTAATGCAATAAAAGTCACTCTATTAATTTTTTAATTTCTTTTTTTCCTTTTTAAAAATCCATTTTACACACTAACTACAGTCCCCCCTCCTCTCTTCCCCATTTCCCCCACCTCCCATCCATACCTCGGAGCAGGTAAATGTTTTAAGTAGAGTCTAACTTAAGTTGGATATGCAAGTAATTGACATGTAAGCAAAGAGCATTTCCGAGTTTCAGCTCCCCCAATATTAGCTTCATGTTCCTGCTCTGTACTATAAACACTAAATATTATCATTAAAATTACGATTACATTACCAATAATCCTAAAAATTGCCAAGTGCTTTCCTTTTACGAAACGCTATGTACATTTTTGTTTAACTCCAAAGAAAAGTGTGAAGTAGGACTGTTTAAACAGGCCACCAGAAATCCACTCTCATCTAGGTTCTCTGTTGACTAGGGTGTGGTTTTTTATTTTTCTGAAAGTGTCTTTTGATGCCAAAGAGAGTGGACTTTTGCCAGACTTGTAACAACGCTAATAATATGCCTTTAGATTTAAGACTGCGTACTTAACCTGCTAGCCTACCATTTGAGCGGTTGTTTAAAGCTTAATTTACCTTTAAAAAAGCAATGTGACCAACTTTACTATGCCTTGGGGTTTTCATGCCATCAATCTTTGCTACTAGAGATAAATGCACAGCTTTAATTTTGAGTAATGTACCTCTCCAGGGGCCTGACTCAGAACAAAATGTGTGTTCATGTGTGTGTCTTGGTAGTCAGTTGCTGAAAGCAACAAGAGATAGAAAGATAAATTAAACAATGAATATCACATGCATGTTAGGAGCGACTTGTGTACATAGGCTGATAACATCTGCTTTAGTTCATAAAAGCTATTTTGGTTGAGTGGAATTCATTGAAGTAACTTTTTCCCTTGTAAAACTTAGTTAAGGATGTTTGTAAAAAAAAAAAAACAACCCATTTCTTTTCCTACACTATGTTTCTGTATTTTCAATAAATACAGAGCATAGCCCTTTGTTATAGATGAACACAAACACAGGCATAGTGTGTGACCACAACTCACTGGCAGTAGTACAGACAGATCACACACCTATAACACAACACACAGGGACAACCGAAAGACCAGAATGCGGAGTAGACAGAAGTGGAGAAATCAAATTTTGGCTTACTCTTGGCCAAGCTGCTCCAAGAATAAGTCACCATTTTCATTCCCTAATGATACATCAACACATTAAGGCTATATATAAGCATACTTCTAGGATAAGTGTGTTTAGCTTAAAAACTAATGAGCCCTGAATTTTGATGAGTAATAACCATTTTTCAACTAAAGCCTGCAGGATCCTTTCAATTGATGCCTGCAGAATCTGAGAAAAGGGTTGGACTAGGGATGGGAGGTAGAAATAATTTAAATGCAGGGTTGTCTTAATCAGTTCGGTGAATATTTTGTGATGTTTCGTTTGAGGAATTTATATGAAGCAGGAATTTCTTATTTCTGGTAACTAGGAGTGCAAAATTAAGGGTTTGCACATGGTGAAACCCTTCTTGTTGCACTAAAACCTGATGGAATAAATTATGTGGAGTTTGGGACGGTGTGTGTGTGTAAGAGAGAGAGAGAGAGAGACAGAGAAACAGAGACAGACAGACAGACAGACACACATCATACACACACACGAGAGAGAGAGAGAGAGGGGGGGAGAGAGAGAGAGAGAGAGAGAGAGATAACAAACCTGTACTGAGCCTCAAAATACTAAAATGTTAAGGGGAAAGTACAGGGGAAGCACCTCAAGATACATACAGGTAAGAACTTTTTGGAGAGACTTCAATATTTCAGAAACTAAGACCAAGAAATGACAAATGGAATTGAATAAAAATAACATTTCTCTATGCTGGTAATTTCTGGCCAGCCTTCCTGCTATGGGTCTCGGAATCCTACGAACTTTTCTTTAAAGCACTTGTCATACTTTCAAATTACATTATTTTGCCATGATTGTATCTCTGAATTATTATATTGCTTTGTTTTTTATTCCTTCCTTAATTTTTAGTGTTCATATTACAGTTTAGATAATGGTCAAAGAGGCGGTGTCATAGGAAGTGTAGACAGAAGGAGATAAATTGAACAATGATTTTTTTGTCATATTTGTGTCTACTAATTATGTGTTATCCTAGCTGTTCTTTGTCTTAACAAATGTTCTTGACTCTAAACTGATTTGTCTCAGGCCACGTTGTTTAAGGACAACATAACTTGAAAATAAAACTTCAACCAGTTTTTAATCTTGATCGTTTATATACTCAAATACAAAGAAGAGGAAACAAAATTTTCTTGGGCAAAATCGTGCAAAGGATGTGACAATGGAGCTTCTTTTAGGCAATAAGATAGGAAGAGGCACGTCTTTCAGGAACAGAGAAAGAGATTGTGCAAAGCCAAGTCTATCAGCGTTATGCCGCCCTCTGGTGGTATATGGGACACAGACTTCAAATATAAACGTCAAAAAGTGATTTATCAACAGTAATATAGGGTTTTAGTTTCCTTAAACACACCACTTCTCTGAAAAAAAAAATGTAATTAAAGCGTTTTAGAGTGCAGTTGTGTCTCCGCTCTTTTTTGTGTTCTGAGACAGGATCTCTGTGGTAGCCCAGGTTAGCCTGAAAGTCATTGTAATCTTCTGTCTGCCTCCCCAGGACCGAGATTACAGGTACAGAGTTGGTCCTGCCCCTCACTGGCTGCAACATTAGGGAGAACTAGCCTCTCCCCTCACCAGATGAACCACTCGAGAAAGAGGTCCCTACACCTCTCTTGGACAGCAGAAGAGAGATGACCCTGTTTGTGGGGGCAAAGGTGAGCTTGCCCTGAGGGCTTGAGATGGGAGAGCCGGTCTCAACCCTATCGTGCCCTGAGGGTTTGAGAATTGGACAACTGGCTCTTTCCCCTTCATCTGCCATGTGGTGGCAAGGGTGGGGGAAGATGCCGGCCTCCCTCGCCCCTGCCACTCGTGGCAGGCTAGGGAGCTGACTAATGGGGTACTGCAGTCGGGGATGTGGGTCCTTTACCTCCCCTGGGCAGCACAGTAGAGTTGACCTATTGATGCGTGAACAGGCCCTGAGAACTTGAGCTTGGGAGATCTGGTCTTACTCCTCCTCTGTAATACAGTGGCATGGGTTGGAGGAAAGATGCCTTCCCGTTCCCCACCCCCTCCCACCCCTGTCGCCACCTTGCTGCCTGTGTCCATTGGGAGATTACAATGATGACATCAATGAATATACCAAACTGGATGGAGAAAAGTCCATGAAGCCTTAGCCCTACACAAGGAGCTACAGACAAGCAAGGAAATCTGGGAACAGAAGATGTGGCCTTCTCTAGGGAAGAACACTCCAATTGTTTGTCCAGTGCCAATCGGTCAGCTCTAAAAACACACATACAGAGATCATTATATGACTTAAACAGTTTATATTTAAAAAATATATATATACACATGAAATTTAGGAAAATATATATGTATATATGCATGCAATAACAATTATGAAAATATGGTCATGCATTTGAGGGAAGAGAGGAAGGGAAGAGAGAACTGTTGTTAATTATAATTTCAAAAACACAATGAAATAAATTGTAAATAAAACAAGTGCAGTGATCTCTCCCATGGTTATATCTATAGTACTTTGAAATCTATCGTGTGAATTAAGCATAATGGACTTGAACGTCTTAGACGCTCCAGGTGGGAGAAGCGAGATACCCATTTTTCTAAGTAAGAGTTATCTCCTGTCACCCTATAGAAAGCTCAGGGACAATAAGAAAGTGACAATAGACATGCCATTTACAGCCAGAGCTCCTGGGAGGCAGCTGCTGTATAAACTGAGTGTTTCTGACACTCAGTTATGACCTGCTGTGCATCAGTGCTAGCGACCAAGGGCCCTGGCTGTAAACGTGTCCCACCAAGCCGCTTTATTCCGGCCAAGTTCTTCCTGTTTTACACCCGATGTGTAAAACACATCAATGCCGTTCTCAGTTGGCCCACATGAAACAGAGTCGGATAATTGCTCACCTGGAAGAGACGCAGCTGTGAGTGTTTCTCAAATGGTTTCTCTCTGATTTCATCCTCGTCTCCGTCTCCAACTTTTCTAGGAGGATCTGAGAAGCGTCCTTGATGAAAGAAGTTTGGAAAATTATCTCCTAACAAGATATTAAAAATTTCTGTGTGGGAATAAAATGTTGGCAACTATATTTATGCCGTTCCAAACTTTTGCAAACCTTCTCCTGCTACTCTTTGGTAAATATGCTTTGGGAAATCATTCAAGAAATGGCAACGTGGTGTTTTCTTTTTTCAAATTAATTTTTTTTAAATTTTACGTCACATTCCAACTACAGCTGTCCCTTCCATCCCTCCTCCTCCCTCCCACCTTATCTCCCCCCCTCCTCAGCCCACCTCCCATTCACTCCCCCATGGGGAGTCAACAAAGTCTGGCACATTGACTTGCTACAGGACCAAACCCCTCCCTGCTATGTTAAGGCAGAGTATGGCAACCCACCATAGGGAATGGGCTCCAACAAGCTAGCTAAGGTACCTGGGATAAATTCTGGTCCTACTGCCAGGGTCCCCTCTGATAATTCAAGCTTCCTCACTGTCTTCCATATATGGAGGACCTAGTTCAGTCCCATGGAGGCTCCACAACTGTTAGTAGAGAGTTCATGACTTTCCACGAGCTTGGCTCAGTTTTCTCTTTAGATTTCTCCACCATGATCTTGACCTCTCTTGCTTATATATTCCATCCTCCCTCTCTTCGACTGAATTCCCAAAGCTCCATCTGGTGCTAGGTTGTGGATTGCTATATCTGGTTCCATCAACTTTTGGATGAAGGTTCTATGATGATAGGTGAAGTATTCACCAATCTGATTATAGGAGAAGGCCAGTTCGGGCATCCTCTCTACTATTGCTAGGAGCTTAGCTTAGGTCATCCTTTTGGGTTCCTGAGAATTTCTCTAGCATCAGGTTTCTTGCTAACCCCTAGTGGCTCTCTCTATCAAGATATCTCTTTCATTGCTCTCAAACTCCATCCCTCCCCACCTTGACCATCGTCTTCCCTCATGTTCTCATCCCCCTTCCCTTCCTCTTTACCACTTTCCTGCCACAAAGTTACTCAGGAGATCTTATTCCCCTTTCCAAGATGATTCGTGCGTCCCTTTTATGGCCCAAAGCACTTTGCACAGGTGACATCTCCAGTGGCTGGCACTGGAAGAGGGCCAACAAGGTCATATTTCAGCATAACATCATCTACGATTGTTTGTTAGGGAATTCATTTAAAATATTGTCCTCAGAAAATATGGTTAGCTATATCTTTTCACTTTGCATGCTGAGTATTTCTTGGAAGCATCTGCTAAACTAAATTATAATGTATGTTGAAGATGTTAAAGTACCCCTTTATTATAGGTACTATATATATATATATATATATATATATATATAACAAAATTATATCTAGCACATTTTGAATCATTATTTAATGCATACTTACACCACTAATGAATAGNAGAGAGAGAGAGAGAGAGAGAGAGAGAGAGAATTATACGTGTGGCTTTTCTGCAATAGAAAAAGAAATTGTTAAATGGCTGAGATTTACCTTCCACACAGGATACCCCACGACAGACCTAATTAACAGAATCCCCAATCAGCAGGAAGTGGACTAGACAACAATGCCCAAAATCCCCCAAATGATTGTTTATAAATGTTTGCTTACATTTAAAGGGAAATATGCTATAGATATGAATATTTTGCATTGGTATGGACCTTGGTTTATTGATACAAAATTTAGGTCAATTTTGTTATATGTATATTTCTGCTCTTGATTAAGGTATCACATTTGTGCAGTTTACTTAAAAATATAATATTAATTAAGAATTTAATAGATACTAATCTATAATAGTCAAGTTTGTAGTCATGTTAGTTAGGTTTTCTAGATATATAAGAAATATATTGCAGTATTCTTCAAACCTTTCAAAGACTAACAGAGTATGACATCTAAAAGGTTTTAAGATCTTAAAACTTTTCATGACAATGAGACACGTCTGCTCCTAGCAGCACCAATCTACTTCAAGAGGATGATGGACATTGAAGAGGCTCCTTATGGAGTTGGTTAGCCATTTGAACAAGAAACTGCTCTTGCCCAGACTGCTTGATGTCATGATGTATGAACTGGACATGTAGGTTACACAGAAAAGTAACTATTGAACTTGCCTAAAGGTGAGACTGTTCTTCCGGGATCCTGCTTCATGAAAAAGTCTGCCAGACATTCTGCAGGACACAGAAGAAAGTAACTGACAAACTGCCAATATAGGTGAAATTGTCTTTGAAATTTTCTGCTTCATGAAAAAGTCTACTATGGGCCTATAGACTGAATATGGGTGCCCCAATGTAATAGGGGAACTTTAGGTGACTTTCCAAATAGTGAGATGTTTTTGTCAATTCTAGAGTTTTGGAAGTTTCTTACAACACACTTCTTATTTACTTAGGTAATATATCCTTCTAGAGTCTTGAAGTTGAAGAATAGTTAGAAATATAGTTTTCCTTAGTTATAATAAAAGATTAATTAGATAACAGTATTGTAACTGTATTTCTTGCTTGATACCTGTTTTGTTACATGTGACTTTACTATGTTAAAGTTAAAACTTTCCTTTTTAACTAGAAAATGGGAGGTGATATGGGATTCCCCTCTGTATGCTATGAATATATTTTATTACCATTGGTTAATAAAGAATTTGCTTTGGCCTGTGATAAGGCAGGATAGAGCTAGGAGGGGGAAAACTAAACTGAATGCTGGAGAAAGTAGGTGGAGTCAGAGAGACACCATGTAGCCACCACAGGAGACAGAAGTGTCAGAACCTTGTCAATAAACCATGAGCCTTGTGAGTTAATTTAAGATATAAGAGCTAGCTAGCAATACGATTAAGCTATTGGCTAAGGAGTATTTTAAATTATAGTTTCTGTGTGAGTATTTCAGATCTGAGCAGCAGGGAATGACTGAGCAGCCTCCGGAAACAAAAGCCCATCCACAATACAAGTAGTATCAGTTTTAAATGATTTGATTATCTCTTCTGGCAACACATGGATTATTATTGGGTAGTGAAAGTGAAGAAGTACTTCTGCACACATGTGTGCTTGTGTGTGCATGCATGTGTGTGTGTGTGTGTGTGTGTGTGTGTGTGTGTGTGTGCTAGTTGGAAAGGTAAATGCTGTGAGAGGTCAAGGTTGATAAAAAAAAGACTTGTGAGTATCTGCTCTTTGGTCCTACATACAAAAGATAAAATTTACAGTAGAAAAAATAGATTTTGCTTGAGTACACTTCTAGTGCCAAATAATTTTCCTACAGCATTCTGCCATAAGTGGCATACTGTGTTCTGCTGTGTTTTGATGGAGTCTGTCTTACATGGGTGCTGCATGATGGGTTATGGAAGTGAAGCCTTAATCTGCTACTGCAGAAGAGTGATTCTTGGCAAGTCTGTAACATTGAATGAGAACTCCTACTCAATCTATTCCTTTTCTTTGGTTTTCAGAAGACCAATCATTGAAAGAATAGTGGGACATATGAGCTTACAAAGAAAAGCTATGTCTATGAACACATTATGGATGCTATATTATGACATACAACCTTAGCATTTTCAGAATTCTTCAAATTAATTTAATATAAGGATTATTCTGTGTTTCTTATTAATTTGTTGTCCTTTTTATGCTTTTATTTATCTTTTTTACTCCTCCTTTGTCATGCTAAATACTGGTGTCTTATAATATTAGAACATAAGATATTTAATATTAGAGACTTTATATTGTTAAGCACTGTCTTGTCTAAATCTATATCTATATTAATTTTAAGGGATCTCAGTTCTTGTATGCTGTAATTCATTACTACTGGACAATACTCTCTCCACCAATGTTTTCCTTCTAGACTTTTAAAAAAAGTATGCAAGCATGCCTTCTCATGACAGTCACCTAATGCCCTCTTCTGGTTATAGAGCAAATCAAGCTCATTCTTAGTGCAATGGTGTTATCGGGAAATTTGAATGTTCTTTCTGAGATTTTCAATGCATTTACTTTCTAGCATGTTTCAAAAATGTTTACCGTTTGATCTTTGCATGCTTTACAGCGCAATGTGCTTTATTGATAGTATAGAAATTGAACTGTGTAACAAATTTTAGTAAATATAGCTTAAAATATTTTGCAACTTTCTAGTCTCTCTAGAGGAAATACTATTTTTTAACAAAATAACTTATAACATATTACATTATACATTTAAAAGGAAATTCTGATCTATGGTGTTATTATAATTAATATTTAAGCTTCTGCCTGAACATGCACATGGGAGTAAATAAATGATGTGAGTGATGTACACAAGGGAAAAATACATGATGATACTTAAAACATTTTAAAATTTATTTAATGGGTATGAGTGTTTTTGCCTGGATGTATGAATATATTACATGTGAATGATTGGTACCTGTGGAGGTCAGAAGAGGTATTCGAGCCTATGAATTTGGAATGTGAGCCCTCATCTAGGTGCTGACAATTGAATCAGGATTCTTTAAAAGAGATCTCAGACATCTACATACATGGTGATATTATTTCACCATTTCTGTTCTTAAAGTTTTCATTCAAGTGTTTCTATTCTTTACTGCACCTACTATTGTAGCAGGATTTAAAGATGGAATATGAAGTTGTGATATTAACAGTTCCATTTGTAACACCAAGTAATTCTGATATAAGGAATGTAATTATTAGTTAACATAGCCATGCCAGAATCACATAAAGGTATTAATGGAAACATACATTCCCAAAATTTTTTAAATGTCATATTCTTTAACTTTTTTGTGAAACTTTGATAGCCTTAAATTTAAAGTAAAAATATAATTTTCATCCAAATCCGAACACTTTTGAGGATGAAAAGGCCACTATTAACAGTTGTGTCTAGTGTTAGTTTGACCATGGGCTCCTGTGGGAGAAACAGAAGCCTCTCACTGCGTTTGTTATAGAATATAGCCACAGAGTAGTGGAAGACAGAACTACTGCTAAAATTCAGCTTTTTATTTCTATTTCCAATGGACTTTTTTTAACTTCAAATTTACAACTTGTGATTTATGACAAAAAATGCTGAGCTTTATCTTCTCTTTGAAGCCATTGCTTTCTTCCCATTCTCTCCTTTTGAAGATGGGAAAGGCTGTTATATCCAGAATTGGGGGAGCCTTCTGAGAAACAAGGCTTTTTATGGATGTGACAGGGTCACACATTTGTGAAATCAGAGTGGCTGTAATTTCATGCACAAGATAAAGTCAGTCAAAATTTCATGAAGATAGTGAAGGAGGTCATGGACCTCTACAACTAGTTGAGGAAACATTGGCTGTCAAAGGCTTCTGGGGCAAGGGAGCCATTTATCCGAAAGGACAAGGATGTGATTTAGGGTCAATTGTTCTATCCACATGTACACATAGGCAGCGGTACTGAACTCAGTAGGTTATAAACAGAATACCTGAAGTTGGGAGAAGAAATGAGAAGGAAGTGGTAAAATAGAGAACAGTGTACAAGGGGTGAATAGTATCAAAATATGTTTACATGTAGAAATTTCTCAAAGACAAATAAATGTAAATAATAATCACTCCAATACCATCAGGCCTTTTCCAAAGACTATAGAAATAACTATTGAGCTTCTATGTAGTTAATATTTGAATGATACCTTGAACATATTAAACTCTATTATTTATGATAAGATTATTGTTTCTGTGAATAAATGATCTTAAGGTAAATTAATTTTATAGGTTGTGTATTTGCTTCAGAAAGGTAACCTGTGGAATAGCTCCAAGATGAATCCAAAGATCCCACCTCCTGGGTGGGCTCCACCAAGGGGTTCACAGCTAATGGATGTAGAGATCAGGGGAAATGATGCAATGTTCCTTTGGGTATTAATTAAGTTGCAAAATAACAGACTTACATCTTGTGCTCCATTACTCTTTTTGCCTCAGTCTGTTGCTCTGGGAGAACCTGTATACACACCATATGTCTCATAGAAGCAGCCACATGCATAGACCCAGATGTCTAGGAATTGGTACCTCTGGCCACAAGTTATTAAAGATCTGAGCCCATTCCATTGACAAATGGAAGTTTATGATAGTAAAAAAAATATAAACAATAGAATTATTCCCATTTCCACACAAAGAAATCTAAAATATCTACGCAGAGATAACATGATCAGAATTCCCAAATAAAAAATAACTTAGGGGAGGTTCATAAATGAATAAAAACTTATTTTGGCCCTGAGAAAAACTGTAGCATAAAAATTAAAGCATCTGGAGACAAAGAGAAATTGCCTTAACATTTCTTGTCGCCTTTGCCACTTGATGGAGCTATAATGCCAGAGAATTTAAAAAGGTATGCTATTTCCGCAGATGCAGTCCTTTAGATAAATGTAGACAAAAATAAATCATTCTAGTCACTGTTTGTTTCGGTGACTACTGTCTTCCCTGCTGAGAAATGACTGTAACAAGTCAAAGAATAAAGTTTAGATGATCTTGTAATAATAATGGAGAATAGTTTGTTTTATTTAGTTCATTTGGAGTATGTGAATAATTATGTCAAGGTGTGTGTTGGTACAAATGCTTTTGTATAAAGACAAGTGTTGGGTAGGGTTGGGACAGAAGACTCCCTTAGGTGTTTTCATTAATTGTTCTTCTGATTGTTTGAGAATGGATTCTTCACTGAACCCGAATCTAGTCACTTGTTCATGGCCGGATGGCTAGCAAGGCCCAGGGAGTCACTTTTGTCTGCCTTCTCACACTGGGGTTGCCACATACACTACCACACTGAGCTTTTTATAAGGATGTTGAAAATCTGAACACAGGTTCAGATCTTCTGAACCTTGCATGGCAAAAACTTCACCAACTGAACCACCTCTTCGTTCTCATGCATTCCTTGGGAAAGTTTTACACATTGGTTATCAAGTATCTTGATCAAATATACTGCAAATTATAACTGAAAAGCCATTAAAGATGGATATCATATTTTTAACATGTGCATGTAAATCTTATGAATGGAAGGACAAACTCTCTTGAAGAGTAAAGCCTGGGCAGGATTACTTAGTCAATCATCAGATAGAGAAAGGCTAATTTTCTTCAATGAAGATTGAATGCATAGAAAAGAGGTGTTAGCTGTAGGCATTATTCACACGCTAATCCCTACCAACTCTTTGTGTCGTATAAAGGGCCACAAATCTTTAAAAGTTTTGGCGCTAAACATGCTTTGGAATCCAGAAGTTCTCAGAATTTGCGAACAAAAATGTAATCTAATACAGTATAATCCCAGAATATCTGAAGTAGCTGCAGTTCATTAGGTATCTTGAAGAAGAGATTCCACAAGAACTGCACTTTCAGGTAGAGTATCAGAGAAGAATGCCAATTAAGATGTGCTTTGGGAGTCAATGCCCAGAGAAAGGTGTTTCAGGAAACAGAACTAGGTAGAGGGAATGGTGATGAACTTCAGTGGTTGGTTTCACATGGCTTCGTTGCCCAAAAACTACCTAATTTTGCTATTGTCTCAAAGGCGCTTCTGTATTGTTTTCTCATGTGATCAAATATTGGGTATAGGCTAAAGTGGGGAAGAGGCATGAGCTTGAATGTTGGGGTTTCTTGAAACTGAAATGGATTGACAATAGGAAACTTCCTAATCATAGTCACAGAACTGAAAGAATAAAGTCTCCAAACCTGATGTGTAACTCAGACTATCCTTGAAGATTCTAGGCTTCTAGACACGGACACCAAGATCTTCTCAGAAAAAGGGCAAAACCCCTTTCCACTGAGTCTTTGATCATGTGTAACACAGGAAGAGGCACCACTGTGGAAGCTGTTACTCTCCCCACTAGACCTGAAGCGGTTGACACCTTAATCTTGGGCTTCCCAGGTTCCAGGACTGTGGAAAAGGAACTTCTAGTGTTTAGAAAGGCATAGTAGATGGTATTTTGTTATAGTACAACATTGGAATAAGACTACCAAGATGTGATCAAGTGATTGATAGGGCATGATATATGTTCCTTCCTGCCTGCTCCCTCATATTATGCTGCTCTGGACAAAAGAGACAAACTAACCTGGTGGTATTCTAGCTCCACTTCTTGCCATCTGTTCTGATAGGAGCAGCATGGAGAACTTGAGAAACAATTGTTAGCTTATAAAGTCCAATAGGGATTGTGATGTGTCTCTTAGTCTTTCCCTTTGGAGATAGGCATCTCAGAACGTCTAAGACAAGAAAAAGAAACTCAGTTGAGTCACTGAGGATGAATGACATTACAGAAGTCATCTTACTTACACACTTGTTCTTAGAGGCCTGTCTGTTTACTTATCAGGATAAAGCATCAACTAAAGACTTTCAACGAATCTTGTGCCATATAAGTTCTAGGTCAGGGGTATTAGCTAAAGCACTACAGGCGAACACCACAATCTCACAAATGATATATGTCTATTCTTATAAAAAATGAATAAATTACTTAGCCAAAATGAAAGGGATTGAGAAAAGGTATCCAGCAAAGATGTCATTTTTAAATAATACTTAAGGCTTCTTTCTTATTAAAGAAGGGAATATTTAATAATCCACAAAATACATATGCATCTAAGTGCCAAAAGGTACTCTAAATTATCATTTTATCTTTGATCCAAATTCTGGACAATGGGGTTATTTCTAAACTAGCTTACATTATTACTTTACAATATCAACCAAGGAACTTGTGAATCAAAGTGGTTTTCCCCCTTTATCTGTAGCTCATGTTCACATTTGACTAGGTTACATAACTAATGGCTTTTCCAAGAAGTACATTTCTCTGAAAAGTTATTACATATACAAGACACACACTCACTCATACATATATATGTACTGTCACACTCACATAGACAAACACACATATATATTATACGTACATGCACAAGGACACACAGAAGCAACTACATACACAGAAACACACAGGTATATCGGTTGCAGATAGCCAGGTTCACATAAACAAACACAGACACACATAGACATATGCCCAGACAGAAACACACACACATATACAGGCATACCTGGAGACACACAGATACACATAGAAACACAAGGATACATATACAGACAAAAACAGAAATGCACATGGGCACAGAGGCACACAGGCATAGTCAGAGTCACACATAGAGATACACAACCAAACAGCACAGAGTTTCAGAAGGAGAAGCTCACAGTATGTGCTACAAACAACCCTTCTGCTCTAGTAAGATGCACACTTACTTTTCTGGTATAAATTATCCTTATCTGTCTAAATGCATATGTCATGCTCTTTGCAAAAAAATCTAGCAATAAATATTTAAGTGACTAAGATAAGTTATAGTGTATTAGAGATATATATTAAGATGATATTACTTCTCTCCAGGAGCTTTTGCAATCCATTCGAAAACTACAGCTGGGGTACCATTAGTCATTATCTAGAATAGATTGAAGGACCATTTTGACGTTATCCTACAGCAACAATCTGCTTGCTGCTGGGAATAAGAGAATAAAGTAAGAGCTGGAAATTAATGAACACAGATCTTGTCACATCTCCGAATATGAATCATTTTGAACTAGACTTCAAACCAGAGTGTTTCTTGCTAGTTTTCTACAGCCGAGCCTTGCTGAATGCACTAGTTGTATGTGGTGATTCAAACATAAATGTAGACAACTGTAAGAAATAAAATTAAGATCCTATTCCTCAGTCTGGTTGGTCATATTTCAAGTGCTGATAGTCATGGGTGTCTTATGTTCACAGCACTGGACAGTGCAGATATGCCCATCACCCCAGGATCTGCGCTTGAGTTGTGCTATTGAGTTTACAACAATTTCTCATATCCTACTTTTTATATAAAACTAAAGTGTACATTAAATTGTAAGTCATTCTTTTCGTATCTGCTAAGAGCAGATGCTAACATCTGGTTGAGTGAAATGGAAAGTGATTTGCTGATGTGACTGCATTCAGTGCTGCTTTCTTTTTCTACCTTTTCTGATCCTAAGAAAACACCCCATCTTACCTTCATCCAACTGGCTTTACTATTGCTAACACAAAAGCACTTCTGGTAAAATTCAGTGTCCACGTGACTAGACATAAGTCAGCTGTCAGATCGTTGTACAGACTTCTGATTCTTTGGCTGCCCTGAGCTAGGAGCTGGAGAGATTGTTGGTGGGAAAGCTGGAGCTTTCTAGATCTCTTTGTTCCAGCCAGGACTCAGGCACAGTCACCTCCTCTCAGCTACTGGTGATCAATGGAACATACTGTTTCCCTACCTTTCATTAAAAAATAATGAAAAAAAAATCAAAATAAAAAACCAGAAGGAGAGTCTTTTCAGAGAGTCTCCTCATCCTCACTGTGCTCTTTTCTAAGGTTCTCTTCCATTTCTTAGTGGTCTTTCATACTGGCAAGCACCATACAATGAGGTCATAAAAACTTGGGTCTGGGGAGAGAAATCAATCTGCACATAAAGTGAATTTTATAAGTGGAGGTGTAGGTTTGGGGGGTGGGGCACCTATGATAGGCCAAAGACGAATAGGTAGTCGGGGCGGGGATGGGGGGAGGGGAGCAGGGAGAATACTTCGCTTGGGTCTGGTCATCTTTCTGTAACTTGTAGAGACAGACTGACTCCAGGCTTGCTGCAGGCACCGGACCTGGATTGACACGAAGGCGTGTTCCCATTTCTTGTTGGTGCTTGTGTTCCATGGGTCCTTATTTGTAGTAGGCTCCTGTGATTCTGCTTGATGACCTTCTCCATAAGGAAGCCTCCCCATAGTATGAAACAGAAGACTGAGAATCCTGTATTTATACTCTTTCGAGACAATGGAGGGCCACATCCTTCAACCTGATTGGTCAGCGAGATTCTGTCCAGGCAACTGTAACTAAGGACTGTTGAAACGTCACAAAGCACTGTGATAGCCTCTAGGAACAGAGTTTGGAAGAGGGATGATGGATTTGGATGTAGGATCAAAATGTGCCTACATGATGTGGTAACGAACACACAAGTAGCATCTCTGTGAGACACTTAAGACTCCTGCAGGTGGATTACGGGGTGGATGACAGGATGACAAAAAGGGGAGTCCTAGAAAGCTACTCCAGGTAAATTTGTAGCAGGAACCTGAATCTCATACCACCTCCGTGCTCACCTCATGCCTATCACATCAGCCAATGCTAGAGATGTTCCTAGTAGAATTTTGCTCCAAAAACCAAAATATTTTTAAGATTTTTTATAACAACTCTCTTCACAATGCAATATGATATACTGAACCAGTATCACTTCAAATGGATAGTTATTGAACAAAGGCCTGCTTGACTATCATTCAAACTGTGGCAAGAATGGGACTATTGAAGGATAGGAGTAGTTGGCATATGCTTCTTTAGATAAAACTTTTTTTTTTAATTCTGTAATACAATGTAGGAAAGTTCAAGGATGGAATGTGGAAGAAAGAGAAAAAAAAAAGTTCCTTGAGGAATGCTACTTATATACCAGAATTAGCAGACACAAACACATTGCAAGTAAACTAGGGCAATCAAGGACTAGCAGGGGATATATTGTTTTGTATCCAAAATGTCTTGCAAGTAAATATCTTAAGATTTGACTTTTTAAAAAAGACATCATGTTTTGGGATAACACACTCATATTAGGTTTTCCAGTATTCCTCAATTTAAATATATAAAATTATATACTAAAATAACAAATTACTAATTATTCCTTTGTAGACAAGCGTATTTTAATTATAACACAACTGGCCCAGCCTAACCAACTATATAGGCCTTTTAAAAGCCAAGAATTTCTCTGATGAAAAAAGAAGCCAGAAATTCAAATACTGGAGAGTTTTACTGCATAGTTTGAGGCTTCGAGATGGATGAGGCCACTTGACCAGGAATGCAGTTTCTGTGGCGTGGAAGAGCAGCCCATTAAGGAACTGTGGTATCAGTTCTGCAGCCATGGTCAGAAGAACAAACATGGTTCTCCGTGAGGGCCCACGGATGTAAGCCTCTTCCACCTTGACTAGAGGTCAGAGAGTTTGAGCTTATTTTCGCTCTTTCCAAGTGTTGACAGCACCTGTGGCTACAAACAGGAGATTTCGACCTAGGGTGTGATTAATTAATACTTCGGGTTAGAGGTAGATCTGCTCCAATTGAACCACTTGGGGAATACAAGTCTATTCCTTATATCATGTTAATGAAGTCTTTTGTGACCCCCTCCCATTTTGGAGTGAAATTTATAAGCATGTGGAGAATAAACGAGGGTGGATTCTGGATTCATTATTCACTGAATCTCCTCCCCTCCCCCCCCCCCGCATGATGTTCTGTGTTTCTGCCTCTTATTTCTCTCATATCCCTGTTTCTTTTGTTTAATAATTCTAGTGCTCAAGCTCCTATCCTGGAACATACAAGTTTTGTTGAGGCTGGTCTTCGACAGTTCTGCAGATGGAGATTTAGCCACTTAACATGCTGATATGGTACCCTGTGCACAGAACTCAGCCACATTCTACTACACAACTGTGAACTAAACTAAAAATATGGTTAAGCCATTGGATTTCCCATGATTGATGCATATCAGAATTAGCTAATATGCCCATGTGAAGTAGTATCAGTAATACTTCTAGAGTAATTATGAATCTTAATTTAACACTGTGTCATGGAGTTACTAGAGCAATGACTTCTGATCATTTTGTTACTTGGCTTTATTAATTGATAGCTGATAAAGAATCTTACAAAGATACAGAAATCTTAATTAATAATGATATTTCTCTTTTGCTCCTATCTATTAACTATTCTTACTAAAAATCCAGGCAATGCATTTCATGCTGCCTCATGCTAATCAGCTATTTTTGAAAGAAATTGAATATTGTCATTTTTCATTAGCTATAAGTATGTTCAAAACTCACATGTTACCAATTTATAAGTCCTTTAAGAAATTAGAAGCCTAGCTTGTCAGTTTGTTTAAATTTTATGAATATTCAGTAGCAGAACCGTAATAGCTATGCTTCACTTCCTAATATTCCTACCCACTTACTATCTGCATTTCCTTGTTTGAAGTGCATTTATTTGTTTAGTTTCCATGTAAGTTCAACTCGAAGGAAAGACACCGAGGAAGCGTCTGGGTCAGATGCGTCCATTGACCTAGAGAGTTTGCTTTACAGAAATCCACCATCCCCTGTTATGTCATTCAGCTATATTTCAGCACAAGGAGCTCACTTTAACAGGAAAGAGCACTGCTGACTTCTCCAGCTGCATCCACACCTCGAAGACTGTATGGAGAAAAGAAACAGTGACCAAGGGAGCGACCAGGTTCAATGGAGTATTAGGCATTAAGTGGGCTTAATTCCTTTCTGTCTTTAATTCAAAATAGGCCAATAAAAGGTACGTGAGTTTCATCTCCCATCTGGGCATCATGCCATATAATTACACGCCTGTAATTCTAGCACTCAGGAAGCTAAACTATTGGGAGTTCCAGTCCAGCCTGGGCTTCACAGAAGGAAACATTCAGAAAAGAGATAAACAGAATTACCCCTTTCTCGTTAGGTTGCAGCCTTGCTGGGACATGCACACTCCATGGTGGAGATCCTTGGCAAAGAGACTTGTTGAGTGGAGCATGTCTGCACTCTCCCCACCCTCTTAACTCTGATACAAGCGCTCCTCTCTGATCCACCCGCCCCAGGGCTAGTGTGGAGGAAGCAAGTGTCAGTACTCATGAAGTCAGCCACCGCAGCACCTACAGGGTAGAATTTTACAATGAGAGCAGAGAATTGAGCATTTACTTTAAATCGAATATCTTTGAAGTTTTTTTTTTTATGTATTATTTCTTATCGCGGGTAAAAAAAGCTGTAGCTTTATATGCCCTTAATTGTGTTAAGTGCATCTGCCCTTCTCCTTGACTGCTTAAATCACTAATGATCTTTTCTGGTGACTTGGAACTTGGGCCAATAATACAATACTGTAATTCTCCTTTCTGGTGGGTTCTCACGGCTTTAATAACTGGCTGTGGAATCAAGCTCTTATTTGAATCCTCGTTTACAAGGTTGAGAATGTTCCAAGCTTCCAGCTGACCTACAGAGAAACCTGGAACAGGACCAATTAGAAAACCAGGAATTCCTTGCACAATCACATGACAGAAAAGCAGAAATCTTTTTCCTATCACAGGAATGACATCTGAAGGGTCTTTTGGGGAGTAACGGATTATAAAACTTTTTTAATCTGAGAATAAAAGCTGAATACAATTGATTGTTTTTCTACAGAGAATATAATGTTAAATAAAAAATAAATATTATTATATTTGAAGAGCAATTTAATATTAAGTGAAATAAAAATGAATGAAAAGCATCCTTTTCAAAATAGAAGCTAACATTGGGCGTGGCGACACACACCTGACACACACCCAAGACTCAGGAGGTGGAAGAAGGAAGATCCGAACTTTATAGTCAGCCTGGGCTACATAATGTTTTATCGTATCCTGGGCTTTGTGATACTCTGCCAGATAAGTGAATACATGCATGCATACATGCACATACTAACAAACAAACAAGTAGAGCAAAGTAGAAGCTAAAGATTCAAGCCACAGAAAGTAATATATTTTCTGAATATTTTGTTTTATTTAATTTAACAGGTTTCATTACCAATAGAGGATCTCAACTTCATTGAAAATCATTTAATAAAGAGGTTGAACACAATGGCTTTTAAATCTGAGCTTATTCAAACCCCAAATGCTATTACTGGTCAGGGCTGGACTTTAGAGAATTCCCTTACACACGTGAGTTATTAATACATAGAAATTTCTATAAAACTAAAGTAAGTTTCCATTCTTCCTATAGATAATATAGCTATAAATCTGCACCTAGAGATATTAGCCTTGCTATTTCCCTGAAAGGTATCATGCTTATATGTGAGGTGATAATTCTTTGGGAAGGCAATTAGTTTAAGTGCATGCGGATAGAGGGAAACAGGAGAGAAATGGGCATAGGATTTTTTTTCTATAATTCGGAAAAACAGATGGCACGTGGCTGAGCATAAGGTTAGGGCTTCTGTGCCAAGAGCAACAGTTTTAGCTTTGAAGCACTGATTGCTTTCTCGGAGATGCTAGTATACACCACACCTGAATGCCTTACTGTTTATTGTCCTCAGGACCAGTCCAGCCTCCTGGCATGATGTTAACCCATTTTCAGCCTCTTCCAAGGTATGGTTTTTGTCCCTTGACAAGCACAGCACTGACTGCCCTCCTCATGTTCCCTCCAGATCCTATTCTGTCAGGAGAGTGCTTGCTTGCCTCTATCAGGAACAATAATTACTTTGGTTTTTGTTTGATTTTTCAATGTTAAAGGACTGCAGAGGCTATCAAATCAGACCAGCAACAGAAAAGAACAAAACCCCAGGAAGTCCTGTCACCAGGGATAACAGAATGAGACGCACTGGGGTGATCTCTCTAATTTCCAAAAGTTGTCAGTGGATTCAGGAGGAAGCATTCATACACATGTGGGGGCGGGAGTGGGGCGGAAAGTCTCTCCTTTCTTCCCTGCAAGATGTTATTTAGAACTAGATCAATATTTAAAAAAAAAAAACTAAACAACTCAATAACAAATTTTCAAAACCAAATTAACACTCTTTGGACTCTTGGAATAATTCTGAGCTATTAACAGCATCGAGGTCAGTGAATAAGCACTGGGGAAATTTGAATTCCTGACTTTGCTTGGAATAGAAGTTTGTTTGGTAGCAAATCGGATAGAATGCAGCTATTTTCTTTTCTTCTGCTCTCTATCCTCCCTTTTAATTTTTCACTGTCAAAGTATCATTTACCAAAGAAAAGCATGGTTTCATTCTTCAAACCAACTCCTTATGTATATGTCAAAAATAAATGTTTTTTATGCCATCTGTTTCATATATTCTGATCACGATTACCTTTCTCTTAACTCTTCCTAGGGACTCCCTACCTTTCCACTCACGCAATTCCTTTCTCTTTTCAGAAAACCATAGGAAATCAAAAACAAACAAGCAAAAAATCACCAAACAAAACAGAATTAAAACAAAGGGAAAAACACAAGAAACACATACATACATAGATACACAAACATATAAAAACAAAACTCATTTAGAGGAAAAGGCAAAACAAAACCAGAAACCAGAATATACAAGCAAAAGGCCAGTTAGACCAAAAATGCCCAAACGAAGCCATATGTGAGAAAATGTTTACGAAAATATCATTGAGTTCATTTTGTGTTGGCTGGGCATAGGGCCTGCACATAAGTGCAATTGTATACCTAATGAAACTCCATTGGAGAAAGAAAATTCCTTTTTAAAGAGATGTCTACTGGAAATAGGTTCTTGGTTAGAGGCGCGGGTGTGTGTGTGTCCACTTCCCTGTCTCAGTGATGGGACCCCATCTGGCTTGCACCTGTGGAGGCCCTGCGCATGTTGCCCACAGGCTCTGTGAGTTCATATTTGCACTGGTCCTGATGTCATCCATCCCTGCATCTTACAACCTTTTTGCCTCCTCTTCTGCATAGCTCCCTGAACTCTGAGGGGGAGAAGTTTAAAAAGAACACATTTAGT
The DNA here is from genome assembly GCF_014885135.2 of Alexandromys fortis. NCBI lineage: Eukaryota > Metazoa > Chordata > Mammalia > Rodentia > Cricetidae > Alexandromys > Alexandromys fortis. Next base: position 9,942,226 of record NW_026067890.1, read on the forward strand.
ACTGAGTATTCCACAGTCCCTCATCCCCTGAATATTGTCCAGTTGTTGGTCTGCATGATAGTTCCATTAATGAAGAAGGAAACTTCTCTGGTTCTGGCAATTCCAGGTATGCTTAAAATTTACTGTAATGAATTTATTAACTAGTTAAGTTCATCTATGATCTGAGCATTTCTACATACAGTCATCTGCAGATTATAACACATAATAAGAATGTTCACATTTGCATGTAAAAATAATTCTCCTTAAAAATATTATTTCCATCTGAGTCCAGTGATGTACAAAGTCTTTCTCATTATGCTTTCTTTTGGGAGCAACAAACCCCAAATAACGACATGGAGATTTACTATTAAATCCAACTTGGTTTATGCTTAGATTTTTTTCCAACTATATGTTATAAGAAATTAACCAAGGTCTATTAGTATTCATTAATTGTAAAATAATGGTATAAAGATGACTTAGAATTCTTGATTCCGAATGAAAATGTCTATGTCTGTCCGCTTATATGTTAGACCCTAAAAATGATAAGAATGGGCAGTGGTTCTCATAATATAAATTTTGAAATTTCTTCAGAGAATGTTTTGTAGGTCTTAAAAGAATTTATGAATCCAGTAGATATATAGCTAAATGTCTGTTCTTGCTTTGGGAAATTGAACTTCCGCTGGGATATTCCAACTAATGTACATTTAGTGTCCATCTAATTCGATAGGTGCTGATGATATAGTATTACATGGCGGCACCAAAGTAACGTGAGCTCTAAAGTGATCCGTGGAGCATAAAGAGTTGGGTAGCTTGCTTTTTCAAATGGTTAATGAGTTGTACATCTTACCTTTTAAGCACAGATTTGTCTCTAGTTAGTGCATACCTGCTCTCAGACTTTTCCTGAAGCTAAATTATGGCATCTTGAAAATGAGTTTACATATGCAACTCTGAAAATTAGACACCCGAACAAAGATTATTCACATTAATATCTACAGCTAAGTAAGTACTGCCAATTGCATACTAAATCTCAGAAATTATTCTTTTTTTTTTCTGCATCAGCTTTAGTTGTTACTATGGGAACAAGGCTTGCTTATGCCTTTATCAAGTAATTCATAGTATTTGTTGTACTGGCTAAAGATGTTTTTAAATTTTATTTTATTTTATTAAATCTAGTACAACCATATCTCCAAATGACCCTCCATGAAAGGGGATTATGTTTATAGCCCTTCTGATTACTTGATTAGATGTCCAGGGATTCTGCAACTTGATATTTCTCTTAAAACTTCTCTGCTCACTAACAAAATAATCTCAGGTATAACCAACCATGCAATTATTTTACAGTGTTTCTTTCCAGGAAGAAAGTTGATGGGCTCTTTCTACAAATATCCTCAGACAACACTGGGCAGGGTTTCACAGTGGCCCTAACACTACATTCTTTCATGTTTAACGGGAAAATGTTTCCCTTTAATTGCTCTCAGTTGGATTTTGAAGAGAGGACTTTCTGACTCTCTGGAAACTCCCAGGTAAAATCCTAGGAGGGGCTAAAAGGAAAACAACTTTGACGTGATGATTTAATTTGCTTTCCACACTATTTACGAACAAAGAGATGTATTCATTTAAGTATGCTTAGTTTATAAGGATCTATGAGAGCTAATGAAGTAATCGCTCCAAAGAAGGCACGCGTTTCTGACATTTTATGGCCTTAAGTATAAATGCTTAGCTTCCATAGTTTATGGAGGCTAATTTCCACAATTTTAGAATACTGGTTTTTAATATAAACCATGCTTATATTTTCATAAAAGTTAATTTTGTATTCAAATATTTTGGAAGTACTCTCAACTTAAAGCAATTCCTTGACTTGTAGTATATTTAATATAATTAAGTGCTTTAATTGTATTTTTAACTCTTTGCTTTGTTTTCCTTTTCTTCTTTCTTATGTCCCATATACTCTGTGATCATTCTAGTGTCTTTTACTAATGCTGTTTGATTTCTCTCCCTTCCCCACTGTATTTTTTTGTATTCTTAGAAGACACCTTAAAATTGAGAAACTGAAATCAAAATTATATTTGATGATCAGCTTAACCCTGAAATCCACATCCTTTTAAAAATCCTACTAAAATGCTACTTTTTTTTCACCCGGTTTGGGGGAAAATAAAAATTCTCAGCCCCATCACTTCTCTTCTCTGTTTTCATGCCTCATATCTAAACTATGGACATATTTTGGTTCGACCTTTAAATCCTCTTCAGCAGTGTTCTAACTCGCATCTGCTGCCGCCACTCCTATAGCTCATACCTATCTACCCCCCATGAACTAGTCACCATCCTTGCTATCTTCTGCACAATACAAGCCAAGATGACTGAGAAGGCTTGGCCATTCCTGCTCACTTGCCCACCACTCACCACCTTTGAATGGCTTTTTCTAATTGTTTCTTACTGGCCTTCATCAATTAACCTCTTTATGGCTATGCCAGCATATCTAACAACTTGAATTTCCATTCGTCCTCTGTCTATATTATTTCATCCTCTATAATATTTTACCTCCAAACACCTCTCGCCCACTTCCTCACTTCTGTGAGGTCTCTCCTAAAATATCATCAGCAGAGAGCTTCCCTTACTGCCCTCAGAAATAGCATCCCCCATGCCTAGCAGTTTCTAAATACTTTGCTTGAGTTATTCTGCTATTGCTGTTGTTCATTGTATTTGTTACTATGTGACATATTACACTTAAGATTTGTTCTATGTTTTTCTATCTCTGCTAGACTGAAGAGCATGAAAGGGAGACTTTGTTACACTCTCTCTGCACTCCAGGAATTGCCTGATAGGAGGTTCTCAGCAACTAGTCAAAAGGGTCTGAATGAATTTCACAATGCCTTATACAAACAAGCCTGCTAGGTATTGCAACACACATTTTGGCTTGAAATGGTTGGGTGGGGAGGAAAATAATTAAACAATTATTACTCACAGGTTTGTTTGCCTTTCTAACAGCCCAACTTTCATAGGCTATTTTATTGAAACTTGGGGAAATGTGAAGTCAGGTATGACATTCTTGTTTATATAGGTCTTTAATTTCTGAAAGAACAAAGCTGTGTTTATCCTTAATCTCTTCAAAGCTTTATTTGTGCTCCGCATCTGCACCACTGGTGCTGTTGCTCAGTGTCTGCTGATGGCTCAGTCTTAGCTCTATAGCATCATCACTCCAGCAGTATGTCTTTGGAAAATGAGTAAAAGTAAATAAATAATTAATAAATAAAGCTGTAGGGCTGCAGTAAAAAAGAATGTTTGTCATAGTGTTGTCATAGTGATTATGATCAGCATTATTTAAAAATACTGAAATTGATTCAGTGCTAACTCTAAAGCATTTCTAGGATGTCATTATACAAAATCTTGGCTTTTAGTTTTAATAATAGCGTACTGCTTTCTTGTGAGATAATTGGTGGGTGAGGGGACAGAGACACGGCTCCAACACTGCCATACTTGGGAGCCTAAGGAGATGCCCTGCACTTTTGAGGATCTTGATTCAGGACTCAAGGCTTTAACACTGTAGACCTAATAGGTGTAACACACGCCAGCACATGGATATGAATCAAAAAGTATATAAGCAAGCACTAATAGGGCGTGATGGGTTCCAAAGGCAGATGAGGACAATGTTGGATAGGTGTTGTATGGGGCTGTGAATTGGGGAGAAAATGGAGAGAAGTAAGAAGAATGTTCAAACTACACTGTATACAATTATTGAGGAATTGATAAGAGTGTTTTAAAATATATGGCTGAATATTTGATTATTTATTTATGTAATGAGGATGGAGGGCCCCACAACAGAGGGAACTCATGAAAAAACTTTGTCTTATCTTAAAAAACCTTATGTCTTTTCTTTGACAGCAAAAGCATCTTTTTATTCTTGACTTGTGCTAGAAGTGTATTCCAGTTCCTAAAATTTTTTAACTTACTGCTTATTCTCTTTGTTTATTGACTACTCAATATTTAATTTCTTGATAAAAATCAAAATTTCAAAGATTCAAATGAAGACTCACAAAAATTGTATTCACGCATTTGTTTTTACTTCCTTGACTTCAGATCGAATGAGTAGAACAAAGTTGTGTTTGAGAGTGTGCTGAGAGTGACTGGACCCAGTCTAAAAAATAAAAGGCCACGTTTCAGTGAAATGTTTCCTAGAGTAATACTGAAGGTAAAATAATTGGTCTAAAATTATTAGCACTAGCCATAAACATATTATTATATAGTAATCAGCATGTCTGCTTGATTTTCTCACTTAGCTTTGTCTCTAGACACTCTCTTCCATGTTTGTGTTTTAAAATACACAGGAAGAATCATTTACATATCAATAAAGTTAATTTCTGGTATCTGTAAATTTTAGATTTTACATTGCATTATTAAAATATGTACACATAAGACATGCCACTACAAGCAATATTTTTCATTCTGTTTTGTATATTATTATTATTATTTTATTACTTAAAAAAATATCAATCCAAATTCCTACTCCCTACCCTGTTCCCATTCCCTCCCCACACTCTTCCCCCCTCCAATCCTAAGAGAGGGAATAGTTTTCATTCTTAATACTACCATTGTTCTTTCTTGAATAAGCAAATATAAATATCTGCTTTTTGTAACATAAAGTTTCCAAAACATGTGACCATAACAATAATTTTCAAATAAGAAAAAAATGAATGTTTTATATCGTCTGCTTCATATGTAGTTATAAACTAACATTGCAACTTGTTGTGGTAACAAGCAGGCACTCTTTCTTAGTGGGCATTATGTTTACCAACAGCAGTCTAATGCATCTATAATTATTCATTTACAAATGAGATTCTTTTATGTTTTTCTTGCCATTATTTATGCTATTAGTTCCAAACCTAGAATCACACATATTCAGTGTGTGCTTTAGAGTCTAAAGATCCAGGAAGCAATGATCCACATATTTTAATTAATGTTTTTCTAATACTGCTGACAAAAATTATTATTCTACTTTCCAACACTTTTCATATCATCACATGCTGGGACTTTTAATTTTCTGTCTCAGTTACACACTGGTTCATCAAAGGATTAAGAACTTTGAATGGCCTTTTGATAGGAGTCCGGGCTGGCGCAAAATATTTTGCTAAATCTTCTCTGTTATCTTAAGTGTTTGAAGGGCATTAGGAGCATGTTCCTGCCAATGAAGGTTCCAGATTGGGAAAAGTGGAACTTTGAGTGAATTTTAAACAAGTCAGGACCTTGCCTTATGGTCAATCTCATTACTTCCCTATACTACAGTACAGAACGACCAGTTTCCCCATAACAAATATTGATCTGAGACCCAGTTAGAATTTAGAATTAAATAAGTGTGTTTATGATAGTTTCCATTACAGACTCAGTTGTGGAAAACACCTAGGTAAGTTAATGTAGCAAAAAATTTATGGTTTACAGAGGAGGATCATATGAATATGTAAATATTAAGTGGGTTAGGTGGGCAGTAATTGTGCTAACAATGACATGTTGAGTTACATGATGTTCAACTTCTTTGCTGAAAGTCTGTTGCATTAGGAGCAGCGGGGCTGTGTCCCCGGCACCCAGCCGCCTGCATGGCTAGCTTATGCCCAAAATAACTACACGGAAACTGTATTCTTTCAAACACTGCCTGGCCCAGCTAGTTCCAGTTTCTTATTGGTTAGCTCTTTCATATTGTTCTAACCCATTTCTAATATTCTGTGTAGCCCACGAGCTGGCTTACCAGGGAGGATCTTAACCTGCGTCTGTCTGGAGCAGGAGAATCATGGCGACTCCTCACTAAGCTTCTTTCTCCCAGAACTCTCTTCTGTTTTCTCCACCCACCTAAGGGTGGGCCTATCAAGGGGCCTAGGCAGTTTCTTTATTAATAAGAAATCACTCCCACATCAAAAGTCTACCTTGAATCTGTCCTCTTGTAAAAACTACTCACCTGCACAACTCTTTCGAATTCTTCAAATCAATCATACAATCATTAATGCTCTCCTTCCTGACATACTTCTGTGGCTTAATCTCTGATGGCTTGGAGGTCTGTAAATGGGAACATGGTGGTCTCGTGTAGGGCAGAATGTATGTGAATGTTCTGGATTCCAGCCTACGGGAACAGATTAATCCCATTTTCAGGACCCAGCTCTGGGAAGTTTCTCCTCATACCTGCTTTCTTTCTTAGCTCAGGGAAGTTTATCTTTCACAGACTGAATACACACCAAACTTCGGGATGCACAAATTGACTTCCCAACACTTCTTAATCCCAGGTTGAGGGAGCAACTCACATCTGCAAAAGCGCCTACCAGAAATGCCAACCAATACAAAACACAGACACAGAGCACGATACTATGTGGGATTCCCCTCTGTATCCTGTGGCCATGTTTTATTAACATTGGTTAATAAAGAAGATGCTTTGGCCTATGGCAGGGCAGAATATACAAGACAGGAAACCCAAGCCAAGATAAAGGAGGAAAGAAGGCAGAGTCAGGCAGACACCATGTAGTCACCCAGGAAGCAAGAGGTAACAAACCACGAGCCTCACAGTAAAATATAAAATAATAGAAATTTAAGATGTAAGAGGTAGCTAAAAATACCCATGACCCATCAGCCAAACAGTGTTATAATTAATATAGTTTCTGTGTAATTATTTGGGTCTAGGTGTCCCAGAAAAAAAAAAAAAAGCAGTCTCTGTTTACAACTATAACCCAGAAACTGGTCAGGTATGTCTTTTTTAAAACCTACTTCACTGCAAGTTTCATAGACCTAGGTGCATAAGACATCTACAGCCTCGTATCAAGTAAAGGCTGCTCTGTGAACCCCTGGGAAACTGAAGTAGCCTCCTGTCTGTATTAAAGCATCCTCCCTTGAAAAGCATACAATAAATTCTGGCAAGGGGGTGAGGAAGTCCCTGGCAAGAGTAGATAGCATTTCATTGAATGCTGCATCTTCCGGCATGCAGATTTTTCAATTATTTTTCATCTTGATTGACTCCAGCATCACAAAATCTCTCCCTTAATACTTCATCTCATATGTGCTTTTCTAGAAAACAAATGGAAGGGGAGCTACTTGGATGACTTCCCATGTAGAATTAGATTTCTCTATAGCTGAAATTCCTGCAATTTGTTTATGATCTATGGATTTAATATTGCCTGCCATACAGCCTGTAAATTCATCCCCATGCAGCTAATCTCAGCATTGGTAGTTCTTTGAAAAACGAAAACACACACTTTAGTCCCTGCCCACATACACGTGCATCAGTCTTACACCGTGCATCAGTAACCCACATTAATTTGGGCCCCTATAAAAAACTAGCCCCGTGTGACATCTATCCTTGTGGCTTCTCGGGTGAAACACTCAAGGGATTCAACAGTGAAAGGACACTTTGTTTCTTCTGTCAGAAAGGAGTCCCCAGAGCAATGGGTTTCCTCTTTTCTCTGGTGCTTTGCTTGTATGTAGAGCTCAGAGACTAATGAGCCAAACACAATGACGACTTCTCATTTTCCAGCCACACAGCCTCATTGGGAATTCTCTTTAGGCCTTTTTCATTTGTTTATAGAAAGGTAATGTTTGTACATTATCTGTCCAAATGAGAGAAAAAATATTTTTCTATTGTGGGTTATTTTCATAAAAATTTCCACAATGTTATTCCTAATACAGATGGTACTGGATATGCTATTGAGAAAGGGATGGCCTTAAGTGGGAGAAATTTCTGAACATAGGACACAGTTTTATTAGCTATTAATTTTACTGATTAATTTTGATTTACTTGTTAATTTTATTTAATGCTGTATATTCTATTATTCTATATGTATTTTCATAAATTTAGTATTCACAAGTCAGTATGTTTTAAAGAAAAATAGTGAATACCTTCATTGTTGAATTGGGCCTAGATTTTAACCTATACTCTTTCCATTTGCATTAAACTTTAGCAAGTAATTCAGAACATCAAGTACTACAGTTAGAGTACTGTATAATAAATTTCTTCAAGATTATCAAAATAATTGGAAAATATGTATCTTCATATAAATAATAAGATGATTCAGCGTGAATAAGAGATGTTCAACAAAGTTGTTTCCTCCATTTAAAGATGAAGAAATAGAAACTCTCAGAGATTACCAAAATTTCTAAGGATTATTGAAAATAGAGAGCATGATATTTTAACTCGGATGTATCCGTCTCGTACTATCAGTGTTCTCATGCTGCATAAGAAAACTTCAAACAATTGACTTATTTTACTTAAGAGTTAAACTATCACCCTATTACAAATGAAAAAGCCTATGGTAATTTCTAAAAGGAACCTATAATGCTATTCCCATTTATAGTGCTGTATCCAAATTAGAAGCAATGGGAGAAATATGGAAAATTGAGAGGAAAGGTCAGAGAAAAATGGAGTCATCAATGAGGCAAAACCACAGTGCTAAGAAATAGAATAGAAATTGTTCTCTGGAAACCCTAAAACTAAATCATAATCAAATGTCAGAGAGAAGCAACTCTATATTTTAGTGTTGCTTTTAAAATTATACAAAGTTTAATTTATTAAAATTAAATGAAATATTAAATTCTTTATAAAAAATAATCTAATACCTTAATACCGTGTATCCAGTCACCAATACGAAAATTATTAGAGCATTTTCATCTACATTCAGACCATACAAAGTGGGAATGCAGCTGAACACATTTTTAGTGGTTTGCTCATTTTCTTTCGAATTTTATTCTTAAACGTAGAAAGTATGCAACCCTATAAATTCATCAAAATGAATTGAGACTATTCATTTAATTTTAATAAATTAAACTTTGTATAATTAAAGAAAAGAATAAAATTACTTATCAGCCTGTGCCATATAGGTGATGTCAGACAGAAGCTGATGTTTACATGTCTGCCAAAGTACAGTTTCCCTGTATCCTCAAAGTGGAGTAAGATATTGGTTGTAAAATGAAGACTCTTAGAGAAAGACATAGTCTAAAAAAAAACCACTATTTTCATAATTTAGGACAAGGCACACCCTGATGGCAGCATCTACAAGAATAATCACCATCTGTCTGCATAATCTAATAATATGAGAAAGAGATAAAGAGAGAGAGAGAGAGAGAGAGAGAGAGAGAGAGAGAGAGAGAGAGAGAGAGAGAGAGAGGTAATTAGAGAGCCAGCATGCTGAGGGATGTAGGTCTGATAGATTATCAGTACATTTCAAAGTATCTTCTGTAAAAAGGTGTTCTTATCTGGGATCATGGACCAACCTTAAGCTTCAAACAAGGTTGTCCTTGAATCCTTGAAATCATGTTTACTGTTTTTATTACGTATACTGAGTTTGTGTACGTGATGGTCTTGAAAACTCAAGTCATTTCCCTTAGTAAACTGTCAAACAAAAACAAAGCAGAGTGAAATCTGCAAAAAAAAAAAAATACAAAACAAACAAACAAAAAATCATTTATCTCACTGTGCTATGAGAAATTAGCCTCTTAAGGTCTTACTTTCTTACAAATTTATAGGTGTTGTGTAATAGTAACTCACAGTAGGAACTCTGTAAAATACTTAGCAAATATTTTTTTTTTTTATGTTTGGAATTCAAAACAAGCCTACACAGTAAACGGATTGAATCTTATTGAGGGAACTGTGACTCCCCGAAGGTCATTTCAACCTTAACTGAAGGGAATGCAATCAGCAAAGCCAGTCTGCAGGAAAATTTTAATGACAGGAATTGACATCTTCTCTAAAAACAACATACCTACTAATTTGGTCATTATCTGCTATTATAAAATTGAAGGTAGAGATCCCAAGTTCAGGGCTAAAATCTTTCCCTAAAATAGCTTGTAAAAGAACCCAATTGCACAGAAAATGATCATGAAAATGTTCTAATATTATTCATCATCATTTCAAGGTCACATATAAGAATATATGTGAAAACTCGTATCTTTATTTTACTAAAACTACCCTTTTAAGTACCTTAAAATCTGACTGCATTAGGAATATCAAAAACTTTAGATAGGCATGATTTCATAAAATATTTAATTACTAAAGATTATCATTGTGCTTGTCTTTCATCATTTAAGTTGAAAATTTCTTTCACACACCATTTACTGTAGGAGTCAAAGTTTAGTTTTCATTTGCTATTCAGATCTTAAAACACAGCATTTATAAATTGTTACCAAAACATTCACAAGCCAAAAATATTGGCAAGGCATTTTCAGACTAACTCTTAATCTCATGATGACTTTAATGTCTCAAGAAAGGTAATTAAAGATCTTTAACTTAAAATAAAAAAAATTTCAGGAATAATTTTGCTCATATAAAAGCCAGCTGTATGAAACTTCCTTTAAATCAGGTATCTGTTTTGATTGTTCTTTTTCCCTTTGAGCTTTCCTCAGCTGTAAGCTATACTCACGCCCATTTTAGTTTTTAAGAGCCATCAGCTTTGCTGACAATCTCTAGGGAAGATTACATTGAAAACTGGATTCTGCTGACTTTTAAAGCTTGGAAAATAGAGGTACAATTGTAATCTATTGGTAGTGGACAAATAACTCAAAATTAATATGGGGAAGTTGAGAATAAGTTGAGGTCAATATAGTCACAAAATCACAGTTAATATTTCTGATATGTAATAACCAAATAACAAACAGATTTTAAAAGTTTTAGTAAATTGTAACACATTCCTTACTAAAATTGAGGTGTATTTCAAGAATCAAATGAGAAGTTATGTATAAAAGTCTTTTTTGTTTTTTTGCTTTTTGAGACACAATTTTTCTGCCTAACAGCTGTGGTTGTCCTGGAACTCACTTTAAAGACCAGGATGGCCTCAAACTCACAGAGATCCACCTGCCTCTGCCTCCCAAATGCTGGGATTAAAGGTGTGTACCACTACCACTCAGCAATAAAGTGTTTTACAAATGTATAGATTTTTATTTTTGAATTATGGAATTTGTGGGGCAGCATTTGTTTCTGCATGGCATGCAATTTGCTAATTCAGACAAGTTAGAGAGCTTAAGTAGGGGCGTACTCTGACATATCCTGGAACAAATTGGGGAGAAAATATCAGTGTTTTTGTTTTGAAGGGTTCAGGATCACTGAGGGAAGCAACATCACCACAAATACATATTAATAAGAAGAAATTTTCTATTTAATACTCGAGTTGAATGTGGGGCCAGGACTGGATCTGAGAGCACTTCCAAGATGCAGCACCTAGCCATGTCAGCCCAGAGCTTGATTACAAAAATAAAACCAGAGTTTGATTACAAAAATAGAAATTGTTATGATTTCAGCCACAATATGGCTGACACTTCCGGGTTCCAGGGCCATGCATGTGCAGACAAGCTTTCCATGTACTTTGGGGAAGTTTACCTACCCCTAGATCCAAGAAAGGTGCTGATTGAACTGATCTCACCCCTTTTATACTAATTAGTGCCAAAGAGGTGACACAGAGTATTTCTCTGACCTCAGTGTCTGATTCAGAAATTGACTTAAGGCTATTTATGATGGTAAGAGACAAATAAGGGCCTGTCGGGACTTTTGGGGAAAGATGTTTCCTCATCTTACTCATACTTTTGCCAGAAACGATTCCACTTTTGGTTTGTGATGACGTCTGTGATGTTTGAACTCTGAGTGTGCTGCAGCCCTCCTTCCTTTCCACTAGGAAGTCTCAAAAGCTGAGGATGCTGTGGAAAAACTGCTTTCTGGCTTTGGGGCTGTATGTGTCATCTATAGTACATTGTACTGTGAAATTTCCAGACATATGAAATAATTGATAAATGTTATAAACTTTTTCGGCTCACTGTTGGAGATTGGGAAGTCCAAGACTGATGGACTGCCACTGAAGAGGGTTTTCTGACTACATCATCATATGATGATTATGGTGAGACAGTAACCAAAGAGAGACCAAGAGCAGAGGGGACAGGTAATAAAAGAAAGAAGTGAGGAAAAGAAGCAAGGCAAGCAACATAAAGGCACATTTTCCCCTTTAGTAATCAACGCACTCCTGTGACAGTGGCCTATGACTGCCCCCTGGAGAGATTCACTCCTTATCTTAACACTTGCAATGAAGAGAGAAATTAAATGCCACCATGAGATTTGGAAAGGACATTCAACCCTTAGCACTCGTATGCTCAAGGACAACGCACCCCAAATGAACTTAGGCATTTGCAGGGAGCTCTAACATGTGGTAAGCATCCGAGGAGAGCATTGAGCATCCACCTCAGAGTGCTGCCATCTGCAGTCTCTATTCTACTAAGCCAGCATAATTCCTTACAACAATGTAATTATTTTTTCTTATTTCCACAGATAACTGTACACTTCGTCCCTGTCAAGGAAACTTCTTTTTGCAACAGACAGAGACCACTACAGAAACCACAACCAATCAAACTTCTGAGCTGGGAAGCCCAGTCCCAATGGATAAATCTACAAAGACACTCTCACATCTAGGGCTGAGGGAACATTGCAGAACAAGGGGTGGGAAAATTGTAAGAGCCAGAGGAACTGGGAGTTTGTTGTGACATTATCTCTCTTAGGAATGTTAGAAGCTACACCCAATGGAGTGTCACCAACATGGCTGTCTAAACATGAAATGAACAAGGAAGACATCAATAGACATACAAAGAGGGTGAGGAAATGTAGAACGAGGACCTCACTACAAGGAAATGCCAAGAACCTCAACCGCACACAAAGAATTATAGGCAACGAAGGAATGCTCCTAGGGAGTGAAACAGTCTTCTCCAGGGAAGAGCAAACCAACTGGTTATCTAATAACAAATATTCAAGTCTGAAAACATACATATTTATAACATTATACACAGTGAGCATGTTATATTTAAAAACATACATGCATATCCATATCTATATTAATTGTTATATTACTAAAAATTTATGAATAATTATATCATTAATTTCAAAGAGAGTTAGGAAGAATATATGGGAGGGTTCAGAGGGAGAAAAAGGGGGGAGAAAATGTGATAAATATATTACATGCTCAAAAAGAAATCTACTACAATAGAATCTGCATAAAACTCTCTCTCTCTCTCTCTCTCTCTCTCTCTCTCTCTCTCTCTCTCTCTCACACACACACACACACACACACATTTAAAAAGATGATTAATGGAGCTGTCCTAAAATAGAGAGGTAGTAGTTCAACTATCTCCCATGCTGATAAATAAAATCTAAGTATCAAAAATGTATTTCCTTATTTTAAATTATTGAACCTGCCAAGTATTAAAAGCAATTGCCATCATTCTTGGTTACCCTCTAGAACTTGGTGGTAAGGCTTTATTGCTTACCACAAAGTCATAGAACCTGGAGAAATCAAGCTGGGACACACCTAGAAGCTTCATGCCTCTTGGCTAGTGTCCATAGTCTTGGAAGGTGCTATGATCACTACTAGAAGAAAAATATAAGCTCAGGCTCACCAAGAAGTGAACTTGGAAGCTACAACAATGACCAGTCTGACAAGGTATGCCCTGTGGCACAATAATTTCATGAATGTTATGAGATTAACCAAACACATTCTTATTGGACCCAAGGCTTGCTCCAAGAGATAAAACCCGTGATTGGCACTATTAAAGGAATCAAGAACGTATGGCTAAGCTGTTACAGGCCTTAGAGAAGAACTCAACATTATTGTTCTGCTAAATGTTTATAGTATTAAAGTAACTCCTAATGACTTATTAGAGCACCTTTAGATCAGTTCATTGTTAAGTCCTCCTCAAAGAAGCTTCTCATTGTGGCTCATGGCAATTAACACAGATATTCCCTGACTTGTAAATGCACAGAGAATATGAGACTACTATTTCCCTGGACTCAGGGACCTTCACAGGGGAGGCAGCAGAATGGTTGTTAGAGCTGGAGATGATCAATAACATGAAATAAACAGGGGGTTGCAGAGACATCAGGGAAGACACACTGCAGTTATGACAGGATCAACAAATATGAGTGAGCTCCAGCCAGACAAAATCCTCCCATTGAGAAGGCAAGGCGGACATGAAACCCAATGACTAGTTGAGAAGTAATTGGCATTTTATAGCTGCTAGGATATGCAGGATCAGTTTTCTTAGTGATAGACCCCCTGGTAGACTGATCACACAGCAAGACAGGCCCCATACCCAAAACTAGCTCATCAACTCAAACTGGACTCAATGTGGGAAGAAAAATAGGATGAAAGAGAGAACCAGTTGCTGCACAGTTGTGTGCAAAGGGATTGAAGGGCGGTAACAGCAGAAGGTTGGGGATAGTGAATATATTCAAAACACATTGCATAAAATTCTCAAAAACTAGTGAAAATAGTGCCAAATAATTAAGAAAAGCCAAGTACTATTGTACCAGGTGTATGAGTCAGAGACCAGTAAGATAAACTGGCTTTTTAGATGCTTGTGCACCAGCAGAAACACAGCAGGTAGGGCACTGAACCTGTGAACTCCACTTATCCTCTTATTTCATAACTTTCATGTCTTTCGTAAATTAGTGATTATTATTTGACTAACTCTATCTTTGTATTCTATGGTGGTTTAAAGATGATGGCCCCCAAAAGGAGTGACAAGACATGGCATAAGCTTCTAGAGTAGGGTGTGGCCTTGTTAGAAGAAGTAAGCACATTTAAATGGGTTTTAAATATATGTGGTTATATAAACATATTTTTATATTGGTATACATGTATATCTAACTTTTTGAAATCCAACAGATGTTGTTACCTACAAAGTTCACATTCAAGAGACATACAATAGTTGTTTTTTTTTTTGTATTGTTTTGTTTTTGTTTTTAAAGACAGGGTTTCTTTGTAGATTTTGGAGCCTCTCCTGGCACTAGCTCTGTAGACCAGGTTGGCCTACAGAGATCTGCCTGCCTCTGCCTCTCAACATACAATAGTTTTTAAAGTGCAATACACACATGTAAGCAGCACATCACATAATATTTTAACTATGTTTATGAAATTATGTTGGGTCACATTCATAATTAGCAGGTTGTGGGTTAAACAAACATGATAAAGAAGCATTTGTGTGTGGAGTGAATAAGTATTTTAATTTAAATATTTTTACTATGAATTTTGAATCATAGTGACTTTGATTAAAAGAGATAACAAAATAGTCTCACATCAGTAAATCATCTAACATAGAACAAGGCAGAATTTGGCAGTCATCTAGATTTAATGGATGCAACTGTGAAGGAAGAGTTTGACACATAGCCCAGATTGCCGCTAGTTAATTCAAATAACATTTTAAGGATTTATCAGTGATTAGTTCTGTTCTTGGCCCTCTAGTAAACTAGGAGACATCAGATGTAATTACTTTCTTGATGTGACCTAAAATTGATACTTTTGTTAAGGATTTAGTGCTCTTGGTGAAAAAATATCAACTTATCTTCAAGTAAAAAATCCTATCAAATATAAAAAGAATGAACTTTTTTGATAAACTAAGATTGTTTGATAAATCAAGAATTCATTTTTATTGTAAGAATTATGTTTTTCTGGACTTATTAGGTGCCAGGAACTGAGTCTGGTAGGTCACCATGAATTGATCTGTCATCCTGTCTTCTCCCTATGCAAAGAGGAGAAATGCAATTAAAAAAAAAACCTGACACCTTGAAATAATTTTGAGAGTCATCATGATTTCTGAAACCTATCTTTTAATGAGTAATCAACTCAGGACCCCTTTGTATTTCTATTGTTTAATGACAAGTATTTCATTCACATGAAATTTTAGATTAGGAGATAGTCAAATGCATTTACTGGATGTTTACATAAAATTTCCTGTGAAGAAACATGCTATGGTTAACCGTAATGAACTTGAGTCAGCTTGAATGAGACTCAAGGTCAAAAGTCTTAAACAATAAGAAGCTAAAATGATTATATTACTATTGAATTTAACATTAAATTTAAAAGTAGAAGGCAAATATACTTAAACATAAATTTAATCAACAGCTTGATAAATGGGGTTGTGACCAAAAGAAACTTGTTTTTAAGCTAAATAAAAACGTAATCTACATTGAGTCACCACCTTTGTCTGGACTGACACCAGTATAGAGGACCTCTGATTCACATTGTTCTGTAGGGAACGTGGCTGCCCTGTGGGCAGCTTCTCAATATTCTTGTATTCAGTAGAATGCTGAAAACACAGTTGCTCAGCGAGGTGTGTGTTCTATATTTTACCTAAAACTCCTCTTTCACCCCATATTTCTTTGAGTGGTTGTCTCTCTGCTTTTGCTCAGGTCTGAAAAATGAAGATTGATCAAGGCAATAGTTGTTGGGGGGCTAGAGAACTAGAGGCTTCCGCTTCTCAGGATATATCTTTTGAACATTTGGTTGATTTAAATAATAATGTATTTTTTTACAAATCTCAAGCAAGCCTTATTGATCATCTTAAGATAAAAACCAGCTAAGAGTCTTAGCTGGGGTCATCCTTGTAGATTCCTTGTAGATTACCTTGTGCCAGGTTTTTATCTGACCCTGAAATGCTGCCCCTTTCCAGTAGATTTTTTTTCAGTACTCTTATCCTCAGTATCCCCCCAACGTGATGCCTCATGTTCCCAACCCCATCCATTCTCAGTCCACTAACAAAATCTCTCTATTTCCCCTTCCCAGAGAGTTTCAGCATCTCCCAGTGAACCCTCCTTGTTACCTAGTCCCTGTGGGTCTATGAATTGTAACATAGTTATGGTTTATTTTTCAGCTAATTTCCACTTTTTATTGAGTACATACCATGTTTGTCTTTCTCAGTCTGGATTATTTTACTCAGGATGATTTTTTTCTAGTTCCATCCATTTGTTTTCAAATTTCCAGAGGTCCTTGTTTTTAACATCTGAGTAATACTCTATAGTGTAAATGTACCACATTTTCTTTATGCATTACTAGGTTGAGGAACATCTAAGTTGTTTCCAGTTTCTGGTTATTACAAATAAAACTGCTATGAACATAATTGAGCAACTGTCCTTGTGGTAGGATTGAGCATCCTTTGAGTATATGCCCAAGAGTGGCATCTTGTGGATCTTGTGGTAGACTGAATTCCAAATTTCTGAGAATACTGACTTCCAAAGTGATTGTACAAGTTTGCACTCTCAACAGCAATGGTGGAGTGTTTCCCTTGGTCTACATCATCTTCAGCATGAGCTGTCACTTGTGTTTTTGATCTTAGCCATTCTGACAGGCATAACATGGAACCTCAGAGTCATTTTGATTTGAATTTCCCTGATGGCTAAAGATGATGAACATTTCTTTAAGCATTTCTCTGTCATTTGAGATTTTTCTTTTGAAAATTCTCTCATTAGATTTGTACCCCAGTTTTAATTGGATCATTTGATCTGTTGATGTCTAGTTTCCTGTGTTCTTTATATATTTTTGCATTCAGCCTTCTGTTGGATACGGAGTTGGTGAAGAAATTTTTCCATTTTGTAGGCTGCCATTTTGTCCTATTGATGGTGTCGTTTGCCTTACAGAAACTTTTCAATTGCATAAGGTCCCATTTATTAATTGTTGACCCGTGCTATTGGTGTTCAGTTCAGGAAGGTGTTTCCTCTGCTAATGCATTCAAGAATTTTTCCCACTTTTTCTTCTACCAGGTTCAGCATATCTGGTTTTATGTTTAGGTTTTTGATCCTCTTGGACTTGAGTTTTGTGCAGGGTGATAGATATGGGTCTATCTGCATTCTTTGACATGCCAACATTCAGTTAGACCTATACCATTTGTTGAATGTGCTGTCTTTTTTCTATTGTCTAATTTTGATTTTTGAAAAAATCAGGTGTCCATGGATGTATGGATCTGGGTCTTCAATTTAGTTCCACTGACCTGCTTATCTGTTTTTCAGATGAATATCAAGAGGTTTTTATTACTATAGCTTTGTAGTATAGCTTGAAATCAGGGATGGTGATTCCTCCAGAAGTTTTTTTATTGTACAAGATTGTTTTAGCTATTCAAGGATTTTTGTTCTTCCATATAAAGTTGAGTATTGTTCTTTCAAGGTCTATAAAGAGTTACATTAAGATTTTAATGGGATTGCAGCAAGGAGTGGATTAGGGAGTGAAAACAGAGGTGGGATAGGGGGAAGGACTTGGAGGAGAGGAGGAAGGGGATATAGCAGCCAGGATGCAAAGTAAATAAATAAATTTATTTTAAAAATAAAGTTGAAATATTTTCACTATTTCACTCTTATTGCTACTCTTTGAAGGAAGAGTACTCAGAACTAGCTTGCACCCACACAGAGATCAAAGTGCTCTGTTAAATATGCACAAACTTACAGGCCAATAATGTCAGCCAAAACCATTTTATGACCAGAGTAAAATAAAATCAAGATAAAACATTTGAGTTAACTACAAATCATGTCATCCTAAAATGCAAAATTTACCAAATGAAGAAAAAGGTTTTGTTGAATTCTGATACTCTGTGGTTTACTTTTTTATCTACCACAACTGTATTACTTCCCTGTTAACAACTTCTCTCTGATATGCTAATAAACCATAATCTCTTTGAGCATTAGACAGAAATAAAGTTGCTTGATATTTTTTCTGATTTATATTATGTGTACAAGTGTTTTGTCTGCATACTCGTGTGTGTGTGTGTTTGTGTGTGTGTGTTTATGTGTACTATGTGAGTGAGGGTTTCAGATCCTCTGAAACTGGAGTTATGGATGGCTTTGAGACACTATGTGGGTGCTAGGTACTGAATCCGGGACTTTTGAAAAAGTAACAAGTGTTCTTAATTTTTGAGTCATCTCCTCAGTCCCTGAAATAATGTTTTGTTAAGTTTCATTAATCAATAACTGAGGCATAGCTGGAAGATAATTGAAAGCATCCAAGAACACTCTCCCTGGATCTTTTTAAAATATGAATGCACTCAAGTGCAAAAATTGCCTATGTTGGTTATCTTCAACTGAGATCATAGAATGAACATGTAGGAAGTCAACTATTTGCATTGCCCTGTAATCTACACAGGAATGGGCAAGTTTATTATATAGGATTCAAATGGCGTTTTGATAGAATTTTGTGGTTTTAGTTCCAAATAATATAAAGTACCAAAATCACCCATGATCAGTCTTACATGGTTTTCAAATACATGAACAAAGAACATGAGAAAGATGATCAATTAGCCTTTTTATGTTGCATCTGAGAAAGCATCAGTGCAGATTGCTTGTTAAGGCCCACACGAAGATTCTAAATTTAAAAGTGAGAAAGATTCCTGCTTTGATTTTAGATAGTAATACTGGAACCATTGTGTTCCCATGTGTCTTAGTGGTTAAAAATAAATAAATAAAATGACACACAAATACACAGGAGAGAGAGAGAGAGAGAGAGAGAGAGAGAGAGAGAGAGAGAGACTGATGAGTCATAGACAAAAACTCAGATTTAATTAGAAATAATATATTTATAATGAATATAGTCATCATGTTCGTGTTGGTACTTCCTTTTCCTTATAGAGTCAAGGACTTGTAAAGAAAGTCATCCATGTTCAAGCCACACTTCTATGTCTTATGAATGGTGTGTCTTTGTATGAGCCACTTAATCTTTCTATGCTCTGTACTCATGCATGAATTTAGGACAAAAATAAAAGTATTCAATCTCATACATATATGTGTATATATGCACACAAGTATGTATGTATAAAAGCACACAGAGACCCTCCCCAATAAATAATTAGAGTTATGCATTATTTTAGAGAAATCAACGAAGGGGAAGTTGTCCACATGGACAGAAGGTTGACAGCTGTCATCTCCCATAATTCCACTCGATTTTAACACCCTTGTGGGAATGAGATTCTGATCTCTGCCAAGGCAATTCTGTTCTCATCCTCTTCAATCAACTCCTAATTTGCACACCTGCTGCTTTTGTGTCTTCCTGGAAGAAGAAAGGGGGGAAACTTGCTTGGGAAATGCATTAAACAGGCATTAACAAGGTTTTTTTTTTTTTCCAAATTTGCAGCACACAGTAGGTGGAAACTCATTCCTAATCTGCCAGGATCTGTGATGTATGCCTCTCCACATTAGTGCACATCCAGAGGGGATGATTCTCAATCCCATGTGATGACTTAGCTCAGCTATGATGGCAATAAAAGAGAAGGCCTCTAAGTAGGAGCTTTTGTCTTACTAAATTTCAGTAAAATTTAAAATTATTTTCCCTTTCAGATTACAAGAAAGTTAAAATCTAGAGTTACTTTTTTTAGTCTTATTTTCAGTGAATTGTCTTTAACTCAAGGGACTGAGTAACTTTTTAGTCTGTTTCATTCCACTTATCTCTACAGAGGTCAGCCAACATCTGTCATATTTTCAAACCTGCATTAGTTCAATTTCAAATCTCATATTTTCCTATTTTCAATAGATAAAGGAATGAGAAAACCTACAAAACCAGTCCTTCATGTGGAAAAACAAACTTCTTACAAGAAAGCATGTGAAACAAGATGATACCAACCAGATTTTCAACTGTGACTTAAGAAAAAGAGAAAATGGACTATCTGTGTGACAGAGCAATTGTGACTCGCCTGGATGTGGGGCCTTAAATTTTGTCATCAGACCTTTCTGCGTCCCTCTGTTCACACCCACCGCTGCCTGGATTCCTCCTTCTCCTCTGCAGATTTTGTTCATTGCTATCCTTTCAGTACTTGGTCCTTGGAATACTTCTTGCAAACAACTAATTGCCAGAGTTTCTCTAACTCTTTTGGCCTACTTTTACAATTGCTTACTTCCAAATACTGCCCACTGGGCAGCTCCATGCTTGAGGCTGAGAAGGCATGGTGTGATTTCAGTGGTATGGAATGGTCAGATCACACTGTGTAGGCAAATGGCTAGTGGTGGTATGTGTAGAGATTATGCTGGAGTCTAGGCAGTGTAAGGATGCTGCACCTAAAGAGGCATGCTAGAATGCTTTTGTCTGCAGAGCATGCTAAAACTCTACTTCCTTTGCTACAGCATTTGTGCTACCTGTGACTGTACAGAGTTTTTCATATCGTGTAGACTCTGTAGGCAAGAAGAATATTCTCACTGTAAAGTATGACATGCTTATACTAACTCAGTATTTTAAAAAAAATACCTCCAATTGTTTTCTGTTAGACATTGCATTTGGTTTAAAAGAGAATACTGGAAATTGAAATGCACAGGTCCAGAGTGTGTGTTAGGAAACCTAATTGGAACTGAAAAGATGCTTCCATTTGTGCCACCTTGTCTTTTTGTGAAATTACTTCCATGCCTTATTAGATAAGCCCTGAGAATAAGTGACTCAGCTTGTAGTTAATCCCTAAGGAAGTGTCAAATTTTCACCAGTTTTCAAGAAATTAAACCGTGCAACTGAAACCAATGAACAAATTGGTGTTTCTATAGCACAGATGAGCAATATCTTTTTGAAATGGCACCTCGTTCATGGTTCTACAAGATCATCTTGCAAAATGTATCAGCACAATGACTGTATTGAATTCGTTTTAGTAAAAGCGATCCATTCCAATAAGGACAGAAATTGTAGATGGATAGTGCGAGAAGGGAAAGCCAACCCTCTTCAAAGTAAACCACAGATTATGAAGGAACAAGCCTG
Organism: Alexandromys fortis; assembly: GCF_014885135.2. Classification (NCBI taxonomy): domain Eukaryota; kingdom Metazoa; phylum Chordata; class Mammalia; order Rodentia; family Cricetidae; genus Alexandromys; species Alexandromys fortis. The sequence continues at coordinate 9,963,681 of NW_026067890.1, forward strand.
AGTTAGTCACGCCTTCCTTCTGTCTATTGTCATATTCTCTCCCTCTTTCTTCTTTCCTGGCATATGATCAGTGATGGCCACAAAGCAGGCTGGTATTGCAAAAGCTAGCATGGCTTTCAATTGCCGATGATCCTACCAAAATCCACACTCATTGAATGCCTCATTTCAGATTCTCTTGGAAGAAGTTCAGACTGGCCATTCGCTGTGTTGCAACCCTTAGCGTGTCCTCTCTCCTGATCTTATAACAGCACAAAAGCTAAATGGGACTCAGACACTAAATAGGACTCAAACACTGGAGGTAGAAGTTATGAGTGGAGGGGAGGAAAAGCAGAGACAATCCAGCAATGTGGCTGCTGATTTGTTTCCCATAAATAATCGCTGGAGGAAGAAACTACCGTGGCTCTTAGCTCTGCTCTTCCCTACTGCATGCCTGATACTGATCTTGTGAATGTAGCTTCAACTTCTGGTCACATGAGTTTTCCTCTCCAGTCTAAAACTCAAATGCACTGGATGAAGTGAAAGGGTGAGAGTCATTTAGAAAACTGCCATCAGTTTTAAAAGTTCTAATCAGGTTTAGCCTGAAGCTATATATTATTTCTCCAGGCAACTCGAATTTGAAATTTAAAAAAAGTAAATGTAATGGACCAATTTATAAAGAGGTGACAGCTAATGATAAAAAATAACAGACTCGTCCCTATGGTAACCAGATTTTTCTACATGCATTAATAGTACTTCTAGAATAAAAAACAGAATTCAGTGAAAAAAATTTCCATTTGAAATGAGATGCATTGCGAGGAAACTGCAAAATGAAAATCAGAGAAATGTTATTTTCTTTCCTGTTCTTCTATTTATATGTGATGAAATAGCCAGGTAACTAAAGAAAGAAGCAAAGCAGTCATAACAACGTGGAGGATAAGATTCTGCTGACTCAATGACCTGATGTTTTTATTTTATTCAGGCCCAAGAATGAAAACTATAAACTGAAGTTTCAACAAATAATGTGAAGACTGTAGTTCTGATGCACAGAACTTCACAGAGAGTCGGGATGGTACAGGAACAGAAAGATAAAACACTTTGCACTATCTTTAGTACCCTTAGTCATTCGTTGCCTCCATAACATCCTTTTTAATGTCAGGTAAAACCTCTCAAATGTTTCCTTAGCAGACCATTAGCTTTCACCAAGCTAAAAGCCAAGAATTCAGATACCACTGAAAGCCTATAGGCTGAGCTTCATAAATTAATGCATGTAGGTTCTTCTTTATTAACCAACAGATACACCAAAATGGATGGGGTGAAGACCCACAAGGGCTCAACTCTACACAAAGAACTATAGGCAGCTGAGTAAAGGTAGGAATGGAGAGGTTGTCCTCCCCAGGGAAAGGCCCACTACGGGTTGTCTGCTGCCTAACATCTGCCTTGAAAACCGAAATACAGGTAACAGCATATAAACTCAACAAGTTATATTAGGAATATATACTGTATGCACATAGATAGTTATGCAAGCAGTAACAATAAAAAAGGAGTCATGAATTTGAAGGAGAGTGGAAAGGCGAATATGGGAGTGTCTGGAGAGAGGAACGGACAGGGAAGAGTTATATAATAACCTTAAAAATAAACAAAAGATTACAAAACATCCTGGGAGAATTCTTGCTGCTTTGTTACAATTTGCCCACCTGTGATCCCCATCTATGCATTTAGTAAAGGCCTTTAGCTGTTATTTTCTTTTGTTCTGTAATATCAGAAGCCTATGAAACTTTTTTTTACACTGGAACACATTGTTTGTAACAAGCAGAATCCTTGTTCCTGGCTACACTTGACTCAGAATAAATGGACTCTTGTTCTTTTTAATGCAAATATATTTTGCATTCACAAACAAGATATAAAAATTTGAACTTAAAAGAAGTAAATTGATTTAAAAAAACACTGTTAGGTTAAAAGCAAACATTTTGAGAATTTATTGTACTCTAAAACATGGGGGTCCAGCCCATGGCCCATATATTGCATGCAGCCCAGAAATGATTATAAATATCACTCAAAAAAAATCACAAATTTGTTCAAGGCCATGTGAGATTTCAGTGACTTCCTTACTTCTTTCATTTGTTTTTTTCTTTATTTCTATTTCCTTCCTTTTCCTCCCCTTCCCATCCCTTTCCTCCCCTCCCCTTCTCTTCCCTTTCCTCCTCTCCCCTCCCCTCCTCTCCCCTTCCCTTCCCTTTCCTTTCCTGCAACTTGATTGGACAGGTTCTGTAGTACGCCCTTTGAAGATTACAATGTCCTGTCAATCCATCCCACAAAATTAAATGCATGCACGCTCTCACTGTTTGTGTGCATGTATGACTTCAATTTTTCTGTGTATTCCAGTTACTAGGGTGATATTTTCCAACTGCAGTAAATCCAATTGACACCATCAAATATTGTATACACTCTTAATGACCTCATGAATGAACTTCATTGACGGGAGAGGAGCCAAAGATGAGGGAATAGCTGAGAATTCTCAGGCCCAGCTAGCCTGACATACTCAGTGGCAGTTGATGAGAAACCCTTTCTCAAGCAAGATGGAAGAAAGACAAGGACCAATACCTGAGGTTATCCTCTGTCCTCCATATATGCACTGAGATGTATGCACACCTACTGTTACATACATGTATGTGCATACACACACACAGATATTTTTTTAAAGGGGGCTGTCACTGACTATGGCAACTTCATTTACTTTCTAGAACTAAGAAGGCTCAGCCAAGGCCAAATGTTGAAAAGACTGTTTAATGTGTTAAGGGCTATCAAGCTGTTTATGTTATCAAATCCAAAATCTGTGTCAGAACTTGAACGTGAGTACTGGCTTACAAATCCAGTATTTTCCATGGATTTAACAGCTCATTTAAATATGAGGTAAATAGGCATCCTCAATGTGAAACCCAACTTAACAATGTAATGCTTCAAATCATAACAGCAGTGACAATGAAGCATAAACTATGGCAAACTCAATTTATGGAACATAATCGCATGCATTTCAACCCAGCTAAACATGGGCCTATGAAAGGTGAATGCATCCTTGCTCTTTGATTGGATATGAGAATTGTAGACTTTAAGATTTCCTGGAAGATAATATTTTGGTAGATGTGTGACATGATTTTCAGTTCAATCAAATATGTTCCGAATGCCGGATGGAATGTATGGAGCTGTGTGCTAGCACACGGCGTACAGAAACACTAGATCTCACTGATTTACGAGGTCTTGTCTTTCCAGAGACAAAGACCTCCCCTTCACAGTCACGTTCACTCACATCCTTGCTTCTTGGCAATGCTTGTGCCTGTGAGCAGCTGATTTTCGATGCCAAAGCACACGTGGAGGGAAGTTAGAACCCAATGAGAACTCACTGAGCATCTCAGCTTCTCCTAGGGAAGTGGATACTGATACCGAATGCCCCTCTAGTTTTGTTACCTTCCCCTTTTCTCAAAGATGTACTTCTGTTAACTTGTGTATCTGAGCGCTCTGTCTCCATGTTTGTATGTGCATGTGTGCCTGGTGCCAGCAGAGGTCAGAAGGTGTTAGATCCTCTGGAACTCTTATGACAGGTAACTGTGAGTCACCATGTGGGTGCTGGGAATCAAGCCAAAATCCCCTGAAAGAATACAAGCTGTTAAATGCTGAGTCATGTCCCAGCCCCTGCTTTTGTCATTATAATAAAGTATGTGAGGGCTCATTAGTTCTCTGTGGTGATAGGAACCAGAAGTATTATGTGCAGACTTTTTTTTTAAATCTCTTCAGCTTTTACTTGCATATTTCATATGTGGCATAAGACAATTTATCCACCATGGCACAGAGAAGTCAACGGATCACACACTCCTGCTCTAGGGCAACATAGAAATATTTTACTCACAAACCATAACTCATTTTAATGGCAATGAAAGTTATGTTATTAGATTTCCAAGGGATGTTGAGGCTCATGGCAATTTATTTAGTAACCAAAAGAATAACAAGATGAAAGAATAACAAGAAAACTCCAAGGTACTGGGTAGACACAGCTCTAAAAGGAGCTGAGTCGTGGAGAGAACAAATCTTTAGCTAGAAGGACCATAAAAGAATATATATTTTACTCTTTTCGGTATTAGATACAGTTTGGAGAATAAGTAGGAAAAGGCATGGAGAAGGATATGAACGTACACCTTGCTGTGCTGCCTCTAGCACCTCTGCAACTTCTGAGTGTGCATAACTCACTGGGCTCAAACAGAGTGGATCCTCCCACAAGGTGTGTTGCGGGAGGTCTTTCCGCCCCTCCAACCAATAGCTGCTGTGATACCAGCCCATTGGGGCGTGGTCTCACTCCCTTTAAAAAAGCGGCTATTTCCTCTGCTCGCTCTCTTCTCTTACGGCTCCGCTGGAGACGAGACTCCCTTCCTGGTTGCGCAGATGGCTGTTGTCTGGGATTGTGATCTGTAAGTTTTTCCTCTTTAAATAAATAACACCCTATTAATCATAACTCCAAACTGGTGTTGCCTTGTTCGTGACTTACGCCTTCAAAGGTGAGGAATGGTTCTCTGAGAAGGGTGGCTGTCTTCAGAGCACACGTAGGATGAAGTAACCATTTCAGCTTAAAGCAGCACTGTCAAGGAGGCTAGCGCAGGCAGCATTTATTTCGGCGGTTGTTTGCCTCCATTTTTCTCTGCAGGCAGTGGAGAGAGTAGGATCCCTACGGGTGCGTACCCCACCACTAGAGACTTAGTCAAGACAGTGCTGGGGATTAACTCTTGCTGCACAGATAAAAGGAGAGCAGCAGATGAGCTACCAAAGCCCATGCACACTACCCTTGTCATGTCTTCTATCCTCAGTGTTAGAGGTTGTTCCCTAGTCTATCAAACACTTGAAATGGGAAGGTTTGAAAAGAAGACCACACTAATGGGTGAATACTAGAACTGATAGACTATGAGCATCCGTGCACCATTCGTTCTGTTAAAATAAAAATCAACAAAACAGCTAATGGATAAGGAGCTCAATGTCAAAGTTAAAGATATATAAAGCGTCAATGTGCTATATTATTACCAAGAAACAAGTGAACCAGTGAAGGGCAGATGAGGTATCTCAGGGTAAGGCACTGGCCTAGCATGCATAAAACCTCAGGTTCGAAATTCAGTACTGAAAAATATGAGAAGTAAACATCAGTAAAAGATTCCCACCTTTGTATTACCCCTGACACAATCTTATTTGTTCCCGAGACAGAAGAATCCATCATACAAACCGTTTTTGAATCGAGCCATGTTTAATTCTCCAGATAATCATGCTTAAGCAAACGTGCATGTGTTGTGAGGAACATAGAATCCTTTGAGAATGAGTCAGAGCCACGAGTTTTGGAAGCACAAATTTCCATGATGCTGGGTCAGAAAGTCTTTAAAAATCCGTGCAGTTTGGATTTGGATCCCATGTTTACTTGTTCAGCTGGAATCAGACGTTTCCTGATTACACCGTGTTTACAGTGCTCAGCTGGCTTTCATGCTCATTATGTAAACATAGATCAGAATCAATACTTTATAAAACCGCAAAGAGCAACTCTAAACACCAGTTTGGCACTGTGCAGTTTTGTGTAAATTCCAGTATATTTTCTGCCCAAATCTTACTAATAAACATGTACTTGAGGATGAAACCGTTCTCTAACACCTCATGCCACAAAGCACGCTTTTCTCTCCAGGGAGAATTTTACCTCAGTAATGTGAGTGACCTAACCCAGAAGCAGCACTGGTCATCCTTGTCCCAGGACATGTCTTCCACTAAGGGGATGTAAGTTCACCTCAGTGTCAGGAGCCTCCTTGCCACATTTTCCCTTGCATTTTCAGACAACATTCATACAGGCATCCATTCACCAACTACCAACTTGACTTTGGCATTTCATAATTCCATTCCATCTACGTTTTGAAACCAAATAAGCATAAATAGTTACAGAGAAACATAAGTTACACGCGTTCTTCTTGTGTTGCCTTGGGGACAATAAAGAAAACCCTAGAACTTCACAGAATGCCTTCATTTTTGTGAAAGTGTAAAAAGATTTCTCACAGAAATGTGGCCATAATAATATTTTTATTAACTCAGTTGATAACGTAATTAATATACTATAAAAGGCTCCTTCCTAAGTTTAAAATTCAACTATTTTTTCTTCAAGTTTATATAGTAACTCTCTTCTCCCTCTTTTTGTTCTGTAATGGACATAGTTTTTAGAATATGAAGCAAGCAGCGAAGTTTGGTCACTGTTACTACCACACTTACCTTTTAAATTAAGAGGAAGAAATCTGTGGGTATCAAGATGTAGGCACACAATACATATATTCATATACATATATAAAATACATAGTTTTGTTTGTCGGCATGTTTAATTGTCTGTCTTCATCAGGGCCTCAGTATGCAAGCCAGATTGACTGTGAGCCTACACCCCTCAAACTTCAGCCTCAAGTGCCAAGGTACAGGCAGCAGGGGAAGCCCAGCTAGCCTGTCCTCTGTTTGTATCTGACCTTTACCAAGAGCACTGTTTCTTTCGTGGTATTTGAGCTGCTGTTTGGTATCATGTTCCTGAGAATGAGGGACTTCCTTTTCTACTTGTTATAATGTAGATTAGATATAACTTCTATGAATTTGTCTAGGACTGTCTTCATTTCTCTTTCATTTATAAAGGATTATTTTGCTGAATATCCAGTTGACATTTGACATTTTGGAGGGGGGAGGACCTTGGACTTTCCACAGGGCAGGGAACCATGACTGCTCTTAGGATAGGAGAGGGAGGGAGAGAGGAGTGGGGGGAGGGGGAGAAGAGAGGGGGGAGGGGGAGGGAAATGGGAGGCTGGGAGGAGGCGGAAACTTTTTTTTTCTTATTCTCAATAAAATAAAAAAAATGAAAAAAAAATTAAATGTAAGTCTACTAACACCTTCTTGAGCAGAGGTTCCATTTGAGTCATTTTGAGAATGGTGGATATGTTTAATATTTTCAATTAGCAATAATCACAACTTGGATAAACCTCATTGGCTATGATACTGCCACTGTGCAAAGCTGTGCTTGATGTTTTAATTATGACTTGGTTTCACAGATTTATAGTACATCTACAAGTGTGGTGAGTTCATTGGAGCACTAACTTTAGACATAGATGTATTGTGTGCATTAATTAAGACAAATGACATTTTGGTAAAATAATATACAAATGCAAATTATTTGAAAGCATGAACACAATTTAAATAACAACATTCAAATCTTATAAGACCCTATTTGCTCAATTTGGTTTAGTCTTGTATTTGGTTCTAATAAAAAATGTAGTTATTTATATATGTGAATGACCCATAGGCTGGAGTATGCTAATTAAAAATAAATATGGTCTATAAAAATCATCATAGCTATTTTGGGAGGTTCTCTTCACTATACCCAAGATGAATGGCTCTCTCTTTGTTCTCAGTGCAGTGTGTACAGGTTGGGGTCAGAGTCATTTATGAGTGACAGAATGCAGCCATCTTCAGGAAACATGTCCGTGTTTCCTATCAACCGAGGAAGAATGCAGCTTTTCTGGGCAGGTCTGATAGTTCTGTCCACAAATCCAGCCACATGGTTCCTGTACTCTTGAGCTGCTGAGCTTTTTTTCTTTTGTCTGACTGGAGGACTTGTGAGCTCCAGGAAGGAAGGGAGAGAAAACAGAGAGTAAAGGGAACATTCCAACTGTGCTGTTGGGAAAACCTCTTGAGGCCATCACAGCAGAGACGTACTTTCAGTCTTTCCTGTGATTTCACTCATGTCAACTCAGGGGCTACAAGACTACTGAGAACACAGTTTTTCTTCTAGGTGGCCATACATACACATATGTACACAGAAATGTTTTCTCCTTATGGGATTGGTATCTCACCCCTAAAATGATGTTACCTCATACCTGGTAATTTTGTCTCTGATCCATATTTTACATTTTAGCTCAATTAGACACAAAATAGCTTAATTTGGGGGTCACAGGGAAGGAAAGGAACATAATGATAATGCGATATACTTGATAGAAAATGGGACCTGTGTTTCCAGTAAAAGAGTACATCAAGTCTATTTCCAGGAAGGAGTAGATGCACTGAATGGCTCCAGTGTCTAACTGAAGGTCCATATCCCAAGACTGTAGGCTAGGTGTAAATTCTCAAGCAGTTATTTTTCTAACCTTTCTCACACATGTTTGAAAGCACACTTGGATTTCCCTTGCGCTTAGGCTCCTACTTATTTTTTTCTTTATTTAAAAAAAAAGCCTTTAAACTGACTAAAATATAAAAGCTTAATTTGAAGTTTACTATTTTTATTTTTAAGAGGTTGAATGAGAATACTTAACTTATTCCAATGTCAGACAATAGCTGGTATCCAAGGCATGACTGCCACGGTCAGGATTTTCATATCATAAGAAATCTAAAATATTCCCAACTGTGCATGCAATGCTGAACTTATGATGCTCTGTAATCAACTGAATTATAAAAAACCATGGTTTTCTTTTATAACCTAAAAAAATCAATGAAGTGCAAGAAAGGAGGGAGAGAAAACAGCACAATAATTAGCTTTATCTCAGCAAGCATTGCAGAAGCACACTGTCATGCTGGTGTTCCTAATTACGAGGTAAGAAGCCTGCCAGTGACACCCGCAACGCCTTTTCTTGGGCTGAAAGTCTAATACCTCTGAGAGCACAAAATTAGCCCAGTCATCATTAGCAGTCTGCAACAGTTCCTGATTCTGATACATGAATACTTAGAACATTATGAAATTCCTTGTGAAAGCCTTCTGTGGTCACGATCTCAGTGGATCTACGTTGCCTGGAGATCTCTATTTGTGCTAACAAAAGATAAAGGGAATGCCGACTACACTATTAATGTTTCCCAAAGACTTTGCAGCAACTAACTAAAGATGTTTTAATTTGATGGATCAATTCCACATGCAAAGCACTGGGAAATACACTACTCAGATACTTATTGCACAAAATATTAAATAAAAGTAAGAAGGTGGCAGTTGTAGTAATTACTGAAAAATCTCTGATAACGAAAGACAGGCACAATGATTCCAATATGTTCTGATTAAATGTTACTTTTTCATATACATAATTGTATAATATTCTTGTAAATGTCTTGCATGTTTAGTTGAAGGAAAATGCTTAAATAAATAAAAAAATAAATTAACTCTGTTATGAAAATTTGGAAATAAAAACTTTACATACTGAAATTAACGATATCCAGAGTCTACACATCTCAATGGACTTCTCTACAGTTAGAATAGTCACTCTGAAGCTGAGGAGCTTTACTTTGGATTTTATACTTTTATTATCAAATGTATCTTTATGTACTTATTTACCACCAAATCAAAAAAAAATCTATGGTAGAGTTAGAACCAGAAAAACAATTAGTTTCATGTCCTCTTTCATAATAATTTTCTTGATAATCTTAGAATTCATCAAACTGAGCCTTCGCACAATCAGCGTTTGCAGCCGTACACTGACAGCAGTTCCTCGGGCATCTAGTTTGAACACGACCCTCGCTACATGACTACACTCTTTATTGCATGTTCTCGGAACAGCCCTGTCATCCCACAAAATCACACATGAACACAGTTGTATGAGATAAAAATGAAAAAACATATTCTTCTAAACCGCAAGATTTTATTGTCTAAAATTTTCTTGGAAAGTAGATATTTTGTTGTGGATAAAATATAATCGCTTGACACAAGATATCAATTAAGCTTGACATTTCAGCAAAGCATACACACTAGTTTGGCCTAGGATAGGAGGGTCACATGGAAACTAGGTTCAACCTTAAACCCCAACCCAGGGATCAAGATTGTCGAGTGGAGAGCTGGCTTCCAGACTGCAGCTCTGAGGACAGGCGGCACTGGTTAGAGGACACAAAGTTTCAACTGGGAGAAACTTATGATAAGTATGCAGGGTAGATAAATGTGTTGCTTTGTGTCCAACAATACCCCATTCACGGTACTTGGTTTAATAAGTCTGTGCCATCTTAGTTTTCTCTATTGGTTTAATGAAGTCCACCCAGCCACTCTGGGAAGTGTGGAGTTCTTAGTGACTTGGTGAGTTGCAAACCCAGACTGAAAGCCCAAAGATTTTTACATTATATTTGCTTCACCCAGACTGAATTCTACAAGCTCAGCCTGTGCATAGTTTCCCCCTTTCTTCGTCCTTCTCATGTCCGTCATTCAGAAAAGCGTAGTGGCCGTCTTTGCTCTGTTCAGATGCAAAGCGGAACAGGCACGAAGGGCTGTCTTAGGATCTGCCTCTCTGAGTTCTTGAGCATCTGGCGACTAACAATTTACAAATCTCAGAGGATTGTAACTCTAGACCCAGAAGTAAACTCATGATTTTAAGTGCCAGAGACTTAAGCTAGGTCTCAGGCAGAGCAGGACCTGGACTTTCAAAGCTGGAGGCCCTGAATCTGGTTGCTACTGTTGCAGAACCCAAATTTTTAGGGGCAGGATTCTCAAGAGTAGTTTTAGTGCCGCCATTCTTGTTATGGCTTCTTTGGGTATAAGAATCCCCAGTTCTTATTTTTTCCTCTTTTCATGTATGTGTGGTTAACAGAAATACACATCACAAAATTTGTCATTTTAGCAATTTTAAGCATGCGGTTGAGCGGTATTGAATACAATGAAAATGTCACAGAACCATCACCCTCATTAGTTTGTATACATTGTTTTCATATTGCAAAAGTCTATAAGATCACAAGATTCTCTCCCTTTTTATTCCTGTTCGCTCAATTCAAATAGACCGTAATTATACTTTGTCTCTCTGATTGTGCTCTTATTGTTCTGTTTTTATGAAGCAGGTCAGCCTGAAACCTTAGCTGCCTCCAGTGCTGGACTCACGTGTGTGCAGCATCAGAACCATCTGTCTCTATGATGGTTATCAGTACACATATTTCATATAGGTGGAATAAAATCCTGTTTGTCACTCTGTTAGTAGCCTATTTCATTGCACAATGCCTGCAGATCTTATCCATGCTATGACATGTCAGGCTTTCTTTGGCTCTAGAAGCTTTGCAAACCTGTGGACCACTTTTAACGCCTGAGATATGATGTCCGGGTTCTTCATGTCTTCTTGCATTTAATAGGTTCAACTCCTCATCCTTTTCCATTTTTTTTTTTAGTATTTCCCCTGTCTCTGCTGCCTATTCTACTGTGGAACTTCTCACCCAACTACTAGGAGTTGTGTAAACTGAGAATCACAGTCCTGGGAAGCCTGGAGATAGCAAACTTGGGCATCCTCTGTAGTTTGCCACCTTCCAGTTTCTGTTGTTTGTAGACCTCAGAATTGGAAGCCCAGGATTTCATCATTTCTTAGTGTTACCTGTTCCTCTGGATTTACACATGATAAAGACCTCCAGGAAGTGATGAAAAGCTTTTAAGAAAAGCCCTTAATGGGATCATTGTGGCTACACCCAAGAGGAAGTGCACAGGAGACGTTTCCTGGACTTGTGCACCATGCCTTAGAAGCAGCCGGCTTTACTACCAGAAAAGAGGCCGGCATACAATGCTCAGCTGAAAACTCCACTAGTCACACCCTTACATGGGCATAGTTTGTCACATCTCCTATTACCAAACTTAATACCACACCAGTCACAAGCCGCACTTATAAGGAGCCCAGCCTTGCAGCTACTGCAGGCTTTCTGCTGAGGCGTCAGGAAGTGCCTCCTTCCTACACTGAGTGAGAACAGCTGCCTACTGAGCAGAATTATCTAGAGTTCACCAAGGCATGGAATCTGTAAAAGTGTCGCTGGGTGGCAGGAGCTGTAATGACTGGAACAAGGCCTCTGAAACAGATACCTTTGCTTCAACAGCAGACCTATTTACAGCAATCTTTGCGACTAGGTACTTTCTTCAAAGACCATGAAATGTTTAAAATATCCCGACTCTAGTCACTGACTGAAGATCATCAGGAAAGGGAGAACGAGTCCGTTCATTTCTGCTGCTCATTACTTCACAGAACTGGTTATGAGAAGTCAGGAAGAAAAACGTGGGTTCATAATGAAAACCTAAAGGGTGTTTACGTGTAACGCAATAATGAATTAGGTAAAATATGGTGATTAACAAGATAGTATGCTAATGGAAATTTTGAGTAAAATACATTAAACATGTAAGAAGAAAAGAGCAAGCATATGTTGAATGTTGATCAGTATTATTATTTTTATATGGTGAATATAAATAAGAAGCAGCTAAGTGTTTACAATGACAACAATGGCAGTTACTGAAGTGGAGTGAAATTAGCATGCTCGACAACAAAACTGAGTCAGTGTATTCCCAAAAAGTCAGACTTGTCAAATACTGCTAGAATCTTTACTATTGTGACTTAAATGAAATGTTCGAATATAGTGGCATAGGTATGTTATCTCTTTTTTTATTGCTTGATTTTATTGAGCTCTACATTTTTTTTCCGCTTTCCTGGCTTCCTCTCCCCTCCCCTTCAACTTTCTCCCATGGTCCCCATGCTCCCAATTTACTCAGGAGATCTTGTCTTTTTGGATATCAGTATGGCAATTTCTCAGAAAATTAAGAAACAACCTTACTCAAGACCCAGAAATACCACTTTTGGGTATATAGCCAAAGAATGTTCAATCATATCGCAAGGACATGTGCTCAGCTATGTTCCTAACAGCATTGTTTGTCATAGTCAGAACTTGGAAACAACTTAAATGCCCCTCAACAGAAGAATAGATAAGGAAAATGTGGTATGTTTATACAATGGGGTACTACAAAGCAGAAAAAAATAATGGCAACTTGAAATTTGCAGGAAAATGGATGGAGCTAGAAAACATCATATTGAGCGAAGTAACTCAGACACAGAAAGACAATTATCATATGCACTCACTCATAAGTGATTTTTTAAAACATAAATGAAAGAAAACCAGCCTACAAATCACAATCTCAGCCAACCTAGACAACAATGAGGACCCTAAAAGACAAGATACGGTATCTCTTAGGTGACAAAAAAGACAAAGAAACAAACAAAAAAGGGCAAAAGGTATGTTAGCACATGTTTGAGTAAATGAGAAGCCAGGCTCTAAGGCAATAGAACGTTATTACAAGTCTTTCAGTGTAATTGAACACTGAGTTTGGTCACTTTTGAGAGCAAGTGTTCATTGGAATACCTGAGGAAGGCTCCCAGTTGAAGCAAAAATGGGCCATAGAGGTAACAATTATAACATACACGTAGAGAACCTGGTGCAGGTTTATGTAGATCCTGTACTTGTTTCAGTTTCTATGAACTCACATGTTAAATTAACTCAGACAGTCTTACTCTACTGGTGTCCTCTGTCTTCACTGGCTCTTAGAATCGTGCCATCTCCTCTTACTTGGGGATTCCTGAGCTCTGAGGGGAGGGATTTGAGGGAAGTCTCCCATTTAGATGCTCCCCACATAATGTCTGTTACTATCTGCTGCCAGAGGAAGACTCTGATGATAACTGAATAAGGCAGTTGTCTATGAGTATAGCAGAATATCACAGCAACCATTTTATTGATAATTTTCTTCCTAACAGTAGTGTTTGGTTTTACCTCAGGTCACTGCGTAATGAGAACTCTTAGTAATTGGGGTAGATACAGAACCTCAACTGGCCATCTCTTACAGCCAAAAGAGGCTTCCAGTGGGTGGGACTGGGTTGCATTCCATTGAGCTATTGCCCAAGGGAGTCCCTTAGAAATTCCCAAATACCCCAGACTGTTGCTAAGACAAAAGGTTGTTCTCCACATCCTGACAGCAAGGCCCCATTGCAGAGGATGCTCCCACACAACTCACTGAACATGGAGGAGTCAAGCTTGTGCCTACATGGAGCCTTCATCCCTACTTTCTTGTCTCTTTGGAACAGGGATGTATTTTCCAGCCTAAGAACAGGACACTAACCCAGCCCCAAAACTTTTGACCTTTAATCCGTCTGTCTGCAAAATCAGTCATGGGAATGGTGGCACAGAACATGTGGGAACAGCCAAAGAATGTCTGATCTGACTTAAGACTCACTCCACAAAAAGGACCCCATACCCAGACACGGCTTGGGCGACCAAGAACCAGAGACTTGATAATAGCCTTAAACGTACTTACTTTGTAACAAAATTCCAAGTTTAAAAATCTTTGTGCTTACTCTCCATCTTGGCTCCTGATTCTCATTGGAAATCTTTCTAAAAGCTGCTAGCGATATCCATTCTAGATCTTGCGTAGGTGATACACCAGACCCTCCTTTTCCAGACTAGCTCTTAACTTTTCAGTTCAGTCTCCTACCATGTCTCAAGATCTGAACAAAATGTCCACACATTCTTTGTCATGCACCATGAACGGCTTCTTCTGTAACCGTCAGTTCAGTTCTCATTACCACGTGACATGGTTTTAGCACAGTCTATGCTCTCTGTCCTCCTAGAGGCATTCTGGTCTCACAGAAGAATCGCCTATTGCCCTGCTCACAGTAAATGTCTCCGAAGCCACTATCTCTAAATATTGGAACTCTAAAGCGTTTGAAACCATTTCACCCAGTTTTGTCACGACAATAATCCTATTCTCAGTACCAAATGCCTATGCTGGACTTTTCATTGCTGTGAGGAAACATCTGACCTAGACACATTAAAGAAGGAATGGTATATTTGGACTCATAGCTTTTAGTACGTAACTAATTGATGCATTTTTTTTCTCTGGGCCTGGAGTGAAGCAGCAGCACGTGATGTCAAGGGTACATGGCAGAGCAAGGTCATTCATGCCACGGCAGCTAGGAGAAAAGGAGGACTGTGCCTGTACCGCTGGAGTCCTTCTATTTTATTCTGTCTGGGCATTGAACTTACCCTGCCTACTCACATCGAATATGCCCCTCCCTCATCAGTCAATTACTTCTGGAAACGTTCGCATACTCATATGAAGTATGTAGCTGATCCCCTAGGTATTTGCCAATCCAATTAAGTTGGCAACCAAGGTTAATGATCCTAAAGACTAAAGTAATCGTTCTACATACTGCTTGAGAAGATTCTCACTGAAGTAAAACTAAGGTAATAAATGCTATTTGATACTGCATGGTAGACAAGAGAATGTAAGTATCGCTTGTAGACAGCAATCAAAGAAGGTGGGTAAGCTCTTGCTTGGCAAGATTCTTTCTTAAAACGGGATTTACAAAGTCTGCAGATGGCACTAATGCTAGACAAACAGAAGATCTTTGTCAAGATTTTAAGTAAAAATTCCTGCTATACAATGATACCAATTCTATACTTAGAAACTGATGGCTTCCTATCTTTAAAATACAAGTATCGACCATGTGTGGTGGCGCACACATTTGGTTGCAACACCTCTGAGACAAAAGGAGGCAGATCTCTGTGAATCTGAAGTTAACCTCTTCTACATAGAGAGCGCCAAGATAGTCAGGACTACCTAGAGAAACCCTATTTCAAAAATCAAAATTACCAATTACCAATAAATGAAAGTGGAAGTTTATAATGTCTGATCTCTCCATCCAAGAAATCTCTTCAAAACAATAACAAAAATAATGTCATTAACAAACATCAGTGCTGAGATCATTAAATGTTATGTTAAAAAAGAATATTTAAGTTTCAATAAGTAAAATTATTCAGCTAAATATTGGCAAGAATATAAAATATGAATTATTCAAAAAATGTCAATCTAAGCATACTATTGGGAAGCATAAAATTATTTTCATGCCTTTAGCAGCAACAATACAATTCACGTATGAAAATATTCATTTTTTGGCAATATGAATTAAATTTGTTCCACCACTGACTTAAAATAGTTTTCTATTCAAAAATAGACTTTGGCCAAGCATTATGAATCTAACTCTTATGCCTTCTTCTGTCTCCAGGAGCAATTAATTAAAAATTTTTCATTAGGATCAGAGTTACTTACCCATGATAGAGTGAAGGATGATTCTTGCAAAAGACCATGAAAATAGGACTATTAGAACTAATAGATAAACTTAATAAAGTTGAAAGACCCAAACTCAGTACCCAAACCAGTGACATTTCTTAACACCAGTGGCAAAGTGTTTGAAAAGAAAATGGATAAAAACAACCATCCTATTTGCAATATATCAGAAGAGGATGAAATACTTCAGAACAGCATAACACACAGTGAAAGATCAGAACCCTGAAATAATGAGACACATGTGAAGAAAAACTGTTGATGCAAATAAATGGCATCTTGGGTTCATGGATTAAAAGAATCAATATTTTTTAGAAATTCCATAATTCTCAAAGTAAACTAAACATTCATATTACCCTGTAACATCTCAATGGAATTTTCACATAAATATAAATAAAATATCCACAGCATTTTATCTGAAATTTTTGATGGAGCGACTTGTCAAGACATTGTTTAATAATTGTTGTGAACGCGAATTAGCTTTTGAGCCCTGCAGTAACCAAGGCATGATCAGATTGAGTTTTTAGCTCTCCAGTTCATATCATGCACTTCATACACAGAGATTCAGAGTCTTCACATTTACTTTACCACAACATTCCAGTTCAGTGGTGTGGGGAGAAAGCCTTTTTGCCAAATATTCATTCATAAGAACTCAATGGAAGAAGCTAGTCTTGTCTGAGTAGGATATTGTTATGGAAACAGCAACTCCTGTAGACTCTGGTAACGTGCAGAAGACACCTACACTAAGAGAACCACTATATAATGAGAAACAATATAAGAGACAAAAATGTCTTTGCTAAGTGGTATTGAGAAAGCTTACAACAACGTGAGAACAAAGTAAGAGAAGACAAGAGAAAAAGGCAGGAGTAGTTACTAGGGCTCACAGTGTAGTATATACTAGGTGAGGAACCATGAGTTCTCCATCTTAAAGACTGAGATTATCAACAATCCCACATCACCCATTTCTGGACCTGTAAATGGGAAGGGTGCCCACTACATATATTGTTTAAGTAAGAAAAAACCTAAGGCATGCCAGAACTTTAGCAGATACTAGGAAATCAATAATATTAACGACTATCACGATTTACTGCAATAAATTCTGGGCCATGGCCTTTCTTGGAGATTATGACTCCTGTACTGATGCTGCCACTAGCTCTCTGCTCTTTTCTTAATAAAAAAATTTCATTTATTTTACATACTAACCACAGTTTTCCCTTCCTCCTCTCCTCCTAGTCCTTCCTCCCATCTAATTACCCCCCAATTATTTCCTCCTCTGACTCTGTTCAGAAAGGGGCAGGCCTCCCATGGGAATCAACAAAGCATGGCACAACAAGTTGAGGCAGGACCACCTCCCCCCTGCATCAAGGCTTGGAGAGACAACCCAACGTGGGGAATAGGTTTCCAAAACCCAGCTCAAGTGATAGGTACAGTTGCTGATTCCACTGCTTGGAGCCCCACAAACAGACTAAACGACACAACTGTTACATACATGAAGAGGGCTTATGTCAGTCCCATGCTCTTTTCACCACTCCTTGTACTCAGTTCTGTTCTGGCTTCCTATAAGCACTGCCCTTTCATGATTTTGGAGACCTACATGCTAAGCTGCAGCGCTTTTTAAAAGTGAACATGAATACTGCATTCTTTTGTAGGCCTCATTTTTAGTCTTTTCATTTTAAACACTATTGATAAATTTGGAGTTTTTCTTTGGAAAATTATTCCTGTTATGTCATATTTTTCATGTGATAAAATGGTCACAATGTATCATATGATTCAAGCAATAACACATTGCTATATCCATTCCATGAATATCCATATGAATTTGAGCTTTATGTAACTTTATAGACCTCTAAATTTCTAGAGCCTCCTATATGGTTCAGAGGAAACACAAAGCAAGGCATCCAATTGGTTCTCTGAGCAGTAAGGGCTAGGAATGTAGCTCGGCATGAATTATTTTCCTACCATGTGAAATGCTTTGGTTCAAACTCCAAGACTGTAAGACCTATCTATCATCTGTCTTTCTTTCTATAATGTGTCTGTCTGACTATCTATCTATCATCTATATATCTATCCATCCACCTACCCATTCACACATCTATCTATCTATCTATCTATCTATCTATCTATCTATCTATCTATCTATCTATCTATCCATCCAACATCTGTGACAGTCAATAGTGTTGAACATCTATTTTCAGCCTATTTTCTCCCTCCCTGTCTGTCCCAAGGAGTTTAGTAATGCTTTGAAAGTGAAGGTTCTTATGACATTGTTCCTTGTACTAGAATGCCATAGATGGTTGTGCCAAATGCACCTACTGGCCTATATATACTATGCACGGTACTTTACACATATGCTACCTGTCTCATTAATATTAGCAGGAAAAAAGGAAATGAATAAAACACTGAGAGAACAGTTAAGAAAGAAGTACTGACCAATATCATACCATTTCAAATAATGCTTCATTCAACACCCTAGTATCCAATAACTACTGAGTACAAAGGAATGAGTATGTTTTAAATGAATATGAATGATAGCGTAGATACAAAGGTCACCCTATAAAATGGAATTATTTAAAATATAAATTACTTTCAGATTAAGTAGCTAAGGAAAGTGAGGTCAACTTTTGAGCAGCTGCAATTCAGTTTCAGTTCAGTTGAGTCATTTCTGTCAAAGTAAGAGAAAGTGATATGCAAGCGTGAGCATGAAGAATTTGAGATGTAAATTGTTTTATGAACATTATAAGTATGTATGCATATATACTATAGTAATACACAATATGGGTGGGTGAGGGAAAATTAGAAGATTATTCATCAACAAAACATGCAGAATATATTTCAGAACCCCAAATTTTCTGTATCGATTTCTTTACTTTTAGCAGAAAATCCACTAATCTTGGCAGAAATATTTCTGTCCTCTGCTCTCCAGAGACATGAATTCAATGCCTGAAAACTATCTTCTTCCCTACCACAGATCTATTGAAAGTGGTATCAATTACCTTTACCCAGAGAAACGACACCATAATTGCTCTGTGGTTCAGTTGAGATTGATACCATGGCACCAAGAGTGAGAGATAAAGCCTTTAGACTCATGATTTATGGAAGCACATTCATGTGCATTTTCCCCAGTATCCCTCCATAATACATTATGCATCTGGTCTATTGCCGTAGACAGTAGAAAGATATATTGGGTCATACATCAGATTGAGCACAGCAACAGGCCATTTGCTAAATATGGAATCATGATTCAATGTCGGTAATAAAAACCAATTTAGTGATTCGATTCCCTAGCAACATTTTATTTGAAATGTAGTATTCCAAAAGGGAGGTGAGTCAAAAAGATTAGTTATAATAGAATTAACCAGTGTTAGGATGCTCATTGGGTGTATGTTTATGAAGCAAATATCTTAAACAGCTTAGTTAAATACATGTAAGAAATCAAGAAAAAAATGATCGGAGCAATAAGTGTGTTTGAAGGTACAATCCAGCCTAGAAGGCTTTTAAAATAAAATGTCTTTAAAGAAATTTAAAAAAAAATATTCACTATTTTATGAGACTAGTGTGCTGCCTGCTACACTGAGGGTGACAATATGCACTGTTGTTTAAACCTCTTGTTTGAACAATTATGATCCTAATGTTGGATTATTTCTCAAAAAGATGGCAGAATATTTGAAAACTACCTGTATTATCAACAATTGCATTGTTGGTTCTATTTCACGCTATGCCTTAGTAAAAGCAAAGACAAAATGAACGTGCAAATATGACTATATTTCAGACTAATATTGTTTTCTCACCTGTATCTCATTTTAAAAAATATCTGTTGATTTTTATTTTATGTGTATAGATATTTTGTCTTTAAGTATATGTGCACCACATATATATATATTGCCAGTGGAGGCCCAAAGAAGGAATTGGATGCCCTGGAATTAGGATTATAGATGGTTGAAGACCATCATGAAGGCCCTAGCAACTGAATTCATGCCTTTTGGAAAAAATATGATTTTTAAAATTATAATTATTACTTTTTAATTTATAGACTTATTTTTATATTATGTGCATAAGCATTTAACCTTAATGTATATATTGTACCACATGCATGGCTAGTGCCCATAGAGCTCAGAAGAGGGCACTGGATCCATTAGAACTGGAATGACAGAAGGCTGTGAGCCACCATGTAGATATAAGCAATTGAATCTGGGTCTTCCACAAGAGCAGCAAGTGCTCTTAACTTCTGAGCCATTTCTCTAGCCTATTTCCTCCATATATTTGAATAATATTTATACATATATGAATGTTTATAACAGAAATATTCAACACAAAGCTGAAGGTCTATTTTTAGTCCTCAATCTCAGGAGCGCCCAGTGATGCTTATGAAATGAAATTTGTTATGGTGTCTTTCCATTTTCCAAAATTCCTTAAGTGAAATGCACTTTTTTAAAGTCCTCATAGCAGGATAATGCATCAGGCCAGAAATAACCAAATAGTTCATGGTGTTCTTCATCAAATATACCTGCATTATTAAAAATACCAAAAACATTCCATCTTTTTCATCATTGATTAAATGATATATAAAATCTTCACACTACTGAAGTTTCATTAAGCTCTCAAAATGTTTTCTTCCATAATTCATCCCATTAAGTTCATTAGTTATTAAAATGACCGCAACAACATCAGTGCAATCTCTGCTTATTAGGAAATTAGGAAAACATCACAGAAGTAAGTCCCCAGTTGTATTATGTGTGTATGTACTTGTATTTTAATGACTCGCAGGCTGTCAGACTGAGGGTCTCCATTTCTAGCTGGATGTTTGCTAACTAATATCCTTTGCTCCTTGCTGTGTGGTAGCAAGAAGCTTGTTTCTTCAGAGCGAGCAAAGGAGGGTGTTTTCTGAAGATAAGCATTGCAGTTTTGTAAAACGTCTACCACCTTTGCCACATTCTCTTCACTAGAAACAATCCACACCGTTTATAGTTTTAAGAAATTGAAAACTTCCCCATAATCAAGTCTTCCTAAAGTGAATATTAACATACTTGGGAGAAACTTAGTCACAGTATGGTGATTATCTACTCTTAAAATACCACTGTCTTAAGGCTAAAGTGCTTAGCTCTTAATTATACTAAACTTCTGTAGCAGGTGAATAAAAGGTTTTAATCAGAAAATTTAAATCTCTTTGATAGCCACAAGATATGAGATGCATTTTTCAATTTTAGGAAATAAAGCTGTAAAAACTAAACTTCAGATAATACTCATTATTCTTGAATAATATTAATAAGAATAAACCTGATGAATATTAAAAGGTTTTTTAAATGAATTACTTGAAAATTGACTTTGAGGAACTTATCTTTTATGTAAAAGGAGTCAAGTACATCATAACATTAGCATTTAGATAACCAAAATTAAGACAGTCATTAGTATTTCTTGAAAAGTTTTACTTCTGTATTTTAATTTTGTGTGTGTGTGTTCCTGCATATCTGTAAGTACCACGGGTTTCCTTAACCACCAGAGAATCCAGAAGAGGATTCAAATTTGCCCGAGTGAGACTTACAGATGGTTAGGGAATGCCATGTGCTAGGAAGCCAGGTCTTCTGCAATAGAATCAAGTGGTTTCCTTTGTTGTGCCATCTCCCCACAACTACTGCTTCAGGTTTTTAGGAAGGATGAAAGTGGTACAGAAAAGGGGAATGCGGCAGAAGAGGTATTTGTAACTTTTTTGCTTACCCCCTCTGTGAAGTAGGGTACGCAAGCTAGACATGCAAGTCCTTGATTATATTCACTGAAGCAACATAACTTTAAACATAACATAATTGGACGCGGCTTCCAGAAACAAAAGATTGCTTTTCTCAAAAATATATGGTGAGTACTTTTCTTCAGTGTGAAAGAATTTCACGGTCAAATAGCTCACAGTCCAAATTAGTACATTTTCACTGTTGTAACTGATTGCTTCTGTTTGGGTACCTTACCGACAAAATTTCCAATCAGTGGGTATAATTATGTAATAAACAGTTATGAAACTCAGAACAATGTGGCTTATATGAATCTCTACAGGAAATCACTGAAAATAGAACCTAATGCAATTCACCTGCTTGTATTAATTATACCTGTTGGTAAGGTTGCTTTGTGAATTATTGCAGCATTATTTTTGGTCTTGACTAAGGTAATTGAGGTTCATAACCTAGCCCTCATGACAATACCACAAGATGATTAAGGCTTAAAGTCCACTCAGAAATAAGACAGCTTGGTCTCAATGTCATCTGGGTAAGTATGTCATATGTCATAAGTCATACTTATATGAATGAAAAGAGTCACGAATTCTTGAGAAGAAATTAGAGGTTATATACAAGACACTAATCAAGCAAAGAGCATAATAAGGAGGGTTCACAAGGGTAGCTTGCACAATGAGAGCTTATAAAAACAGAATTTTTTCAGTAATAGTGTTGAATGATGGTTCTCAGAGTGTGGACTGTAAATGCAAGTATTCTTTGACACATTCCATCAAGGCTTCCTGTGATCCCCACACCGGTATTCTGGGGTCTCCACTGCAACTTAAGCTTCAGCTTCCAAGTTCCACACAATGGCCTCTTAGAGCTTCTTTCCAACGACTCTCATCCTGCCACACATCACCTGGCTCCAGTTGCTCTCTGAAACTGCAGTAAGGCTCCAGGACCTCCTCAACATTGTGTCTCTCAGGCCTGCATAACTGCCTCATATAGAGGTCACTGCAGAATTCTGATATGAAAGGGTTTTGGTTTTGGTTTTGGTTTTTGGTTTGTTTGTTTGTTTGTTTTCCTATTGGGCAGCTTTCCTGTCATCTTAGTTTTATGGGGAACATCCTACAGCCAATGACCTTTAGAAGGCTGGACCACGTCGGGGTATGACTTTTTGGGTACCCAGAGAAAACCACCGGCCTACCCAGCTCTCGATCTCTTGTTCCCATGCTCCAAACCTCGAGATTGTACACCCTCACCCTGTTCCTGGTCCATGAGTTTTTCCCTTACAATAAAGAATATTCTTGGAATATTTGGCATTTTCTTGGGATTATTTGACATGTGTTCCCCCCCCTTTTATGTATTCAGCTTCATCTGGCACCCAAAATTGTGGGGACAAGTGGGTGTGAACTTACACTAATAATAACAATAGTGAGTAATAGAGTAAATACTTGTGACCTATTATTTATGGACAATTTACATTGGTATGGCTTTACTAGTTCTCTTCAGCCTGTGCTGATCTCTTTAAGAACTAAACCTGCCTTCTCAACACCAACCTGAGGGATCTTCCTGATGTTTGAATTTCTGTATATCTGGATAATGAATTCCAAAATCCACCCACATTTTCTTTGCTAATTCTACTTTGTTTCAGAAAGAAACATAAAAGTATATAGAAAGGTATTGTTCCCTTTACTCTCTGGAATTTGGCAACACTCACAAAAGTATTTGTTTCCTAATAGAAAATAGACATTTAAAACCTCAGGTACTGAATATTTTGAAATAAAACAATGATCAATCTGGCCTCAGAGCACAGACTCTCAGTAAAGGGAATGAGTTTGATGTGGAAGACAGGATTTTATTGAAATATGTGTAGAGGATCTTTCTTCCAAAGTCTATAACATATTTATTCTTTTTGATGAGTAGTTTAATTTTCTTCATCCCATTCCAGAAGGGCACCTATTTCCTTTCTGTGCTATTACAGTGCACACATGGAACACAGTGATACGGAGCATGAAGATCCACCAAGATCTAAGGTTTATGCTCCAGATAGAGAAGAGACCAAGAACAGCACATCGTCTGCCCTCAGAGACTGCTTAACACACAGGAGAAACCCGTACTAAGAGAGCAATTAAGCAAAAATATGTAATGTGTTGGGTAATTACAAATTTTGAAATCTGAAAAGGGGAAAATTTGGAAACGGTAGATAGGATGGTTAAGAACGAAATCTTTTAAAAGGTTTAAAAGCAACAAAGTTACTTTGTCTTTCAAAAAAGACAAAGGGAGATGCTGTATGAAATTCTCAGATAATTAATAAAATATTACATTTTAAAAATGCATTAGTCATGTTTTTGTTACTATGATACAACACCATGACTAAAGGAAACACCAGAAAGAAAATTTATCTGGATTATGGTCTCAGGAGAATGGTAGTCCCATCTTAGTGTGAAAGCACAGGCAGTTGGAACAGAAAGTTTTGAACCTAAAACATGAAGCAGACTGAGTGTACTGGAAACTGTTCAAGGGATTTAACCTCAAAGCCACTCCCCATGATGTACTTTCTGAAATAAAACTATAGCATCTAAAGAATCACCCCCCACATTCCACACATCCCTCGTACCCACACCAAACCTCTACACCCCTACATCCTCCACATATATACACAGCACCACTAACTTGGAAATATGTATTCAAATGTCTGAGACTCTGGGCACCATTTCTCATTCAAGCAACCACAAAATAAAAGGGGAAATTTAGCTATTCACAAGAAGACTATTAAGGTTGTATAATTGCAAGTAGAAACATAACGAATCCTATTATGTAAGCAATTGAGTATTTATTAATAAGTCTATTCAAAGGAACTGGAATTTATATTCCTTTAAATCCAAATTACAAATAGCATAGGCAAGTTTCCTTTTTGCCAGTTACTTATATTTTCACAGCAACTTAAAGAAGATGTACTGAAAGGCCAATACAATATATAAAGAAATCAAGAGCAGCTGGGCTTCAGCCAATGCCCATAGAGAAGAGAAGGAAACAGGGGCATAGGTCATCATTACAAAATGCTCACCATCATTTGCAGGGAATGGATATAGAATGAATGCCTTCATAATTAATTCCTTTCAGTTAATGCAATGCACTTAGCACTCTCATTTGATTTTGTTTGCCTTTATTCCCTGCCTTCCCTTGTCTGAGCTGTCTGTCTTTTGGTTTCCAAGACAACAGACTGTAATTATATTTATGGTCAAATATCTACAACTAGGTTTCAAGTACCCTCTCACCGGTTATATTTTGGGGCATGTTGCTTGATTGGCCTGGCCCTGTTCCTTTAATAACTAGCACATTCCCTGTCAGTACCATTCAGGGATGTTTAGAAAACTTAGAGAGATGATTGTGTTTCACTTGGAGATCATTCTCTCACTGAAAGAGTGGAAACATTTAGAGGTAACTTAAGGGCTGAAAAGTATTCTGCTACTCTAAAGGAGGGCAGCAGAAGGGGGATACAGTAAGAAGAGGAGAACCCAAGATAGCAAACTACAGGAATCAAAAGATAGAAGCTCATGGATACAACAAAGGAATAAACCAGTATCCTCTTTGGAATATGTGTCAAGAGGAGTCACTGAGAAGCCAGAGTTAAAATGTGCAACACAGCTATGTAATAACCACTGAGGTACCCGGTGCAAGAGGGAAGGGGAAAGAAGGTAGGATGCTGGAGTAGGAGCCGAACTACAAGCCATAAACTGACAAAATGCAGAGGATAAATAACATATACATTTTCTGTGATATTTTAGGTTACTTTAATGTAATTATAATACTGGTACGGAACTCTTTTTCTTACAAACATAATACAGCATAATATCAAACAATAAACGTTATGGACATATGCCATCATGCAGCTAAGGCAATGCCTTGCTGACAAAGGCAATATCAGGATGGGTGATGTGTGAACCCAAAGATTGCTTTCCTTAAAATTATAACTATAGAGAAATTCCTAACAAGAATACTTTACAAAGGACTCAAGAAGATTCATTTAAATAGCTTCCTTCCTGCTCTACCCACAGCGGTGGTCACCTTCTGTGATCAGAATCTACTTATCTCGTTATTATCCGCAGGATGTTATTTTGTTTAAAAATGAGAACTCAAACTACATTAA
Source organism: Alexandromys fortis (assembly GCF_014885135.2). Lineage (NCBI taxonomy): Eukaryota > Metazoa > Chordata > Mammalia > Rodentia > Cricetidae > Alexandromys > Alexandromys fortis. Next base: position 9,989,413 of record NW_026067890.1, read on the forward strand.
GTTTATTATTTCCTCTGAAATTCTGTATTATCAGAAACTCTGGCATTTTCAGTTATTTATATAATATACTACAGAAAATGACATATAGAGTAGCTAGAAATCTGAGCTGTAAAAGTCAAGTGTACACAAGAGCCATCTAGTAATGATATAGAGGAATCCTTAGCTTTTCTTTTTGCAAATGAAATACATCTGCAGATTCACATGAGCAAATAGAAAAGTGGATTTGTTTTTTCTGCTCTGGAATAGAACAAAGCAGAGCAGCTCTCCCAAGTACAGCTGAAATTATTCAAGGGAAGTTGAACAGGAGTGGATGGGTTTCCATTGCTGACAGGTGAAGGGTCGTAGGCACCAAGAGGAGTTAACACACTGTATGCATCAATGCCAAATCTCAGTTTTGACAATAAAGAGACTGGATTAACAATGTCATTTTTTTATTTCAATATAAAAGTACACATTCAGACCTTGTTATATATTTTTGATTAATAATCATCTTTGGAAATGCAATTTTACCTAATTCTAGTTTTTTCCTTTGTAATTTCATGGCTCTCTTTCCCCTTAGAACTCTCCAAGTTGGATAGAGTTGTAAGGATTTTAGAGCTATAATATAATCTAACTATTAGCCACATGGTAGGTATGAGTATTATAAAATGTATACATACATAAAAATATTTAAATGCATATTCAGTAGTAGCTAAATGCCAGAATAAGAACTCTTGGGCTCAAACAACTCTGCAACTTTATAAATTAAAATAAAATGTAAGGGAAGGAACTTTTTTTCCTTGGACCATTTAGGATGTAGCATATGGAAATCAAAATTTATGAACACAAATGAAATATTCACTATCTTCTCTAAAGTGCTGCTCTGATTGTTTGTGAATGTATTTTATGCAACATTAACTTTAGCAGGGACAAGTGTATGGATTCAGGCAAGCCTGTATGACCTGCTTCCTTATGACAACTTCTGTGACCCTAGACTGAGATTAGAGAAAACAAGACCCATTTTATTCGTTGAGAATAATACCATAAAAATGATTATGTGTGTCAAATGCACTTATCACCCAGGTATTCAGAGTTTAATTGACTGACAAGATATCTTGGGGAAACACTGGGCCCATTAGTCTATCTGTGAACTTCTTTAAAAAATTGGATTTGTTCTTTGAGAGTTTCATATATGTTTGGACTATATTCAGCCTCTTTCCTGTCTCTTTCCAGATCACCTCCTCACTACCAATCCAATTAGTGTCTAGTTTTTAAATCTTTCAAGACCAATTTTTGCCTCCTAAATATTCTTGGATATATGGCCTTCCACTGGAGAGTGGGTGATGAACCATTAGAAGATGATCTGTAAACTTTTAACAATACAAGCTAGCATTCCAAATCTGCCATTAGCAAGCAGTATACTACTGTTCTGTCTTGTCATCAATCAATATTTATTGGGCCTTACATATAGCATTAGAAATATATATTAACTTAAGTACCTTAGATGAGAATATTAAAATAAGCCTATTTTGGAACTCAGCACTCAGTCACCAGATAGGCATTGCCATTGTTCAAGCCATGGAAGAATGAACAAGTCATTACAAAGTAGGATCTCCCATTCTTTCTATTAAAAATAGTAAGGTCAATTATTTAAAACTGTACATGGATAAATGTATAACGTAAATAGTAGTAATTAATGCTTTCTTTCCAAAAAATATTGATAGGCACAAATCCTGTATTCAGATCATATGAAGACTAAGGACACCACACACCAAGAGTGTGTTTCAAGGTTCATTACTTCGATCATTTAGACTTTTCTAGGAAGAACAGAGCAACCTTAAAACTAAATTTGAAACAGCTTGAGATCATGCCTTGGGTTTTCTTTGCTAAAGAAGTGAAAGGTCCCATGCTTGGACAGGAGCTAACCAGAGGGAGCCAGAAGTTCCAGAGGGGGCAGTACCCAGCTGCTGAGTTGCATGTCTAGAAACTGAAGTCTAAAAGGGAAGAACAAGGTGGGCTTGGGAGCTGTCAGTAAACAGACACCAAAAAGATGGAATTCGAGTCTCGATGACACTGAGATGGTAAAGTATTAGCAAAAATGCAACAGAAGGTTCAGCTATTCCCTGTAGGCAGTGTATGCATAAAGCATAAAACACATGGTTTGAGTATCTGCTGCTCCGCTTAGACCAGCCCCCACTGTCCAGGTCCACAATAGCTACTCATGAATAATAGGTCTCTGAGTACTGCTTTGCTCTTTTTCCTTGGGCGTTGCTCTTACACATGCTTTAGCTATATTTCTACAGAAACTGGCCATTCCCAGCACCACCCTCTTATAATCAAGGACTGCAGAAGCCGCTTTTTCCCACCATAATTATGAGGCATACAGCCCAATGCTTCCGTAGCTCAGGGGAGACTAACATGCTTGCCATAGAATGAACAGGAAGACAGTTTGTCCATACTCTAAGCAGTTAGGATGAAATACATTTAGTGTAGGACCTAAGGAAGGCCCTTCCATGTCTATATGTACTTTTTAAGATTCTGAGAACATTTTCCTCTTGAAAACAATGGAAGAGAATACATGACTGCGCACGAAAAAGACATTGATTGTGAATGACAGGGAAGGACCAGGGTTCCTTCCACTGTGGTTTTGAGGTGTACATACAAGTTATTTCATAGCTCCAGAGAAACAGGCTTAAGAGAGAATGAGAAGGGCAGATTTTCCATAAGAAAAAAAAATAAGGTTTAAGGAAATAGGGAATCAAAGGGAATAAATTTCAAGATAGGGGGTAAGTAAAGCAACACATACGCATAAATATTAATTCAAGCCTTGGCTGAAAATCTTTTTGTGTATGTGTGTCTGGGCCTTAATATACAGGAAATTGGATCCAAAATGAATTGACAGAAAATTAGGTGAATATTGCTTACATGTTCAGGGAACAAATATATTCTTTATGCTGGAAAAAAAAATCCCTGTTTGTTAAAGTCATTAAAAACTGGCTGAAATTTACATCCTGTTCTTAACAACATTTCTAGAAGATGGATGGATGGTAGGAGAAATGGGAAAAGTTATAGAGATTTAGCAAGGGCCTTAGAGACCAAGACTACGTAAAGTAGTAGAGGAGTGTATGAGTAGGCCCTCTAAGGATGAAGCAGGCTCCCTTCTGAGAACACCACAACCTTCTAGGAACTCAATGACATGTTTGTGCTGGAGCTGGAAGTGGAATCATAATCATAACCTTGTTTAAGTTAATTAATAATTAATAAAATTATTACCCTAAGGCTGGGGCAAATATCATGGTCATTTTATCATGTTAAACTAATAAATCCCTGCTGAGTAGGGTTAGAAACTAATCCAACTCAAATACTCTTTGAAATGCTCCCTAAGTATGCAGCCTGCCAATCACCTTAATTAAAGTCAATGGCTGACTGCAGAAAATAGCCCAGTGCTTGCAAGATCAAATTAATGTTATGCAAAACATTTTGCTCCGAAAAGAGATGCTGAGTGAGCATGGGAGCTTGTGCGGGTAGTGTCTGATCTAACAAGATTTACATTCTGTATTTTATTGAATGTGTATCAGAATTCAGACAGAGTTGCAACCCAGGAGAGGACAGAAAGACCTTTGGGGTATTCTAGGTAAGAAAGTTATTACCAGGAAACTGGTTCTCCTTGCCTTAGACTTGTTTTTCAATTGAGTGCACCATGCCCTGTGTACCATATTAATAACATACTCTCATTTTAGTTAATTTGATAGGAAAAAATAAAAAACAAAGGAAGGAAAACTCATAAACCACTAACTCTGAGATAAATAGTATCTATAGAATGCATGTGTCTATGACTACCCATATGCATAGCTATTTAAACAGATTGACATATATATAATGGCTATTTTAAAATTAAGTGATTATATAGTAATATATATGCATTCTTATAATGTTCCAATGTCAGTGTCAAAACTGTATACAATGATCAAAAGTGTGTCAAAATTCTGCATCTACCTGTGTACCCACAATGAGTTTTATATATTGTGGATCTTTAGATACTTGCTAACCATAATCCTGTTTATTCATGGAACTAAGGGCTTGGAAACAAGAAATGAGTCTTGATTGGGGTCACTTTTGTGGATTCCTAAGAATTTCCCTAGCATCTGGTTTCTTCCCACCCCATAATTGCTCCTTCTATCAAGATATCCCCTGCATTGCTCTCCCTGTCATCCTCTTCCAAATTTGTCATCTGGAGCCCTCATGTTCCCATCTCCTTTCTTCTACCCTTTCCCAGTTTACCCAGGAGATTTTTAACTATTTCCTCCTCCTAAGATCCTCCATGTGTGTCACTCTTAGGTCCTCTTTTTTGTCTAGCTTCTCTGGGGTTATGGATTGTAGCTTGGTTATCATTTGTTTTACATCTAATATCCACTTATGAGTGCATACTGTGTTTGTTTGTTTTTTTGGGGGGGGTCTGGGTTACCTCATTCAGGATGATTTTTTTTTCTAGTTCCATCCATTTTCTTGCAACATTTCAAGATGCCATTGTTTTTTTACTGCTGAGTAATACTCTATTGTATAAAGGTACCACATTTTCTTTATCCATTCTTTGGTTTAGGGGCATCTAAGTAGTTTTCAAGTTATCCCTACTACAAATAATGCTTCTATGAACAGAGTTGAGCAAATTTCTTTGTGTCATGATTGTGCATTCTTTGGGTGTTGGTTCCATGGGGGTCATGCAAAGATGGAGGATAGACCACGAAAGTCTGTTAAACCAGAAGCAAATTTTATTCCAGGAAAAAAATTAAAAAGTAAATCTCCATGAGGCACAAAAAACCTTATCAGCTAGCTAAGACCTCAGCCAGAAATGGACTTGTAGGGCCGTGGCAATGCACTGTTTCTGAACTCCCCTTTCTATAGCAAGAAGCAAACATTAGTTATGACCAAAGAATTTTTACAATCTTGAGGTACAACTCAGAAACAAATTGCACTTTTTCCCCATTAACAGGTTTTGTTATTGTTGTTGTTGTTGCTAAATTGGTGTTTGTATTTAGCCCATTGTCTTCTTCTGGCACTTTCTGATGGTGTTTACCAAAGCTGTACACTCCCCTAAAACTACCTGTTTTGTGTAGCGGGGAAGGGTATAGAAAAATGCACAACCCAAAACTCAGGTACATCCCATCATTTAAAAGTTAACTCAGCTCATATCAATTGTTGGTTATGAGTGGTGAGGGGGTAGCTAAAAGCTGACTCTCAGTTTGCAGAGGACCACTTCAGCATTGCAGAGAGAGCTATGGGCTGTAAAACAAAGCAACCCACTGTTAATAGTTAACCCTTAAACTGCTGAGAAAGCTGCTGACAGACTGCTCTCATTCTCCCCATCACAACTTTATTTCTCTATTTCTATATTCTTATTTCTGGAATCTACATTTTTATAATCTCATTTTTAGACTCTTCATGGGTATATGCCCAAGAGTGGTATTACTGGGTCTTAAGGTAGATTGATGCCTAGTTTTCTGGGAAACCGCCATACTGATTTGCAAAGCAGCTGTATGTGTTTGCTCTCCCACCAACAGTGGAGAACTGCTACTCCACTTCCTCTCCTGCATTCGCAGCCCTCAGTGTTTTTGCTTTTAGCCATCCCGGTAGGAGTACAATTTTGATTTGCATTTTTGAGTCATTTTGATTTGCATTTCCCTAATGGCTAAGGATGATGAGCAATCTCTTAAATGTCTTTCAGCTATTTGAGTTTCTTCAAACTGAGGATTCTCTGTTTAGATCTATAGCAATAGTGGAGAGAGTGTCTGAACTATACTCAGATTAGTGACTATCCTGATTGTCACCACAGAACCTCCATCCAGCAACTGATGAAAGCAGGTGCAGTTGTCCACAGACAACACTGAGCTGAGCTACTGGGGCTCAGCTGAAGAGAGAAAGGAGGGATGATATAAGCAAGGGGGGGTTGAGATCATGATTGGGAAAACTAGAGAGACAGCTGATCTGGCTGGGGAAACTACATAGAACTGAACTAAGCTATTTTGAATGTGGGTGACAGCTATGTGACTTGATCTGTTTGGGGGACTGATATGGGATTCCCCTCTGTATCCTGTGATTACTATTAATGAATAAAGACACTGCTTTGGACCTATAGCGGGACAAAACTTAGCAAGGCCGGGAAAACTAAACTGAATGCTGGGAGTAAGAAGGTAGAATCAGAGAGAAGTTTCGTAGCCCCACTGGAGACATATGACAGAATTTTACCTGGTAAGCTACTGCCACATAGGGATAGACAGATTAATGGAGATGGGTTAAATTAAGAGGTAAGAGTTAGCTGATAAGAAGCTAGAGCTAATGGGCCAAACAGTGATTTAAATAATATAGTTTCTGTGTAATTATTTCTAGTCTGAGCTAACAGGCATCCAGGAAACAAGCAAGCAGCCTCTTACAACCAGAGACCCCTGCCAGTGGGGCCAGGACTTTATCCTGGGTGCATGAATTGGCTTTTTGGATCCCATATCATACATTGGGATACCTTAATAAGCCTTGCTACAGAAGAGAGGGGCTTGGTCCTGCTACAAATTGGTATGCCAGACTTTGTTGACTCCCCAAGGGAGGCCTTACCCCCTTCGAGCAGTGGATGATAGATAGGCTGGGGATGTGGGAGAAGGAGGGAGAGAAAACTGGAGCTGGTATGCAAAATGAGAAAAAAAAATTAAAAAAAGAAGTTCAAAAAAAAAAGAAAGAAAATAAAAGCTGAAAAGTAACACTATCTTTGTCTGTCTAGGTACAGGATTCTCACTACTCTTAAAGGTATCACTGATCCAGATACCCAAATAAAACCATCTTTTATTTATTTCTAAACAATATTTATAGGATTATGTCAGAAACTATTATAGGCAGTAAGCAGGTAAGTTATTCCTTATGGAGCTCACATCTTAGTTTGCAAAAGACAAATAAGATGCAATAATTTATACAGCATATCAAGTAATGTCAGGGGTCCCAACAAGGTGACTGTCACATTAAACAGAATGTCTGGGGACATTTGACCACAGATCTCTGAAGAGCCTGCTTGCTTATTTGGGAAAACAGTTGCCTACCTGAGAAAGCAGCCTTCTAAGCAGAGGCAGCCAAAAATGCAAAGGTCTCAAGATGGCAGCCTCTCTACTTAATACTCCAAGGAAACTTACAATTTCACATTTCTGAATGTCGGAACCATTGCAGGTTGCATTATCTGAAGATTTTATGCATTTTCACGTATAAAATCTCATTTTAATTCTGTGCATCAAAATAGGACATAATCAAGTAGACTTGTAAAAGTAGAGTGTGTCTAACTTAGGAAGAACATTTAAGCCCATAATGCTTCTCCAGGGATATCACTTTTGCACACAGAGATGCTCACTCTTGAGTAAGAGGATAAATTCTTTCAAGAAATAAAATAATTCAATGCAAAATATTCCTTGGACCAAAAATTGTCAAAAAATGTGATGTGAATTAATCTCATTTGATTGAAGTTGAATGACATGGTCTTTGGGGTCATCAAGAAATGGCTGTCTCAGTGAATTTCTATAATCACTTTTCTCTCAAGAATCTGCTGAAGTATAGCTTGGCTTTCACTTTGAGTGGCACCTTTGTGGACATCTGTAGACTTCAAGCACTATTGAAGGTTCCATTTTTGGGAAAAAATTAGACAGTCTATGTCAGTATAATTAGCATGCCCCTACTTACTATTTCACAAGACAACTGAGGTACACAGACCTGTGAGAAGACTTACCTGCCAGTAGACAACTAAGCAAAGACTTAGAACATTGTAAGGACTAGAGCACCCCAATTTAGAATACCAGCATGTTAGCTTAGTACACAAAGAAAAATGACCTCAGTCAGCCCATAGTACACTTCCTCATTAGGCAAACGCTTATGGCAATGGCAAAGTGGGGAGACTGAGGAAAATATGGAATAATTAATATATTGATAGTATTTTGATGATGTACTTCAAAGAATTGTGTTAACATTATACCATCCAAATGCTTTCCAATACTTACTTTAATTTAAAGACTTTTATTTTTAGTTGTGTATATATATGGGGTGTGTGTTGGTTAGTGAATGTGGCTATGGTAGCCAGAGGTTTCTAATCATCTGTAATTGGAGTTATGGATGATTGTGAGCTGACTGACATGTCTGGCACCAACTTAACTCCTCTACAAAAGAAGAATATGCTGTTAATCACTAACCCATGCTCCCACGCCCTATGCTTACTTTTAAATGGTAGACTATTTTTAGATCAGTTTTAGGCTCACAACGGAACAATGCTGAAAGTGCCCTTCTGCATACTCCCCACCTTCCTGTAAGTAGCTCCAAATGGAAGCAACTAAAGAGCATCAGAACAAAGAAACCATGCCAGCCTGCACTCAGAAAGCCCTCGGAAAAAGGTACTCATAGATTATAAATATGAATCTGGCCAGTGTGATTGGAAGGGGTTAAAACTTGGAGTCTCTGACCAACATGCCCTCCACAAACAGCAGCAAAAAGCTGTAGATGCGACATGAGTGGAGAAAGTTGCACCCATGGGAGATGATCGTCATGGAAAGATGAGACAAGAAGTTTGTGCCTGGATCCAGACTCCTCAATGATAGATAAATGACTTGTCTTTTCATCACTGGTTTTATTTTCAAAGCAGTTACATATAGATATGTGTGTATAAAGAAGTAGCCCCTCACTTTTCTGAAATTTATTCTTCCACAGTGTGATAAGCAGTGACCAAAAGCAGATTCTTAATTCTAAGACTTCTCCAATACGAGTATATTATTATTTCACATATATCTAATAAATGACAAAAATGATTCTGAACTTTAACTCTTCATTAACTAAGTGATATGGACTGATTTTAAAAATATGAAAAATTAGCTAACTGGATTTTAGAGTCACTGGAATATAGTAACTTTTTATTCTGCCACAAATAGATAATGTGTGATCCCTTTACATCTAACTGAGTAGTGCTTTTCTCAATGATATGAAATAATTTTCTACAAATTGCATTTGTAAACACAGACTGCTCTGAAATCTCTCTCATGTTAGTCTTTTTATTAGTATTATTATACTAATCACATTCAATCTCGGCTCTCATTTTTATTTCATTAGTCATTATTATTCTTTCTTTCTCCCCAAAATTTCTAATGACTTTTTAAGATATTTTTGTCTTAAAAATAAAATTTGAAAGTCTTTATGCAAAGGCAGGCATGGTGGTGCACACCTGTATCTAGTATTTGGGAGGCTAAAGCAAGAGGGTTGCTGTGAATTTGAGGCTAGACTAGGTCACAAAGCATGTATAGAACCAGCCAGTGCTATATACAAGATCTTGTCTCAGACCTTCCCCCAAAATATTTTTCAAGCTAAATGATAAGAATGTTTAGTAATTAATAACTTTCTCACTGAATTCATAACATTTTTGGCAGAATTGACATAGTTACAATACCAAATTTCCTATAAATATTTAAATTGCTGCAATTCTCACTTATAAACAATGCAAATGTAAGTTAGCATCTATTAAAGTTTAATTCAAGTTTCTAATGCAAAATTAAATCAAAATGCATGCAATTTTTATAAAAATTTATTTATTCTATTTTATGTGGATCAGCGTTTGCCTGCAGGATATGTCAGAACAGTGCTTGTGTGTCTAGTGCCTTTGGAGGCCAAATGGAAAATATAGGGTAAGATCCTCTGGAACTGGAGTTGTTGATGGTTGTGAGTTGCTATGTGGGTACTAGGAACCGAATCTAGGTCCTCTGGGAAAGCAGAAATGTTCTTAATGGATGACCTATCTCTTCAGTCTATAAATATTGCTAAATTTTACATCAAAGAAATGGATCAACTTAGTGTCCCATCTATTGTATATAGATGTGCTTCTCAATGCCTTCCTCAATACTAAATATAAAATTTTAAGCTATTTTATTTATCTTTGGTAGTTAAAATAACATTTTATGTTGGCCTTGTTTGCAGGTCCCTGCAATATACATATAAACTTCATTCATTATTATAATGTCTGTCTATCTGATGTGTTTATTTGTGAGTGTGGACGTGTGTATGTCCTGATACACACGTGGAGGTCGGGGGATATTCTTGGGTGTCAGTTTTTTTCTTCTATCTTGGGATTTTAATATGACACTAGGCTATTAGCCTTATAGAGCATGCAATTTTCCCTGCAGATGCATCTTTATGGCTATAATGTTTTTGAAGTTAGTTGTTTTATGAAATGTGTCAATCACTACTGTCTTTTATTTCTCAAGCTAATTAATTATTTTATTAAGAATAGGCTTTGTTTTCCTCTAAAGAAACAATTTATAGATTCCCTTATAACATCCCCACACAAAATTGGTTATTTGAACCTTTGTTTCATGTTCTGGTAGCTGATATCCTTATAACTTAGAATATGGTCACCTCTTTCCCAGATAGGAAAATAAACTTTTTAGATAAATGATTAATCTTTTTCCTTTAGACCAAGTTTTTCTTGACTCTGCCTGCTCCACATTCCCAAGTTAAATGTTGAACTCTCTAATTAGAAGTATACATAGCTTTAGGCTTGGCTGTCCACTTATCAAAACAGCATGTCTACATGGAAATAATTTGCTCTTGGTTTCATCAAATATTTCTGAAGTACAGTTAATGTGAATGCCAGTTCACTGTTCACCTACTACAGTCTTTAACCTCGAGTTCATGTGTATTAAATTATGCTTATTTGTCTTGAAATTCAGTTTAATAATTACATTTTGATCTATTGGTATTTCCCATCCTGTTTAGTAAGGTCTAATCATAGTCACTCAGGCTAATATAACCCTGGGACTGTGGTGATCTCAGGTGTTGAAGCCTAAGCAACCCCAGGAAGAGCAGAGGTTGGTCTGTTTCCCAGTTACAGCTGACTGCACCATGTCCAAACTGCTATTAAGCCAGGACGCATAGGCATCTGGAGGTCTGTCCCGATAAAGTGAAGAAAGAAAGAGAAATACTGCAGAACAAACAGCAGAAGAAAGTGTATCATGAGTGTGAGACTTTAGATACAAGGTGCCTAGCTTTCTGAGTGGCCCCAACCTCACAACTTTTGAGGCAACTCATCACTGAGTATGTCAATTCAAAGCAGCCATTGTTGGCCAAGACAAAATTACTTCGATGTAGCAAGTACAATAAACCACTTTCTCGGGAAGGTTCTTAATATCATTTAATACTAATAGACTTCAAGCCAGAGGAGGTGAGCAGTTATCTAATATTTAATGGTCTCACGGATGTGATCACACCTTGTATTTTATATTCCTTTTACCCAGGATGCATAGTCTTGCACAATATCAGACCACTGTTGAGTTTCATTCATTTTATTATATTATATTAACCCATTTCTATTAATCTGTATATAGACACGTGGCAATGGCTTAATGGGAAAGAGTCTAACCGGCTGCGTCCTTCTCAGGCAGAGTATCCATGGCTTCTCCCTGACTGCTTTCTTCCTCCCAGCATTCAGTTCTGTTTTCCTCACCTACCTAAGTTCTACCTTATCAAAAGGCCAAGGCAGTTTCTTTATTCATTAACCAATGAAAGCAACACATGAACAGAAGAACCTCCTACACCATCTACCACTCGAATAATGCAGAGTGCTAAAGGTTGAACTTCATTCCTCAAAGTATAAAGTAGAAATACAAGTATGTGGGTAATGCAAGACTAAGATGCCTTAGTGTAGCGAGGAGAAGAGCACTTGTAGGATACCATTGCCTCACTATGGCTCCAGCGGACTGCTTCTACCAAGATGCCACAGGGGTTGTGAATACTGTGGAAGAAGCCTACTGCTATTCAAGCCATTCTGTCTGGGATATTCCAGACAACAAGTATAAAGGACTCAAACAGTAAAACAGACTACTCAGTGGTGATGCACGCCTTTAATCCTAGTACTTGGGAGGCAGAAGCACAAGCAGATCTCTGTGAGTTCAAGGCCAGACTAGTTTACAAAGAGAGTTCCAGGACAAACAGGGCTGTTACGCAGAGAAACCCTGTTTCATAAAGAAAACGACAAAAAAAAATCAACAACAAAAAGCAAAACACAATGGCCATGCTTACAATAAATATAAAGTCCAACTCAAGGAAGTCCTTGGAGGCAAGAGAAAGCAGAAAAGGGGGTTCCTCTGGTACAACAGGAACTCAGCCAGGGCATCTGCCACTGCTTACTCATATAGAAATCTTGGTTAAAATATAATTTTCACTCCTCCAGACTTTCTCAGTTACTTGGGTGAATTAATATTTTGGCTTCTTTGCATGTCTCCAAATCTCATGGGATATTTTTGTTTGTTTGTTTGTTTGTTTGTTTTGTCTTAGATAAGAAATGGCTAGGAATTCCATTCTTAGATTTAAAGTTCTCTTTTCTAAAAGTCTGTTTTCTTAACTTTCAAGGAGAACTTAGTGATGATTTGATTCTCTTTCTGCTGCAATTAATTTATTCTAACTGTAGAACCATACAGTTTCTCCATTGTCTGCCATTATTAAAAGTCTCTGATTACATCATCCTTCTAATCCTCTTCTGAACCCAGCAAGTCCTACTTGTAAAGCAGCATCTATTATTCACAGAAACTTCCTCCACTGTATTTGGCTTTCTTGTCCGGTGATCCTTTTGTTGCTCTAAAGAGGCATGGTCAATTCCTGACATCTTCTCACCTGTCTTCTGGTATATTTTGGTGTCTGTCTTTCATTTAAACTTCAAAAGAAATAATTGTGGCTTAGAGAAGACTTGAATTTCCTTATTGAAATTTTGTGCTAGGAACTCATATTTTCAATCTCTGGAAACTGTTTATTTTGCAGTTCTCTGACTCAACCATTGGGATTTACCATGAAGCCTTACAAATCCAAGACTGTGTTCTCAGTTTCCAACAAAATATTTTCTTGATAGACACTACTTATTAATATGCTTTCTTAAATGGAGAGTGTTCTCCAACCCTCTTGACTCACCCACCATGCCAGTCTCATTTCTAGTTCTCCAGGGAACCCATTTAAAAAATGACTGGGGCTTTCTCCCCATCTTTACTATAAAGATGTGCAAAATAAAGGCCTGAACTGCCTCAGCTGAGCCATCAGAATCACCCTGTACAACACATGCTGTGCCTCTGTTCCTTCAACAGGCCCTCCTACCCAGAATAAACAAAAAAGATGGTGGAGAATCACTCTCAGTAAAGTCACAATGCACAGTCTCTCTTAGAATAGCCAAGCCACAAAGACTCTCAGACATGGCAAGCTGCAGAGAAGATTCTGAGACCATACCAGTTAATCTGACAAGAAGAATCAGAAACCAGCTGAGCTGCCTGGAAAAGGCTTAGACCAACTGAGGCACCTGGAAAGGAGAGTCTCCATCTTATGAGCTGTCTCAAGGATGTCCAGTGTGCTCCATGTTCCCAACTTTTGTGAGCTGGCACCCATCCTGGGGTGGGCTTTGGTGATGTAGCTGTCTGTGAATCATTTCTAATCTGGTAGGTAACCCCTCACCCAGATTCCTGTAAATAATCTTAATAAAACTCATTGGTTCATCAGTTTGGATTTTGGTGGTACCCGTTCTTTGGTCTATTGTGGGCTTTCTGTCTGGAGTAAGTAGATGTGTGTGTATATCACCCGGGAAAAGTCTTGTCTTACAATACAATTGTTGTATTTGTGCTAAGATGGTGACCAACCAAGCAAGACTTGCTTGGATAAATGAGGAATTTCAACAAGAAAGAGAAACAAGGCTAGCATCCTCCATGATAACCTCTGATTTATCTAGTATATCAGTTAAAGTATATTGTGAGAAAAAGATGGTAAAAGCAATAGAAGATTACCCCGGAAACAAACTTTAATAAAAAATAGAGGGAGGATCCATAATACAGAATGCAGATGGGCAAATTAACAATGGTCCAATGAAAGAAACTAGTGTAATGAGGCTGATATTCAATTCCTGAGCTGCTGGAGTGAGGAAGGCTTTTAAACAGCAATGAAATCTATTTAAAATGAAGCCCTTCACAGCCTGGCATATATGATTATGGGATATGAGAGTTGGGATCAGTCTGTACGCTGAGAAGGTAGAAAACCTGAGTAAGGTATCCGTCCATAAGGCAAAGGCTACATAACTTGAGAAGGCATGAAATAAACCAGTCCTGTATGCTCTGGTTGATGAAAGTCATTAGGAACACTTGATAATCTCCATCTGAAGTAACCATAAAATGTCTGAGATAGGATAATAACAGAGAGACATACGCTATTGAGGTAACTAGAAATAAGAGAGGCTGTGTTTGAACCCCAGTTCACTGAGCTATATAGAACTATGTTCACAGAGGAATTTTAAAAACGATTGATCCATCAGGGACTTCAAGACTGTTATGGAACTTTCATGACTTGGCTGACTCTCTTTGTGGGACAAGATCTTTATAATTCAGGAAAGGCTTTGGCAGATCTCAGTGGCCTATACCAGCATGTAAAGAGCATCTGTAAAGAGAGAGAGAAGCACATAGGAGACAAGAAAATGGAAAAAGTCTGTCTGGGTTACTCACAGATAGAGTTTCCTGAGGAAAGATGAATGCATGCTAACAGCCTTCAGGAAGGCTTTAAAGTTTCTATGTGTAACAGTACTATTTGTCCTGGATTTCACTCTGTAGACCCGGCTGGCCTTGAACTCACAGAGATCCACCTGCCTCTGCCTCCCAAGCACTGGAATGAAAGCTATGTGCCACCACTGCTTGGGTAGGCATGATACATTCTGTGGTATTTCCATTCATTTTTTTTTTCTGAGCCATTACACTTCCATATTCTGGAGCTCTTATGTGGAGCCTCCCTACATTTCTCCAACCCTAATTAATTCAATGGGCCTACCTTAATTTGCTCAACCCTACCCAAGACCAAAGGGAAACAGGATTCTGTTCTCCCAGGCCTTACTCACTGGTTCCCTGACTTGAGAGGTTTTGGTTTGGCACTGTAGCTGTTGCCTCTCTATTGACCATACTGGCTGTCGAGGAGTTCTTGTCTGGGCAAACCATCTCCACCATTAGCATGACCTCTTCCTAGAGGCTCTGTGGGTATAATTACCCCGGGACAGGCTTGATCATTTTCAGCTGTGTTGTTCTACCATGGATGTCTCTC
The DNA here is from genome assembly GCF_014885135.2 of Alexandromys fortis. NCBI lineage: Eukaryota > Metazoa > Chordata > Mammalia > Rodentia > Cricetidae > Alexandromys > Alexandromys fortis. The sequence continues at coordinate 10,004,500 of NW_026067890.1, forward strand.
TCTCTCTCTCTCTCTCTCTCTCTCTCTCTCTCTCTCTCTCTCTCACACACACACACACACACACACACACACACACACACACACACACAGAGAGAGAGAGAGAGAGAGAGAGAGAGAGAGAAGGGTTAATATTAAGATTAGAAAATAGGAAAAGGGCTAGAAATTAGCTTAGTATCCATACTATTCAGGCCACAAAGAAAATCAATCTTGGTCCTCAGACACCCTCCCCCTCTCACTTTCTTTTCTCTAATATAAATTAGTTTGTAGTGTATTTATTTTTTAACTGAAAATCTTACCTTATTCACGAGATTGGTAGTATACAAGTAGATACAGGTATGTAAGTATAAGCAGGATGACCCTCTGGGGATTTATAGACTGACTCTTTATTGCCAGAAGTAGCTACAGTGTCATTCACAGAAGTAAAATTATTGGCCTGTAGATGAACAGAAAAAAATCAGAACCTCATCAAGTTTCCTCTAATTTCACCAGTCACTCTTATGGATCTCAATCACACCCTATGTTTTGGCACCCTGTGGCTATTTCTACAGATATAAAAGCAACAACCCTGCTCTTTTTCCAAATCTCTGCCTCCCTGAGTCAGGCAAATTGCCTAGCTGGCTGCCCTTGAAATCAGGTTGCAAGCCAACTGATGTGAAATATCACTTTGAGGTTAGCAGTTTAAATACATTCGCTTCGGTTTCGAATTTCTGCTGAGTTTTGTTATATTTGATCCTTGGTGCAGCTGTGAAAAAGATGTCATCAAAAACGCCACTGAGGTGTTAAATAGGTGAGAGAGAGGAGGGTGAGACGAAAGCATGACGAAGTATATTTAAAGGAAATGCACTGTCTTAAAGGAAAAGGCGTAAAAATTTGAAACAAACAAAAATAGTGTAATTTTAAGCAGAGATGATTCCTATAAGAGAAAAGACTATGACAGGAGTCAGAAAAGATGAGAAAAATGAGAAAGCAAATAAATGATGGGTAAGAATTAAGCTTGCTAATTACACGGTTTTAACGGCTTCATTTCATACGTCCTTAAGCTAGTATTTCTAGCTTCATTAATCATCAACTTTGATGTTATTTTTGTCGGTTTCTTCTTGGCTAGAACATGCAGGCTTGCAGGGTGTAAGCAACAGACCCTGCCTTTTGGACACCTCTCTGCTATCATTTCAAACTTTAGATTAACATCCATTAGATTCACTGTTAGTCAAGCAAAACTTTAGGCAAATGTTGTAATTAATTTTATATCAGCTTAGATGTTAAATATTCCAGAAGTAATTCTTTTGAGAAAAAATTACACGGGCTAGGTTAGCTGTCTTTTCTGTGACCAATTTTGGCCAAGTGATGTATTTTAAAGAAACAGTTTCAGATGGAATGTATAAAAAACGTTAATAAAATCTGGATAGAATGTGCTTAAGATGAGTGGTTCTCAACCTTTGGGTCTTGACACAAATGGGGGTGGCTGTCAAACAACCCTTTCACAGGAGTTGAATATCAGACATCCTGCATATCAGATAGTTGCATTGTGATTCATATCAGTGGCAAAATTACTGTTATGAAATGGCAACAAAATAATTTTATGGTTGGGGATTGCCAGAGTATGAGGAACTGCATTAAAGGATCGCAGCTTTAGGAAGGTTAAGAACCACTACTCATGACACACCTTTGAATAAAATATATAAAATTTCACCATAAACTCAGAGATTTCTGCTATTATTTGAAAAGATATTATTACAGAGTTTTTAGAACAATACAGTTTATATATTTTCTAGATTCAAAACCCTCTGGATGTGTAAGGTAACAATGAACTAGTCTCAAAATCCTCTGCACAGGTTGATACAGCTCGGATGTCTGATTTTCCTGACAGTGATTAACTGAGAAATAAATCTGAACATACAAAATAACACTGGAGAGCAGAGACACGTGCTCAAGGAACAATGAACCAAAACCTCAGAACCTAAAAAGAGGCTCAGGTGTTTTTTTTTAAAGTATTGAGCCAGGTGTCATAGTGTGCAAACCTGTAACTCCAGAATTCTGGAGTCTGAGGATCTGAACTCAAGGTCCATCTAGGTGACATAATAAGACTTTAGCTCAAAAATTAAAATATACAGTTAAAAAATGGAAGTCTGGGATCAGTAAGACATAGTTAACAAATAATTCATAAATGACAGATAAAATAAACTGGTTGAGTGTAAATAAGTCAGGCAGATGGTGACAGTCAACATAATTGACACATGATATAATAGATCAATGACAGATGATAGATAGATAGATAGATAGATAGATAGATAGATAGATAGATAGATAGATTCAGTAGAAAGACACTAGGGACCTCTGGAAGTATCAGTCTATCACAAGAGAGTGACTAAGTTGATTCTTAAAGTTCATGCATGGAACTGTAAAGCTATCAACCCTGACTCTTTGCTGCTACATCTCCTAAACTGTTACCTATAGATATAACGCTTCCAAATTCGGAACCAAATGGTTTAATGTATCTCAAACTTGCATAATGAGAGGAAGCAGGATTTCTCATTTCATGCCTACCTTTTGTTGGGAAATTAAGATTGATGCTGTACCTTGGTGACTTGTGTGGCGAATACTTAGTTCTCTGGACCCTCAGAGTTGCAGCTCATCTCTCTTTCCATGATGCTCTTCTGGCTCTCTCTCTGGTTAAACCCTTCCCCTTTGTTTAAGATTCTCTGTGCCACAGTCTCATGTAGCATGGTCACTTGGAATGGTTTCTCTCTCATCTCGAAGCTGCCAATGCAGCTGATTTTCCTCTCTTTTCTTATTCTGTCTCTACCCTAACTTTCTCATAGGAGCTCTTACTCGCCTGCAGCCTTGTGGACTACTCCATGCTCCCTACTACCACTACCCTCTCCGGCGTCCTCACACACTGAGATTTAAACAACAGCCTACAATATGCCTATTTGTTAGGTTTTAGAAGATAAGAGTGGTAGAAAACACACACGCACACACATGCACATATGCATGTACACACACTTATGCTGTCCTTAATAAATTTTAAAAAAAACATGAAGATCTTCATTACATTTTTCCAGATAGCTAAAAATCAAGTCAAATGGGAGAATCTGATGAGTCTATCAACAGCAAATAATTCAGCCTCAGTAGTGACCCTGGAGTCCCTTCTTCGTCAATGCCTGACTGTTGATAGGCTCATTCTTGCATAGAGCTAGTGCTGAATCTGTGATTGCGATGGCTTGTTTGGCCCAGAAGATAACACTACCATCCTTTCTTCCTCTTTTATAGATCTTCTGCTTTCTACCCCTCTTCTGCAATGCCCTCTGGGTTTCCGAGAGGTACTTTACTCAACCGCAGATTGTGTTCATCCCCATTCACTGGAAAGAGGGCCTTCTCAAGAGTCCCATATGTCTGTGGGTCAAACAAATATCTGAATGGAAGTTTGATGCTGCATCAGTCAAGCTAAACAATAATAGACTTTTTGCCTAGGACATAAGATCTCCCCAGGTGTGGATTTCTAACAAGAGTTAAGGTACCAAGCACTGACTTCTTCCTGTGAGATGGGCCTAAGGTCCAAATAGAAGGCCATTGACTATCTTCAGGACACTTGTGGCACTGTTGTGTGCACAGATAGGTAAAACCATTAGTGTCATTCATCCTCCAACAGGCTTCATGGCAACTCCTTGCACTATGAAAGCAACCCAGCGGAGAGCAAGCACCCAGCTCTGTACCAATTTGATTTCTCTCTTTCTTGCAACTAATATGTGTTGTATCTTCAGCAGTAGTATCTTATCACTACTTCTGGTATATAACCAAGAGAAATGGAAAAGATGTCTACTGTTTGGGGGTTCTGGAGATTCCCCAACCAACAATTCTTTAGTAGGTGTCCCCTTCCTGGCACTAGGGGTTGTGTTCAATAGCCCAAAGCTTTTGGGATCAGCGATTGCTGATTTATTTTTTAATAGCAGAACTAGCAAGTCAATGTACATATTTCATTATTTCAGTTGAGCACAAATAAACAAGTTGAACATGTGAACGCCCCTTTAAGATAAGCTTAGTGCTGAATTAGGGGCACAATTGTGGCAATGTAGCTCCCTGTCTCTTGGTTGTGGGGAAGAGAGTTGTTTCTACTCAGGAAACTGCGAAGAGTATTATTACATGCCCGAAGAATTGGTGTCCACATTAGAATGGTGGTGTCTCCTCCCTCCAAACCAACTGAAATTTTGATGTGAAAAGCAGGGTAACCAAATCTCTCTCCATCACACAGAAAAGAACCTATCTCAAAAGAAGTGTTTTTGTTTTTCAGTGTGGAATGGACAAAATTATCCCAGCACACTTTCAGATTATTCTGGTACTTGTGGCTAAGAATTCAGACTGGGTCAAGCTTAAAATATGTACTAGGGTCTCACAGATGCTGGCTGCTACCCCAATGGCTACACACATAGATCTGTTTCCTTACAGCATCCTTGCTCCATTCTGCCTCCTTCACAGAATCAAAGCAGTTTGACTGCTTTGATAAATAAAGCAGCAGCAGCAGGAACAACCATAGACAGAGATTCATGGAATTCTTTTTATTGGCATCTTTCTCAATTTTCATGTACAAAAAAAAAAGGAGCACTTCAGTACCCATTGCTCAAGCTTTGCAAAGGCTTTTATTGAAAATTTGTTACAAAGTCACTAAAAGCCTGAATATGGAAGAAAAATTCCCTATATGTGGGAGAAAATATATCAAGTAAAACATTTTTCTTTGGGTCTCTACCAGTACTTTGTACGTTATTACTATAGCTACAGGACTGACGGCTCACTTATGAATCTCTATTTTGTTTAGAGATAGCATTCTGACTCAGAAAATTGAGTAGCATGATTCAATAATATGGCCAAGGCAACCTATTCATCAAAAAGTTGTTATGGCTGAGAAAATAAAACGAACTATGGTGTGCTATTAATCATGGCACAAGTATAAATAAAATCAGGGGTCGTGGTGATCATTCTTACATTGACCTCAAAGAGGAAAAAGTCACTGAATCAAATAACTCAACTGAATACATTAAATGCAGAAATATGTGTTGTAGCATGATTAATAAAAACCTAGATCTAGAAATTGGGGTTCAATCTGAAGGTCAAAAAAGCAAAACAACCAGCTACAGGCTCTTACCTCTACCTCTGTCTGAAATGGCGATCCTGCCTCCAGGAATCTCAGAATGAAGATGATTGAGAGCTGTCTTCTTCCATCTTATAGTCCTCTCTAGGGCTGAGATCAAAGGCATCCACTACTACTGCTCTGTTTCTTTGGCAAATTAGTGTGGCTACTGGGATTGAAGGTGTGTGTTACCACTGCCTGGTCTGTAAGGCTTTCTGTTTTACTTTCTGATCTTCATGCAAGCTTTATTTATTAGAATACAAATGAAATACCCCTACAGTGGATGAGTATTACATTGCCTTATAGACAACGTTTCAGTAATGGTGATCCTTACCCATATTCATTTCCTTATCTGCTTTCCTTGCCTTTTTTTCTGATACAATGGTAAGATGCTTTTAGCATCAGACCTGTCGGACAATGGAGCAAACTCCAACAACTGTGTCTGATAGTGGTGGGACCCCATCATAAGCCAGGTGACTGACTGTATGGTAACTTGACAAAGGCTCTATGTATGCCATGTACTGTGTAACTGATGCATGACACAGTAGGATTATGCTACCTGACTGGTAGACGTTTTTCTTTTTGCTCTGTGAAGAGCAGAATTTCAGTACCAGTGTCTGCTTGACTTGTCCGTGACAGCCAGGATGGTTTTTAATTATGTTCGATTTGCATCTGTCTTGTGAAGACAATTAGCATTAATAGCACGGGGACACATTTTAACCATGGGAATAAAGTGTGCTATGTTGTATGGCCAAGCTTGAGTATCAGGTATAGAATTTTCTACCATTTGTGTTATAATATGTTCATTGAGAATGACTCACAGTTATGTTTCCAAATTAAGCTAACGTGTATGATATTCCCACATAAATTACAGAGCATGCAACAAAACCCACCTGTATCATTTTTTATGTTGATCTTCATAGCAAAGAAGATATAGAAGTTAATTATGCTTGATTTTTGCTGATAGTGGTTGTCATTACACACATCATACACATTCAGACTGTTTGAATCTCATTAAAAGTGAGCAATCTACAGAGTTCTCATGAGGAGAGGGAGCATGTGCTAGTGGTTCCAAGTCTGTGGAAGTGCACGTTCTTCCCTCCAGAAGCCATGGAGTGACCTTGGAAAGCATGGGTGATGGAAACTTTCAGCCACCATGTGACAGACCACCTCTAGATTTTACTTACGACAGAAACTTCTATTATCTGAATTCTTTGGGAATACATCTTATTCTACTTTTAAAAAATAATATAATATGCTATATTCTGTTTATTCTCAAAAGTAATTAAGTTTGCCTTGATGTGATTTTAAAATGAATATTGCATCACAGACTTCACTCTGCTTACCCTAGGCCACACGACAGCGAACACTCTTGCAGACTGTTTCAGTGTAAGATGTTGGATGTTTTACTCTGCAGACACAATCACACAGCACATACTTATAGAGCTTCACGAAGTAACTGCCAAGTAGCTGCTCAGATTAGTTTGTTGGCGTCATCTCCGCAGTCGTGAAGAGAGCACCTCTTGCCAGCCTGCTGGATGACATTCGATATTATCCAAGGTTTACCATCGAGGTGGTTAATGGAAATGATACTCGTTGCTGTTATAATCCTGGTTTCTAGGAAACAGCTTACTGTTCCTTTTGTGTCTTTTTTAAAATGAACGTTTAGATTATATTGCCAAACTTTGGTATCTGAAAAAAAATATGAACTCTCTTCGTCCTTTTTCAGAACTGTTGCCAAGTACATTTCATACACTCTGGAGTCTCTTTCTTTCCTCCCTATCCTACTGAGTTCTGGTTTGTTCGCACAGTTGTTTGGTGTGTTTAAATATCTATTCCTATTCCTGTGGGATATTAATAGATATTACATCCCATCCTTACAGAGTTGAACCTATGGGATATTTATCCTTGGGAGGCTATAGAAGTTCTTCAAGTAGAGTAACTATTATATGTTTAGTTTTAAGGATACCCTGTGTATGTCAGAAACAAGAATGAACTTCATTTACATGTTGTATTACACACATACATGTTTGAATATATGAATTTATTTTATGATTTTGTTCTTCAAATTTTTATACTTTTAACTAAACAAAGATCTAAAAACTCACATCTTTCATTGACAACATGTGCCCTGAAATGGGACCACAATCTGTGAGGTGAACCATTACTTAAATGTGGCTCCAATAGCAAGTGTCAGAGTTTAGAAACTAAAATCATTTTCTCAGCTGTGTTGTTCTTGTTTATGAATTCTTTTTTTTCCTAAGGGATTTGAAACTCTTATGAAATAAACCAAAGTACCTTTTAAACTGTGCTTTAGGGAGAAGAAACTGTGGTTAGTATTCTGTTTTTGATCCCCTTAATGAAATAAATACATTATATAATTCAGATGTGCTCTATATTGGCTCAATTATTAAAAAATAAAAAAGTTTTTATATTGAAAAATACAATGCATTTTAGTAACAAAGAGATGATGACATGTAAATAATTAGATTGTATACAATATATCTTGCCATTAATTTCTCATTTGCATTTTCAGACCAGTTAGTTCCCTCTGAGTTATAGGCACTTCATGGTAAAGAACCCGTAATTAAAATACCAAGTGCAAAGGAAGGGCATGATTTGGCTGACATACGTAAATGCAAATGCACAGTATCCCATGGGGAAGGCGAGACTTCACTGAAGGTGAATTGCGGAAAGATGTGCTGAGCTAGCACCTTGGCTGAACAAGCAATTTGGGGCAGTGCCATAACTGCGGGCATTTTAGAAGAAATCCATTGGAGAGGCAACTGGGAAAGGCATAGGTAATTAGACCCCCCAAACAGTATCAACTTTTAGGACTGCAAAGCCAGGGAAAAAGAGTCAATTGGCAATCACTAAGAAATGAAGATGATGGCAAAACAAAACAGAAGTAAAACAACACTAAGTATGCACCCAAGTAAGACATGCCTTGTTTCAACTCTTGTGTAAATAGAAGCATAAGCCCATTTTGATGTTGAGGGTATATAGACATGAAGATCTTTACACACGTGTGACTTCCTTTATGTGTGTATATTCAAAAGAAGCAAACTAAAGTATGGCGATGTGGTAGAAACTGTCTGAACCTGAGTATATAATCCATGGTCTACAATGCTAAAATTTGGAAACATTTGAAAGAATCTTTGTGGTTGGAGGCTGTTACTTCATTCCCAGCTGCTCAGGCCCAAAAGAATCACCCAGCAACAATATTATTTGAAATACTGCTTGGCATTGGATGGTACTACCACTATGGGCCGGGGCTTTCCACATTGATCGCTAATTGAAAAAACACCTTACAGCTGGATCTCATAGAGGTATTTTCTCAACTGAGGTTCTTTCCTCTCTGATGACTCTAGCTTGTGTCTAGTTGACACACAAAACTAGCCAGTAAAACCCCTTAAATGGAAGAGGAGGGTGTGCCTCCTCCCTGATTTCCCATGAGTACAATAGCAGATATGATGACATGCATATATATAATCAATACATCTACTTTACATGATAAGGAAATGAGCTAAAAAGGAAAACAACTATATTCATTATGCATACAGATTTTTTTTAAATTAGAAATAAGGGAGGGCAGCAAAGAATGGAGATTATGATAGCAAACTCTCCATCAGGCCGTAGGCATTGACTATGAGAAGGTAGTCTATCACGAGTATGGACCAAAGGCTTTGGACTACATCTTCATGTAACTTAATCTGCGCCGTCACGGTTTTGCAAGTGTTTGTTCTGCACACCACTGCCGCGTGATGATGAGTGCTGCTGTACAGGCTTCGACTCAATGGTTTGGAGATAAATCTCAGCACATGACAGGCAGCTTTTGTATCACATCATAGATCATGATTAGTAGATCAAGGGCAGCCATTATGGGGTTAGCGAGAAACCCGGAACTATGGAAATTCTCAGGAATCCACAAGAATGACCCCAGCTAAGAACCTAAGCAATAGTGGAGAGGGTGCTTGAACTGGCCTTCCCCTGTGATTAGATTGATGAATACCCTAATTGTCATTATAGAACCTTCATCCAGTAACTGATGGAAGCAGATGCAGAGATCCACAGCTAAGCACTGGGCTTAGTCCTCGGGTCTAGTCATAGAGGGAAAAGCAATATGAGCAAAGGGGTCAAGACCATGATGGGGAAACACATAGAGATGACTGACCCAAGCTAGTGGGACCTTAGTGACTTTGTACTGAACTTGCATATGACCTAACTAGGTTCTCAAAATGTGGGTGACAGTTGCGTGACTTGGGCAGTTTGTGGGACCACTAGCAGCGGGACCAGTATTTATTCCTAGTGTATGAACTAGTTTTATTGGAACCCTTTCTCTATGGATGGATATTTTGCTCAGCCTAGATACAGAGGGTAGGGCCTTAGTTCCGCCTCAAGTGATACGATAGATTTTGTTGACTCCTCATGGGAGGCTTCTCCCTCTCTGAGGAATGAATGGTGGTGGGGTGGGGGGAAATAGGGGAGTAGGAGGAGGGTAGGGAGAGGGAACTGGGATTAGTATGTAAAATAATATTGTTTTAAAAATAAAAAAATCATAGCTTAGTTTTGAAGTTTACTTAAATTTCAAAGAATCATACACATTAGTATATTAAAATTCTAAACTGACAATTTTTAAACATATTTCAACAATCTGAAAGTGGTCCTTTGTCTATGATATTCAACCTTTAAAGCAAACCAAAAATGAATTCTGCATCATGTTATTTTATGATATTTTATGTTGACTTCTGTTTAAATTCATAAAATTTAAATTTAGGTATTTGGGATATTAATAAAACCTGTCCTTCAGAGAGAGAGAGAGACAGAGAGAGAGAGAGAGAGAGAGAGAGAGAGAGAGAGAGAGAGAAAGAGAGACAGAGGGAGAGAGATAAGACTCTACTAGAGTCCATATCTACTCAAGTGTTTTTTCTCAGAACGATAAGAACCAATACAGAAGACTGTAGGTATCAGTTCAAAAATACTTAAAGCCTCTGATGTAGTTACCTTCTAGGGACCTGTCAAAAGTTCCAGGTACTGAGAGATTACACAAAGCATTATAAATAGTGAAGTAAATATAAGGAACTTCTAATAGTAAGATTGACTTTTAGAATCAAAGTTTTCTGGCATCGGGTTTTAACAGATGTGTTCCATAGATGCGATATGAATGGAGACACGGCTTTTTTTTCTAGTATGTCATATCTTTACTTGCAACCACAAAGGAAAGGAGATATGTAGATTCAGAGTAGTTAGTGCAATGAGATCTTATAAACACCAAATCTAGTGATGCTTAAAATATTTGTAATGAATGCAGGACTTGGGAAGACTTCATAGTGTTGTGTGAAAAGACATTCAGCTGCTACACCTTCAGTTAATGCAATTCCAAGCACATTCTTCAACTGTAGCAAAATGCCAGTTTTGTGGAGAAAAGTGCATTGTGGATCTTCTTAGCTTTCCATTTTTTTTTCCACAAGCAGAACATATCACAAACATCCTACCTAAAAGACAGATTCTTACTCACTGAACTCTTCTGTGCACAAAAGCCCATCTTTGTTTCAAGTTGGAATAAGCCCTTGTGCTTGCTGGAACTAAATTATAACCACAAGTTTTACCGTGATTGACTTCCTGTAAGGAACACCTATGGACTCTCTGGGAGCTTGACATAAGTCTGCATTGTACACTTACCAGAAAAAAAAACACATCAGTATGCTAATTGCCTGACATGGCCAGAGGAATGAATTAATTCTGAAGCAGTCAAAAAAATCTAAAATCTCTGAAATTAGCATTTATTCTGATGGTTTTCCATAAGAAAATATAAGGTATGTATTGAACTTTCTTCATTAAAATTCTGAGGGCAATCACATCTGTCTTTTCCTCATTCTTTTTCTGATTCTAAAGCTCTGAAATTTGACTTATTTACTATTCAACTCTATCGTCAAAGTTTCTGAGCAGCTGTAACCTAAATCTGTAGCTCACATCAGAAGTGGAAGCAAACATACTTAACAACCCAGAAGAGTAGACACTAAAGACTTCTCTGAAGAGTTTGGTTTTTCATTGATCAGATATTACCAAATGTAAACCATTTCATTCTACATCCAATATGATTTTTAGCCATATCTCAAATGCATTGGTCATATTTCTTATTTATAAGAGAAAGTCAGTTGGACAAAATATAATTTTAGTACTTAGGAAGCTGAGGCAGAAGAGCTCCAGGGAAGCCTAGAGTACATGACAATTCCTAACTGAGAGACAGAGAGCAAGAGAGCTGTAAATAAGAACAGCCCATGGATTCTTATGGTGACCATGCAGATCAGCCTAAAAAGTCTCCAATTCATAGTAGACAACATTAAAAGTGTTGCCTTATTGTCACAGTCAATATTTGATTTGCAGTGTCTCAAATACAGATTATTGATTGTGTGTATCTTCTACTTTTTATGTTGCATATGTTTTTTTATACCTTCCCACCTGAATGCTACATACACAAACCACTGTGTACATACGTGCATATATACACATATAAATACATACATATGTACACAAAAACTTAGTAAGTTTTAACAAGATGCTACAAACCAAGTATAGTCTGTGACAACAGGATAAAACTACTGCAATTTTTCTTGACCTGACTTGCTCTAAATAGGTAAGACCAAGACCCACTCAACTAGGTAAAGTCAACTGGCATCTAATATGAATCAACAATATTCTGAGTTGAGCGAGCTGCAACACAACACTGCAAAGTTAGATGTCTGTCCTAAGATAAAGACAGACAGAAACTGTTGGAAATGAAAGCAAACCTATGGTTACCATGAGTTTGTGAAAAAAATACTGAAAGAGAGATATCCAAGGTTAGTAGTGGTAGAGGCTTTAAATTATGTCATTTATAAATTAAACAGTATATATTTCATGACAAAACCAGATTTAACCAATACCTAGTCACAAACTCAGCCCTGCACAAAGTACTGGAAGAAAACTCCAACCCAAGGAAGTTGGCTACATCAACAGACAATTGATGGTCTCATAGCAGCAAATCCCAAAGAAGGGAAAAACACACAAATTAACATCACCAACAATGAAAACTAAATTAACAGGAGATAGCAATCACTGGTCACTAATATCCCTTAATATAAATGGACTCAACTCAACTATAAAAAGACACAAGCTAGCAGATTGGATATGAAAAGGAATCCATCCTTCTGCTGCATACAAGAAACACATCTCAACCTCAAAGACAGACATTGCATCAGAGTAAAGGGTTGGAAAGAAGGTTTCCTATCAAAGGGACCTAAGAAACAAGCTGATATAGCTCTCCTAATATTGAACAAATTGGACTTCAAACTAAAATCAATCAAAAGAGACAAAAAAAGAACATTTCATTTTAGTCACAGGAAAAATCCCTCAAGAGGAAATCTCAATAATAAACATCTATGCCCCAAATACAGAGACACCCTCATATGTAAAAGAAACACTTCTAAAGCTTAAATCATACATTAAACACCACACAATAATAGTGGGAGGCTTCAACACTCCCCTCTTGTCACTGGATATGTCAGTCAGACAAAAATTAACAGAGAAATAAAAAAACTAACAGATGTTATGACTCAAATGGACTTAACAGGCATCTATAGACCATTCCATCCAAACATAAAAGAACATATCTTCTTCTAAGCATCTCATGGAATCTTCTCAAAAAGTGATCACATACTCAGTAACAAAACAAATCTCATCAGATATAAGAAAAAAAAAACTGGAATTTCCCCATGTATCTTATTGGATCACCAAAGTTGAAAATTAGAATTCAACAGTAACACTAATTCCAGAAAGGCCACAAACACATGGAAATTGAACAGTGCTCACCTGAAGCATCAATGGGTCAATAAAGAAATAAAGGAAGAAATTGAAGATCTTTGTGAGAAGCTGTTTGAAGTGGAAAGTGGAGAAGGTGCCTGACTCTAACACTTCAGCTAGGAGTTTACTCCCCAGTTTACTCCTAAACTGTCTATGGAGCCCCAAGATCACCCAAAGAGAGTGTAAGATTGCCTGCGTCCTCCAGAGCCACACTCCTGTGTGTGACACTCTATCTTCCCAAGGAAGGTCCGGTAGATACCTGAGGTATTTGAGGATGTAAAGTCCCCAGGGCAAGCTCTGCCCACAGCTTTTCCAGTGAGCTATTGATAGTGTGGATTTGCCAGATGATGACTGATGTGAGCAAAACGCTCCCAGGAAGTTCAAACTGCTCCTCTGGACCCTGTGCTGGCTACCAGACAGATGAGCTCACTGTGACCATGGACAACCAGGTTTCAGAACTATTGTAGGAATAGGAATGGAAGAAAGGGATAAAAGAAAATGAAACTTTACAAAGCCCATCTCAAGATTCAACAATTTTCTGTGAACAAATTCTGTGTAAATAAATGGTCGTAAACTTTGTTAGTTTTCAGAATTCTGAAAATTAGATTTTTAAGCATTATTTGAACATTTTCTTATTGCTTTTATGGACTAGAGGGTATTTTTATTTATTCTTCTGTTTAAAATAATGCCACTTTGCATTACTTTTATTGAATATTTTAAATCTATGCCCATAAAAGGGTTTCACCCACAATCCCCTCTCTTCTTTGCTAGAATTTTTGCAAGACAAATGGTGAAAGCATTAAATTTATTGCCAGAAAGTGTCCCATCATTTATATTTCTAGGAGATATTGTATAGTACTCTTTGTTAATTCTTTGTGTGATTGGTAAACCCCACTGTTGAAATTAGATGGACATCAAACAAATTTTCAATATTATTTTCAATAGCTTTAATTTAGTTTGTGTTTCTGTAGAATTGGCTTCTTTTGCCAGGCTTGGTGCACACCTTTAATCCCATCACTTGGGAGGCAGAAGCAGACAGATCTCTAAATTTGAGCCACGCCTTGCCTATAGTGTGGGTTTCAGGGCAGGCAGGGCTATACAGGGAAACCCTGTCTCAAACTCCCACCCATCAAAAAGAATTGGTTTCTGTCATCTCACCTGTTCAAATACACGAGCATGAAGTTCATTTTCACAATTCTCTGTGATCCTTTCAGTGATTGCAGAGTTTCTGATTTCTGAGTCTTCTGTCTACATCTTTACCTCACCTACTCATGACACTTCCCATTTTGTAAGAAAAAAAAATCTTACCTAGACTTCAATGTTCCCAAAAAGTAAGGGCTTTATTACTTGATAATTTATATATAAAGTGATGTCCAAATCCATTTGCCTTACTAATTATAGTGTTCAAGAATGATAGAGTCAATTACTATTGTTCTAGACTAGACTCTGTGATTAACCTTCAGAACATCGGTAATTCCGTCAAACCATTTTCTCAGACTAGTCTCTTCTCAAGGACAAAGGAGAGCCTTGTGGGGCTGAATTATGCAGGCCCATATTCCATATTGTCAGAGGATCCAAGTAACTGTCCAGGTGCAATTCGCACCTTCCACACAGGAGGTGGTCGCCTAGCTCTTTGATAGTGAAACAACCTGAAGCCATCATAACAAGTGATCAGGATATGATCATGTCATTCTTCTCCTTCTATGGTAAATTAGAAGGTCACCTGGGGAAGAGGTGTTTTCAGTCTATGTGACAAAATAGGAATGTACAGGATGTGACCTAAGTCATTCCTCCAATACCTGGGAAACAATGCTAAGGAAGTTTGTGTTACCTGCTACCCCCCTTCAGTTTACCTTAATATAAAAGCTGTTTGGAAACTAAACATGGGTGATTTCATGATTTTCAGGATTTGAATGATCCCCGAAACTCCTTCCCAATACTGTCGAATAAACAGTGCCTCATTTATTCCCACACATCTACTGTGGCACGAGCAATGATTTATGTCCAGGCTGGTCTCTGACAGACCATACGTGGAGACATCTATAGGTCAGAAAGCGGTGGATCCATACAGTCTCCACAAGAATTTAATTATAAATTCATAATTATAATTATAATTATTTGGATTATTAATTATAATCCAAAGAGATTTATTAAAAAGGACTTCCAAATAAAAGAGAAATTCAACTTCCCATTTATTGAGACATGAAACGAATTTTTCTTTGTCTCTTGTCTATGAACCATACAATTGGTAAAAAAAAAAAAAAGAGAGAAGCTTTCTGACTTTTATCACACTGATAAACAGTAGGGACTAGGACCATGGAGTGGAACCAAGGAGCAGGACTTGAAGCATATGCTGTTTGCTGCAAGATAATATAAAATTTATCTCTGATAGAGAGATCATGTGCACACTAAGGTGAAAATAAATGAACATACATATTTGAAGACTTCCATTTTGTTTGTCAATCTTGGTAGAGGTTTATCATCAATTGTACTAACTTTTCTAGTGTCTAGCTTTTAATTTCCTGTTTATTCTCTACTTTCCTATTTTCAATGTTGCTTCTATCGTGATCTCTTAACATAGTTCCTCTTCAATATTTTGAGTTAACATTGCACTGCCTTTTTGGCTATGGTAAAAACTTACTGATTTGATATCTTTTCCCTTTTTAAAATACATGTAACAATCATTCTGAGTGAAATAACTGAGACCCAGAATGAGAGACATCGAGTGTTTTCTTTCATTTGTGAATGTTAGGTTTCAATCTCCAGGTATGCATGCTTCATTCAGAATGCCCCAAAAGGTCAGGGAATTACTAAAAAGCTATGGGGAAGGGCTTTCAGGGGACTGGAGAGAGAAGGCAGTGATATTAAATGTTAAAAAGAAATGATGCAACCAAAAGGGTTAAACTAGGGGAGGGGAGGTAGAGAAGGGAATAGTATCGGGGATAAATAGAAACAGTCATATAGAAACCTATTGTAGAAAAATCCCTAAAATATGTCTTATACACATGCATAAGAAGAGTTAAAGTTGAATTGTCCTACACTGGGACAACAATACCCCTTCTGTACACTCTTGGTGAAAAGATAGAACGTGCAATGTTAGAAATAGGTTAACTATTTTTGGGTTTGTTGGTTAATGATCCCCAAGGATTACAGCTTATTGTCCTGCCGGTCACCTTCCTGAACTGAATGGTAAAATTTCTACTGCTGAAGACATCATACACTTGAGTCACAGAACATAGAGAAATCAAGCTGCTTCTGACTCCCAAGTGTCCTCCCGACTGGTGAACTTTCACGGTGCTGGGAGGTGCTGTACAGGGGAAGGAATCATTAATCTTGCCCTGCCATAAACCTTCTGAGCTACATAATGGCTAATCTGGCAAGACAGATCCACTAGTACAATAATGGCATAAATACCATGGGTGTGACTAATGACTTTCTGATTGGATTTAAGTACCACAGCACAAGATGAAACCCACACCTGGCATCATTAGGGGAGGGCATCATTGGGGGCCATAGATCTAAGAATATGACTATACATGTCATTGACAGTTGTGGAGGAGTTACTATTGTTATTCTACTAAATAGACACCGTATTAAACAACTCCTTCAGACTTAGCTATACATTTGTAGATTAATGTATCTTTCATCCCTCATCAGAGAAGCTTCTACTTGCAGTAGATGGTGATTTACACCGAGACCCACAACTGGCCAAGATTCAGAGAGTTATAACTTTCTTCTATTCTATCAGAGCTCACATTCTACAATGTTTCTATTCTTTTTGATCTATTAGGTCTGCTGCTCTGTAAAATGTGACCTGTCACAGTAAATACAGCATGAGCCCTTCAAAAGGATATACAGTCTGCTTATGTTAAATCGTGCTACAAATGTTAATAATGTTCTAGTAACTACTAGCATTTTCAATTCCTTTCTCTTCCTGTCAATTTATTATCTAATAATTTTCTTACTTTTCCACCCATAATTGTCAGTTACTGTTTTCAGGTTTTATGGCCTTTGCTTTATGTATTTTCTGACTATAACATCTTTTAGGTAAATATACCATTTACATATTTCACAGTGTCTCTTCTTTTCCAGCATGAATTTGTTGACTCTGCGGGTCCATGTTATGTATATTTTAAGTATATTTTAAAGTTTTAAGTATATTTTATGAAGGCAGCAGAGAGTAGAATTATTTTATTTATCTGATTGTTTAAACTTTATTTTGATTCATTTCTTTCTTTTTTGTTCATTCTTATGGTCTACTTGATTTGCTTTTCTTTTAAGTTCTGCTGTTATTTATTTACCTTATCTAGTTTTCTTTTATTCTTTTAAAAATAAGTATTTAAGTAGCAAGTACCTAATTAATATTTGTGAATGGTATAATATGTGTGTGTGGCTGTCTGTGTGTCCGTGTGTCCGTGTGTGTGTGTGTGTGTGTGTGTGTGTGTGTGTGTGTGTGTGTGACTGTGTCTCTGTGTGTAAGAGAGAGACTGAGTATGTGTTTGGCATACACACAGAGGTCAAAGGATAACTTTCATGAGTTGATCCAATCTTAAAGCTTGTGTGGAAAGTGTTTTTATGTGCTGAGCCATCTGTCTGCCCCCTTGAAAAAATTCCTTAATTATTGCTTTAAATATCAGCAACACACACACACACACACACACTCACACACACACCATCAATGCCTAATGGTATTGCTATTTTACCACTTTGAATGAAATAAGAATTTCACTTTATTTGGGTACTTAATCTTCAGAATTTTTAACATACTTTCTTTAAGCATTTTTTTCCACACAGGATGAGCATCACTTCAGTTGATATCATTTTTGCTTCAACTCTAACGTGTTATGAAAGAGCCTCAGAAGTTGGAGTTTAGTTTGTTTTACAAGCTTCTGCTCATTTCTGCTAGGGACTGCAGCCTCCTGCGGTCACTGTCTTTGTGTTTGGAGAGCATTCGGCCTTTCTTAAAGGGTAAATGTGCTAATAATAAATTCTCCTTTTTTTTAAATTAGAGGATGTCTGCATTTTCACTCTTCCTTAAAAGAATCTTGTGCCAGACATGAGAATAAAGGTTAACAACTGTCTTCTTCCAGCTCTTGAAAAACGTCCCACTTTTTCTGACCTCCATGATTTCGGATACAAATGCTGCTGTCTTCGGTGTAGCACTTCATTTCCCCCTGACTAGGTTCAGGATGTTTTTCTCCATCGTTACTTTTAGAAGTTTAATTGTGCTGTATCTTGGTGATAACTCCATAAGGCTATACTTACTAAAGTTTTTAGAAATGATATTGAAGTAAGGTCTATGTTTGGTCCATGCCTTTTACCAATTTTGGAAGCTTCCATTCTTTCTTTGGATGTTTTCTTCCTTCTCTCCTAGGATTCTGGGAATATAGACATTATAGCTTGCATCACTATTGTGTAGATTTCCAAGGCTATTATAGTTGATTTTCAGTCTTCTATCTCTATTGCTCACACCGAGTTCAAGTTTAGCAGTCTCACTCACGGTCATTCTCTTTCCACAATTGAACCCACCTGCTAACATCTTTATTTTTATCATTTTGCATTTGACTCTACAATCCCCATTTGATTCACTTGGCTGATTTTTCTGTAGGTTTTGGCCAAGCTGTTTATAATGAACCACTGAAACATTTTTACGGCAGCACTTATTCATACTCATCAATAGCTAATCATATGCCTCGTTCAGCTCGTTATAGGCGTCTACTTATTGTTTTCTCTCTTCTAAATTACATCCTGAATGCTTTTTCTACAAAAAGTGTTTTTTTAAAAGTTTTATTCTACACCTTCTTTCTATCTATTCACATCTTCTGTTACTTAGGCTTGTTACATAGGGCTTATAGTCTGCCTGGTGTCTTTTCAATTTGGCTCAACGACAGCTTAGCTTTCACCTTTATAATAGAATTTTGGTCTACTTTCTCTTTCTACATGTTTTTGAGTTCCAATTCAATCCCCATCGGTGCTCTTTGTACAAGTGAAAGGGGCACTGTACTATTTTGGTGCTGGGAAACTGGGAAGAAGACATATTTGGGTCTGGGATGTCTGTCAGGAAGTAGGAAAAGGGTTGGGAGACATCCAGCTTGCTGCTGTCACTGTCTCCCATGACAGCCAGCAGACTGACAATCTTCAGTGGTGTTTATTTGGGAAACAGGGTCTGTGTGGCCCGAGCCTTCATTGCTCTGTTGTCAGAGAGTTGGCCAGCCCAGTGAACTAGCCTATGAGGCTGGCTTATTATCTCCACTGGCCTATTGACAATTTTCCCTTTCTTGGTTCTTTGACCAGAAATCATAGGGTTTTTTTTCCATTGCTATATTTTCCTGGGTTTGAGTTTCTGCCTGTTTGTTTTATCTATACTTACCTGTTCCAGAAGTCAACTTTCTCCCACAGTGTTTGGAGATGTAATGAAGATCATAGGAAGACACATTTTTTTTTCTTAATTCATAAGGAGCCAACAATGAAGTCCAAGTCTTCCTTCAGGCTTCACGGGTCTTTTACCCTTGCTGAATGATCTCCAGATTGTTTAATATTATTTCAAGAAAAGATTCGTGGATGTGATAAAGAGTGTCTTGTTTCAGAACGATCAGCCAATATTTTAATTATGTAAAATTCTCTTTTAAACATTTTGGAGTTCCTATGAAAAGGGTAATCTTTTCAGAAGCTTGTCAATTGACAAGTTTAAGATTACAGAATAAAGCAAACCACATCCTAAGTTGAGAATATTCACTTTATATATTTCTTTGATGCTGCTACAATATCAATATATTTCGAGAGGTATTTTTGTTATTAAAACAAAAGAAGCATTGATTAAATCTGGTATTTAGTTAGGTAGCTCTACTAAAAAAAAGTGTATGTTTTGTGGCATCCTTTATACTCCGTTGTAGCTATAAAAAGTGTCAAACGGGCGAACAAGAATGTGAACGCCTTGTAGATTTGCTAATATCTGATGTCTTAATCAAAAATAAATAGAGCAAAACAGAACAAGGCAAAGAGGTGCTACTGTAGATCAGACTGAGCTCCTTCCAGGCTTCAGAACTAGAACATAGGAATCTGTATTGTACTCTGATCACAGAGGGTGTTTATCTTCCACAGCCGACGAAGCTCCGGGGCCGTACTATAACTTTACTGGAAAGACATAATTTGCAGTTTCTGATGCCAGGAGAGCAAGTGTAATTACTTAACTGTTCAGTCAGGCAGTATCACCCACTTTAGAAAGCTTAAATCTCAAGTAGGCATCATCAGACACTGGTGCCAGCATAGAACCAAAGGGCTCAAGAATGATTGCATGTAAATTTTTCACCGTTGCTTGCTGCTAATACATGCAGCTAACATGGACAAATCATCTTCAATTTATAGTAATGTTACTATTTTACCTCTGTCATCTCTTTCCATTTATTTCGAAGGCCTGTTTTCGAAGCATTTGCTGGAGAGTAATATTTTCAAAACCTTTTTAGCATGTTTTTTTACTTATAAAGTAAATGGGCAAATAATTGATTTAAATTAAACACAAATTTAAAAATGGCTTCTCAACGTTCATTGGGTTTTTGAGCGAACGTTTAGCTATTTTTCCAAGACATAAGCCAAGACTTATGGCAAAGGGCTCAGATGAGTTATTCCATCCGTGTTTGAAATCCTCCCTGAAATAACACTTAGAGGCTTTACAGGTCGAGGTAATGAGGCATTAAACTACTCGAATCTGTGTGCAATGAACTACAAGTTTGGAATGGAGGTACATTAAGCCAAAGCTTTATGGAGGAAAGACGTTCTTTGAATTTTCTTTCATTCTTCATTTTTATAAAAATTGGCAGTTCTGTTGATTCATAATTAGCAGAGTAACTTGAACATGTTTCATTTGTATGGTTTGATAAAATTTCCAGCACACTCACATATATTCCTGAAACCACCACAGTCATATGCATGCATACCTGTATCTCCACATATGCACGCGCAATTCCTCCTACAATTAAGATAATGAATGGATTCATTAACCCCCGAAATTCTCTCGAGTCCTTTTATTCTGTCATAATACTGCATAACTGTCTTTTTCTGGCATCCATCCAAACCCATCTCGGTGTCATTATGTCACTATAACTAGATGACATAAAATTGCTAGGACTTTTGCATAAATATTTTCTTTTCTGTCTAACTTCTTCATTCAGCATAATTAGATTTTTAGTTTGAAATCATTTAATTTTTAATTATGATTTTAATTTTGATGACATACACTTATATAAAACTGCAACCTCGTTACTATCACACCCTACTCTCTCTCATCTCTCCGCCGCCCCTCTCAGCTCCCCACCTTCCTGACAGGTCTCATTCAGCATAATTATTTTCATTCTATCCATGTTGTATTGTTTCAATAATTATTTTTTATTGCTGCATAGAATCATCACAGAGCTATAACACAGCTGCATATCTATTCACCCATTAGCAGCTATATGATTTGTTTGCATCTTGTGTTTTTCTTTAGTTGGACTGCAATAAACAAAATCCTTTATATTAGTATTCCATCTGACTTCAAAATATACTACAAAGCTGTAGTAATCAAAATAATGTAGTATTGTCTTGAAAACAGAAACTAAGACCAATATAACAAAGCGTGGTAACCAGAACTAAGCCCATAACAACTACAGTCAACTTGTTTTTCATGAGGGTATTAGGAACATGCATTAAAAAGAAAATCTTTTAAACAAATGATGTTCAGAAAATGGAATACACACATATAGAACAAATTTAGATTGCTATCTCACAGTAATTACAAATATCAATCCAACCTCTCTTAAAGGTTTAGGTATAAGATGCCAAATTATTAAAACATTAGAAAAATATAAAGGAAATATAACAGGACATTCATCTATGGAAAAATGTTTGTGATATGACCCTAAAAAGAAAAAGAAAAAAATCCAATATCCAAAAAAGAACCCTAAAAACAAACAAACAAACAAACAAGCCACCACCACAACAGTCAAAAGCAGAAAAGTACAGTGGTGGTCACATAAAATTATATATCTGACAAGCAATTAATTTATAGAATGTGTAAGGAACACAAATAACCAGCAAGAAATTGAAACAAACAAAAGTCTCCATTAAAAAAAATGGATGGAGACCTGAATAAACACTGCAAAACGGGAGGTATACAAATGACAACAGGATTGTGAAAACCATTTGGAAGTATCAACCACCAGAGAAATGCAAATAAAAACCAATTAGAATGGTTAATCAGAATTGAAAAAAATATGATAAACTATAAAATAGGAAGCTTTAAAACTGTTGGTGAGACATCTGTCTTGTTTCTGACATTAATACACATGCTTTGAGGTTTTTTTTATTTTCAAGATGGTCTCTGTGGGCTGGCTGTATATTGCCCTTATTGAGATATGTCTCCTATTTTCATAAATTCTCTAGGACTTTCATTAAATCCTATCCAATTCTATCAAATGCCTACTTTTGTATCTAATGAGATAATCCTGTGATTTTTGCTCTCGAATCTCTTCATAAGATAGATAACACTTACTGATTTGTGTTGGAGAACCCTGCCATTAAAGTCATTGTCCACCACGTCTGGATAGTTATTTGAGCTCAGCACAAAATAGAAGACTCCCTTTCTCAGTGGAGCTTGCTCTTCTCTGTCTAACGGAGTTCCTCTAAGTTCAGATGCCTGACCTTATTTGAAGGATGACCCTACACAGTTCTCCCTGCAAGGCTGTATGACTCAGCTCACAAGTCTTGTTCTTTCCTCTCACCCTTATGATAATTAGGTGCTGTGTTACGACCAGTCAGCAATTCCTGCCCATAACCCTAAGAACCCTCATATACCTTATCTCTGAAACAATGAAATGAGCTGTTTCTCTGAAGCTGACTCCCAGAAGTTCTCTCCATCAAACTCACACCATCCCAACCCTGCTCGCTGCTTCTGCTCCCTCATCCCTCTTGGGCTAGTGGCCAGTGGCCCCTAAAGAAAGGGAGACCCACAGATTTGCATACGTAGAAGCATCCATGCATCTTTATTATATGAAGCCTAGTTGATGATGGTGGGTATTTTTTTTTTGATATGTTCTTGTATTTGGTTTGCAAGTATTTATTTCATCAAGGATTTTATTCTATCATTGCATTTTCATTGTTGGGTCTTTGTTTGGTTTGTTATGAGTGGATACTGTTTGTGAAAAATTTTGGGAACTTTCTTTCATTGGTGGTGGCCATGTAGAGGAGCTGTAGACAGCAATAGAGCTTAGCAGTACACATCACCAGGTAGCAAAGCTATGACACCCTGGAGAGGCAAGGCCCCGAGGGGATTGTCTCCAGAATGCCTCTTGCTCCTCCTGTGCTTTCCCCTGCTGGCTGCTATCATGTTCTTACTGTATTTGGCATGATGTGATTATTATGTGAAAGAATCCCACTGTGTCTAGTACAGTGTGATTGCTTCTGGGAAATTCCCACTCCTCACTGGGCAATTTACTTGCAGATCATAATAGAGAGGTTTTTTTTTTTTGTTTGTTTGTTTGTTTGTTTGTTTTGTAAGAGCAATGATACTTAGTTCAAACAATGATTTAAAGATACAGGCGCTTAAGACAGTTGGTGAAAATGGTTAGGGAGATAGTTTAGGCTGCTCTGCCAATTGCTCCAATGAGAGATTTATAAAAGAACAGAAATAAGATTAGAAGTTGCCCCCCTTTTTTGCTAGATGTGAGATTTGCCATGGGTGGAATATGAAATAAGGAAGTTTCATACACTAAAGATCCATGAGTTCTGCCTGTGGAAAAACAGGCCAATGGCTAAAGGAAGCAATTATGTACCTGTAACCTAAGGTTAGGCCTGAGTTCCTCAGTCATGTAGCTCCCAGAATTAACCACAGGTTCCTATATGTACCTTGAAAATACAAAAGCTGTGGAAGGAAATAGAAAGATGGAAGGTTGGCTAGAGCACTTGAGTAAAGTTTTTTGAGTAGCAATAGGATAGGAATCAGAGACACTGAATTTGCAAAAAAAAAAAAAAAAAAAAAAAAAAAAAAAAAGCTGCCTGTCAGTACAAAGGAGCTAGCTGAAATACACGTGGCTTGCATAAAAATTCATTAATCAGTAATAAAAGAATCATTGCTTTGGGCTGAAAATATTACAGTGGGAGAAACAATATAAAAGAAAATGTTTAACTATTTGTGGGCTCCTAAGAAAAAGATGTAACCTGTGTTCATATTAGAATTTCTTCTTGTGCAAAGAATTTTTTTCTTTTCTTTCTTTTTTTTTTTTCTGAGACAGGATTTTTCTGTGTTGCTTTGGAACCTTGTCCTGGTACTCACGCTGTAGCCCAGGCTGGCCTCGAACCCACAGAGATCTCCTTACCTCTGCCTTCCAGGTACTGGTATTAAAGGCATGCACCATCACCACCTGGTTTGTATAAAAATTTTAATTCCTTTCTAGAAAATTTATAACTTGTGGTTGTGAAGTAATCCTTTCTTGCATGGAAACTTTTGTCTTAGATTGTATAAAAGGAATAACAGAAAAATCAAAACAGAAGAGGAATTAAGTCTAACCCCCTCAGATAAGCATCCTGTGTGTTTAGTACTGCTGACTACAGCTCATCTCCAATTTCTCTAACTGCTGAAGCTGGGCATTGTCACTTCATTTTTTATGATATGGAGTTATTTGGAGAATACTAGTATTAGAACTCTTTGGCAGTCCAGTAGAATTCTGCATCGCATACATCTGCCCCTGGGCATTTTTCAGTTAGGAGAGTTTAATTGCTGCTTCTCTATCATTGGATGTTATGGATCATTTATTTATTTAATTTTGATTTTACTTCAGTATGCCATAAACATATGATATATTTATTATAAATGTAAATCATAATACATGTAAAATATAATATGTATTTTATATATTCTTTCATTGATTTCAGATCTTCCACTTTAGTGAACTATAGGTATATACGTACTCTAAGTACTTTAAAATACTTAAAGATTTTAAAGTATTTAGAGATTTTCCATTCTCTGGAGTTCCTCAGTGTTTAAGGTGATGTCTCCTTTTCCATCACTAAAGACTCCTCCCAAAATACACTACATCTGATAAGATAGCCCGAAAAGTAAGAATTTACAAAAACATTAACACGCAAAAATCAATAGCCTACTTGTATACAAACAACAAACACTAAGAAAGAAATCAAGCATAGGATACCATTCACAATAAAACAATTTTAAAAATGTAGGAATAAATCTAAGGAATTGAAAGATTTATATGAAAATGTAAATGGCTGAGGAAACTAATTGAGGATATACCAAAAGTTGTAAAGATATCGCTTGCTCATGGACTGGAAGGACTAATACTTTGAAATGGTCATACTACCAAAAGAAATATACAGATATAAATCAATCCTAGTCAATATCCCAAAAGAATTCTTCAGAGAAATTGAAAAAAAAAAACTTGAATTCCATATAAAACAAAAAAATCCAAAATAGCAAAAAGAATCCTGAACATAAATAACCAAATAATACAATAACTGTTGGCAGTATTACCACTCCATATTTCAATATATAGTACAGGACTATAGTAATAAAACATCACAGTAATATTATAAAAACAGACCCATTGATTGATGGCATAGACTGAGGACCCCCATATTAACCCACACTCTTATAGGCTTCTGAATTTTGACAAAAGATCTAGCAATCCAGAATACACAGACAGAAAAAAAAAAAAAAACAACAACAAAAAACCAGCGTTTTCATCAAGTAGCCCTGATCAAATTAGACTGCTACAGTTAGAAAAGAAAAATTAAACTCTTATCTCTTCCTGTACAAAACTCACATACATGTGGATTAAGAACCTCAATTTAAGACCCAGTACCATTATAATAAAATATCAATAGAGAATACACTTGAACTCATTGGCATAGGGCTCTCTGGCACAGGCGCCCATCGATACCCATCATAGATCAATGGGAATGCATGAAAACAAAAGACTATTGTAAAACAAAGAGTCTTTCAAGTGAAGAGGCAGCCTACATAATGGGAAAATGGCTTTAGAACTGCAAAGCTATATGAAATTAGCAAAACTCTAACTGTAATGAAAAAAAATAGCGTAACTGCTATGGAGAGTTCAGAGGCACCCGTGCTGTGGTGGGGCCTGGAGGGCATTCCATTAGGGCAATATGTCAGACACATACATTCTGCATATATCACTCATATGACTGCTGCTATTCATTAGCTTAGGTTGATTATATGGCAAATCCAAAGCAATCAAGATTGGTTGTTACAGTCAGGTCTTTAAGACAGCTTAAACAATCAGGTTGGGTTCATAGTAGGAGAGCAGTCTGAAGTCTTAAGTGACCTCAAGCTGTATTATTAACTGTGGTTGTGAGGTTCAGACAAAGCCCCAGCCTCTTAGATTGTCAGAGATATTTTTATCATAATGCATTGCCACAGCGTACCAATGAAAAATTAAAAAAAATTCAGACAAAAAACAAAGAAGTAGATTTTGAGATCAAGATCATTTAAAAGGAATTGTGGCTTTTGGCATCACTAAGACTCTTAGCAAAAATCTGTCAGTTGCCTTTGGATTTAACTGGGAAAAATAAATGAGATGATTATGCCACTGAATGTACTGACAGCTGCTCAAACAGCTGCCGGAACAGCTGTGTGCTAAGCAACTTCATATGTGCACATGCATATGCGCATTCGGAGGAAGGGAATATATTTTGATTCAAGAGTCTTGGCAAATAAGGCTAAAATCTGGCTTGCATTCCTTTTTACCAACTTCTGCATCTGAGGTTGTACTTACCAACCGCAAGAAGAATGTGTACAGTACAGCCTTTCAGCTCTCATGGCTGGCCCATCCAGAAGGGGGCTCTAATTCCAATATGCACAAAACCCTGCAAGGTGACATAAATTCAATTTAGTTCCTAGAAGCGAAAATGGTGATATTTTGGAGAGAGTGTCCCATAACCTGGGAGCAGTATGGTTCTTTACATTTGGGCAAGAGCAGATTAGCTAGAGCTATGGTAAAGACAGGGATAGGGCAAAAAGTTGCCAAGATCCATGCTTTAGACAAAGCAATAATCAGTGGTTATCTTTGGCAAATGGCTAAAGACAGGTGAGAAGAAGGGTATCACAGAAGACTATCTAATAGGAAACGCCACTACATAACACATATCACTCTCTGTAACTTGAGATCTACAACCTCCTAGAAATTAAGAGTCCAGACCATCATTGACCTTTATGGTTAATATATGCTCCAACACATACTGAATTTTACTCCTGGTTTTCTCTAGGTTTAATATGATTAAATAGTGTGGTGTCTATCTCTGCAACAAAAAAGTTGGAAACATTGTTGATGTCTCCTGCTTAAATGACAGAAAATGTTAAAATTTATCTATCTGGTCATTGCTTCCATGTTGGAATTACACAAATACACACACACACACACATGCACGCACGCACGCACACACACACACATACACACACACTATAAATGTGGAGACTGGAGAGATGACACATTTGTTAAGAATGCTTGTTGCTCTTCCAGAGGATTCAAGTTTTGTTTCAAATACCCACATTTTTGAGATGCTTGAAAACTGCCTTTAATTCCAGCTCTAGGGGATCTGATGCTCTCTTCTGATCTCCGTGGGCCACATGCCCAAATGTGAACATACACATAAATATATTAAATATATAGCATATATTATTTGCCTTTGCCCTACATGTAATACCAGAATTTCTTTCTTTATGTTTCTAGCTCTAAAATGTATTTATATAAATTTTAACAAAATAAAAACAACTCTGTAGTTTGGATCTTAAAATCCTTTTCTTAGGTGCATCAGAAACTAGAAGATTCAAAACAAAATATTTGTTGTACAAAGGCAAAAATAAAGTCCTGTGCCTCCGGGGACTTTTTCATTTTATTGGGGAAGTTATCAGCATTTTAGAAGATGTTCCACTTTAAAAATCACAAACAGATTTTCTTGATTGTATAGATATTTGAAACTTCAGGAAATGAACTGCATTCTAAAATGTAAGATCACTGATTATTCGCCTACAGGAGATAAGGTTAACATATTGAATTGTATTTCATTCCATTTTGATTTTGGAGGAAGAGTATGCAAAGTGCACATTAAAAACAGTTTGCCTGGGGTTGGAGTATATTAGAGGCTCAATATATCCTCTATCATCATGAAGGTCATTCTGCCAAGAATTATTCTTATTTTACTGTAACCACATATTTGACAGACACAATCGGAAGGAAGGTTCACTTTTCTGCTCTTGTTTTAAGGGGTACACTGGTGCTTTAAGGGTGATACAGGGTTGACTCCAGGGACAACTTGTCGCAACACTAGAACACTAGTGATAGACATCTGGTTACTTCAGTGGTCAGGAAGCAGAAAGCTCTTGCTACAGTAGTGACCAACATGGCCAGATAAGCCCAAGAGTGCAATATTGGCACAAGCACCATGGGAGTGACTAATCACTTTCTGATTGGATTTCAAGCCCACTCAACAGGAAGAAATGTCTGCCTAATGCTATAAATATGGCCAGGAATACAGGGACGAGGAGCTCATAAATAGGTCTGGGGGTGAACCTACAACTAGTTATTTTCCTAAGTAAACATGCTATCAAACTACACCCTAAATTTGGATCTTTGTAACTGTGCATAGACTAGTGCAGCTCTGGACCTTATCAGAGAATTTTTTTTTTTCTGTGGTGGATGGTGGTTAGGACCAAAACTCACAACAGGTCTGAGTAAAGGGAAAGAGTATCTGTGGAGTGTTCAGCGACAAATAGGACATCTCTGTCACATTCCTCCCTGAGACTCTGCGACTAGCATGGGAGAGGGAATGGAAAGGTAGTAAGTGGGAGTTAGATATCAGAGAGGGCCTTCTGAGCACTGCATTTAGAACTGTGGTTGCTTTCACAGTCAACCCAACCAACACATGAATGGGAAGGGGTTCAGGAGCTCTCTCCCTCGTTGAGGAGTTCTTGACCATTATTGGCTTTGGAGAGGAGATTTAGTTTTCTTAAAGGGGATGGTTCCTAACCGGTCACCCACCCATCACTGGATGGCCACACACCTATGAGTGCAAATGAACTTGTGAGCTATTTTTAAAAAGTACCCCCAAATTGAGGTAGGTAAGGGCAATGAGTGTCAAAGTGATCTGGGAGAGGATGAGGAGTTGGGGATGATTATATGTTGTACGTCTGTATAAATTCTCAGAGTTAATATAATGCTATATACTACACTAAAAACATTTCTTAAATAAATCCTTTAATAACAATAAATAAATAGTAATGCTTTCAATATGAAGGAGTTTAAAATTTTAAAGAGCTATAGGAAATCTAATAATTTTAACCTTTGATTTATAGTTTTTCATAAAAGTACACTTTTTTCTTTCTTCCTTTCTTTTTGACAGAGTCTTATTATATAAACCTGCTTGCCTTCCTCCTAACTTCTCTGCTTCCTTTTCCTCCTAAATGCTAGTACTGTATCATACACTACCACTCATAGCTATATATGTATATGTTTCCTTCTGCTCCCTTACACAAACACAAAGTACCCAGACCTGATAGCTTTTGAATCACAAGGTACTTTTATGACTTTATAAACGATGACTAGCAGATGAGAATTATTATGGCAAAAAATTTTTAATATTAAATATCACATACTATTGCTTTCTGAGTAACAATTTTTCATAGGTTAAACTTCATTAAAATATTTTTTTCTTGATCAAAACATGTCGCATTATTTTTCTCCGTGTTAGGTGAGCACATGGCCACACCTTTTTTTTATTGCAGTTGAATTATGGTTAGCTATATACTCTTCAGCATTATATATTACAAAATCATGTGTTCTGTTTAAACAGAAATAGCAATTCAGTCAATAAAACCTGGTAGGAAATTTCCCTTAGAGTCACTTAAAAACTGAACCAAATCCAGTAGGTCTTACTTACCTTGTAACTACAGAGTAGCCCTTTCACTCTGCCTCTGTGCAGTAAGGATTTCAGTGAGCCAAATTCTACTGAGTTTTTGCCAAGAGACTGAGACATTTCCTGTAATTACTACATTTGGGGTATTTTTTTTTAAAAAGTAAAGGGTTAGAAAAGTGTATAAGATGCTATGATAACTGGTATAGTTGTGCTACGTTTTTACCATTTGATTCCCTTTGCGAGCTTGGGTGCTAATGGCTTTGATGATTGTCTATGTAGTAGCCTTGGAATCTTTTCTGTGGTAGATTCCTACTTCAAGCTTACACACTCTGTTTCTTTACATCTACTGTGTATAGTGGGGTTCTTTTTTCTTTCTCAGACTAAAACTCCACAGACAGAATTATGAACATGCCGACACAGTGAGGAGACTGTGTCTAAAGGCTGTGTGATTCACATTTTTACACGTGTCAGCACCGACTTTTCCAAGCCATTAACAAAGAGAATAGTGTTTGCAATTCTACAGTCATCGCCATAATGCTCTGCTTGCTACTCAATGATGCCATCAACTCCAGAAATCAGTCAACCTTAAATTGTCCCAAAGTACTCTCATATTATCTACAAAACTGAATTTCATACAGCATCACATGGTTTATTATGAGTGATTCTAACATAGATATCATAACTTCAAGTGGCTAGCCAGTCACTGTAATGGGGTTTCTGCAGAGAAAAGGGGGTGAGAATGGTTATTTCTCACAGTTCAGAATATGAAGGTCAATGTTAAGGACACAGAATAAAAGTGACCGAGAGAGCAATGAATTTTAGAATGAAAATTCCTCTGTACCAGGCGTGTATTCATCCTTCAAAACTCCATGGGGCAATATTTAATCTCCAGTGTGCTGCTCCTACCCCCAATTTATCCTTGATATGGTCTGGATGGGAAAGAGAGCAAAAAGGCAAAACAATACAAACACTGCTCAGTTTGACAAGGAAAGGTCTATGCGTGCTGTTAAATCTGTCGACAGAAATGGACAGTTTAATGAGGATAGAAGTTTGAGCCTGGTTAAAACTGAGGGGGAAAATGTCTAGAATTGCTAGAGACAATTACCATTATGGAGAAATGACGAACTCTGCGCTGAAATGATAGAAGAGTATCTTGATTGCAAAATCGCCATCTATTAGAGCTCCAAAGTATACCAATATAAACCCACTTGAAGGAGAGCCCCATGTAAAGGAAAGGCTTTGGTGTACCCCATTGAAAATAGCTCCTCAGAGAAGCACTCGCCCAGGTCCAGCCGAGAAGGTACTGACACCACTAAGGCTGTGTATATGTAATAGAAGGGGATCAGTCTACATCTTGAGCTGCAGCAGACTTTGGCATGGTCTGCCTGTT
The DNA here is from genome assembly GCF_014885135.2 of Alexandromys fortis. Taxonomy (NCBI): domain Eukaryota; kingdom Metazoa; phylum Chordata; class Mammalia; order Rodentia; family Cricetidae; genus Alexandromys; species Alexandromys fortis. The sequence continues at coordinate 10,035,771 of NW_026067890.1, forward strand.
GCTGGTTTTGCAGCTAGAGTGTGTTTATTTCAGAAGCTTGCTCTAAAGTTTCAGAGAGCCCCAGAGCCCAGACATTTCATGGCAAAGTCTGATTGTCTGTGTCTACTGTCTAAGTGGGCTATGCGGGAAGACTACACTTCCTAGCTTCCCTTGCAGACAATAAGCTTCCTCGGCCGTGAAGGTGAAACTAAAGTCATAATGAAGACCCCTGGATATTAGAGATATCAAGATACTGGACATTCAAGGAAAACTCCAAGCACCAACTGGGTCTGGCCCGAGAGAGATGCCATGTGTCATAGGTGTTAATCCTGCCAATAGAGAATAAGACCACTTCCATGGTTTAAAGCCAAATTTGAAGCAAGTTTTAAATAAATACTAGCCAGGTGGATGGGTTCTGTATACCCAAGTTCCCAGGAAATGTTCGAAGTCATGGTTTGCAGCGGCTTAAGAAGAAAAACCCACAATTCATTGCATTTCCCATTAGATCCAATCAGGGGCAAGCCTACCTTCAGGCATAGGCTCATCCTGTGAACCTCCCACCTCTATGAGATCAAGCACATAGGTGCAGATGGATCAAACAAAGTTGTTTAGGGGAATGAAAAACCTGTGACTTGTTGTCTACCATAAACATTTAAGGAACTATCTGTTCTTGAGCAAGAGGTTTGCAGATCAGAGACATTTTTGTTTCATGGGTTTCCTAGGCATAGTAAAAAACTTAAAATATGACTAGCTCTCACAATAGAGCTACTCAAGTATACTGATATCAAATAATTCCACGGTGATTTACAAAGTGCTTCTGGATTTTCTGTTTTGCTGGTTGGGTTCAGTCTTGCCTTGGCCTAATATTTCCTTATTGTACTCCCATTTGGAATGAGAATGTTTACTCTAGCCCACCCATTGGAAGACTCTCACTTATATTTTCATTTTACAGGGTTTTACTGATTGTTTCCTGCTGAAAGACTACATTTCCCAGCTTCCCTTGCAGACAATGGATGTCTGCTCCTATAGGAAGCTGCCTCCCAGCTTCTTTCCATAACATTTTGGCCATCTTCACAAATAGTGACAAGGTCCCCTCATCATGAATAAGCATGGTACAGCCTAAGGTCAGTCAAGCCTCTCTTTCTTTTTGCGTTCTGTCTCTCTGCAGCTGCTTTCAATAAATAACATAATGATGCAGCTATCCCGGGATATGGAAATCAGCTGCTCAAGCACACCCTCGGACAAACCTCCATGGCTCTCATACTCCCTAGTGCCAGGCCAAGAGGGCTACCTGTGTCTCTCTGTTTCTGACCTTTCTCAACATACAGCCTAGCTTTGACCCAGTCTGTCCTTCTAGGTGGGGGAGGCCAGGCATCCACCATAGCAAAATGCAGGGCAAGGTAATCTATTGGATCTAACTTAGAGGTCCCCTAGTTAGTCTGCTAGTTTGCTGGAGCTTTCTTCTCTCTCCTAACAGTGGGAGGAGGTGTGTTTCTATTTTCCCTGCTCCTGAGACTCTTTTCTTCCTATTGGCTTGCCTTGTCCACCCTCAATATGGGGGCCTTTGCCTTGTCTTTTTGCTTCTTATTTTGTTGTATTTGCTTGTTGTCTCTGGAGGCCTGCTCTTCTCTAAAAGAAAACCAAGGGGGAGTGAATTTGGAAGAATAGAGAGCTGTTGAGGGTGAGGGCCTGGGAAGAGTGGAGTGGGGGGAGAAACTGGTAAAGATGGATTGTATGAGAGAAGAATCTATTTTCTATATAAACAAGAAAGAAAGGAAGGAAGGAAAGAAGGAAGGAAGGAAGGAAGGAAGGAAGAAAGAAAGAAAGAAAGAAAGAAAGAAAGAAAGAAAGAAAGAAAGAAAGAGACTTGTTTGATTGAAGACACTGGAGCCTTTCCACTGGCTGTGACAAAGTTTTACTGAGAATTCTCCACAGAATTCTAATGCCCTGAGAAGCTTCCACTGCCCCTGCAGCTTTTAAACCTGGAATTGTAGAAATTAGGGACATCCCCTTACTTTCCAGGTGCATTTGTTCAGCAATTAGTTGACAAACGTAATCTTAGAAAGTCAGAGAGAATCTAGAAGATGGATAGAGAGATGCACATGTTTGGTTTTATGGAGCAGAAGAATGCCCTCTTTCGAAGATGTTCAGCTAGTTGCTCAATTAACCTCTCTAATCGATCGAGTTTTCACTTCAGCTTCTGACTTATCGACAAATAGAATGACAGAGATTTATTTAGTTCAATACTACATTTGCCAAACCACTGCCTAAAAAGCCAGCCAGTAACTGCAGAACAACAGTTGCTGGTGGAAACAGCAGTAGGCTCAAGTACAGCCACTGTGCTAGAGGAAAAACAACAGGAAAAAACCATAATGTTTATGGAAAGTAGGACTTCAAAATAATGTGTGTCTCAGGATTCAGGTTTATAAATCTCTAAAGTTATAGAGGTCTACTCTAGTCAGGTTAACAGAACCCGATTTAGAGATGTATGTCTAGCTGCTAACTGGGTCTAATTATGGGTGCTACTTATGTCTTTTCTAACTGTGTTCAATACCAGGCTTTTGACAAACTTTAGATAAGGAACACCATATATTTTATAAATTCCTAAGGTCCTTTTAAGCTAACAAAAACTGACTTGAAGATGAATGTCTATCATCTTTGTCTTTGCTAATTTTTTAAGTTTTATCTATTTGTATGAAACTAGTTATACAAAAATTGTGTTATTCTGTAAAGGTATATTATGAAAGAATCCAGAAAAGTAAGGTTCCCATGAATTATCATTTATGATTTAAAATTTTATTTTGATGATAAACATTCTTCAATTAAATCTCCCATGTCAGTTTTTAAAATTCAAACTTAACAGGTGTAAAGGTATAAAATCCTAATCATAAAAAGGTACCAGCTTGTTGTAAACTTATAACTAAGACATTCAAGTTAATTGTCACTTTATAAATCATCAAATATTTACTGTAATCAGAACTTTGTAGTCATGCTAAGTACAAATGTAATTTCTATACAGAGATAAGCTTAGAGGGAAAGACCAATTTTTATTTCCCATTATATAGTCTTTTGTCTATATTTTCAAAGTTAAATCTGAAATAAGCAAATCAAAGTAAACTTAAAGTTTGTTTAATGCAAAATAATATTCAAATCAGGTATATAAAAATGGCTATGAAAGATTAAATACTTGAGTAAAATAGTAGAATATACCTACATGCCAGGAACCCTCTGGCTCAAATAGTTCCCTTGGATGCAGAACAAGCTCCCTTAGATTGAGCCCCATCCCACCAGAGTAAGTTACATGCTAGCCTCATTACAGGACAATGATGCATGGGAAAAACATCCTGGCAGAACTCTGATGCTTCTGCCTCTGGATGCATAGGTCTGACCACCTCTGGATGCCTAAGTCTGACCAGTTCCAGCTACATAGGAGAAATTAGAAAAACTTCCTTCTATGTAAAGATGACTTATTCCTCATGTCTCATGTGACAGGGTGATGGCTTCTATTGCCTCTGAGTGGAGGAGCTCAGAATTTATATCGCATCCTGAATAACTCAAACAGCAGAGAGGCAATCAGCAATTACTCTGTCCTCGGTGTCTCCCAAACTGACAGAAAGATGCTGTGAGTAGGGAAACCACCTGACTCGAACGGGACCTGCATGACAACCCTGACCTTTACCCTGGCTTTCAGTTGATCCACTTGGCAAAAACAATTCTGGGGTCTACACTCAAACTACTGATGCTCCCTCACTAAAGGAGGATGTCAGATGGGGTGTCATCAAACTTACAGCTTTGGAAAGTCATTCACAGTATCCAAACTGTCTTTTATCTAAAGAGTCAACAAAGGATTCTATTATGTGGCATCCCATGTTGTTAGAGTCTTCCTGAGGAGGTGACTTAGATGAAAGGGGTTCTCTCCCACCTGGGCTCACCTGTGGTGCTTTGAGAACATAGTCTAGTCTTAACCCAGCGAGAGAGAGCTCCAGGGCCACGCCTGTGTTGTCATCTTGATGCCTGCAAGAGATACACAGGCTTTGGCAGTGAGTCTTGTAGATGTTTCCTAAGAAAATTCCAAAAGCCAATGTTTGTTGACGTTCATTTAATTTGGTTATCTTGATTATAAGTGATGCCTCTAAAACTTCCAATGTATTTTTACATGAAATGATGTTAAGTAATACAGTTCCTGCTGTTAGCACATGCATATGCCAACCTAGAGATTTGTCCATTGACAGAAAAGAGTAAAGAGTTGGCTTTCGCCATCTTTGTCAATTCAGTCTATGTCACATGAAAATTATTTATTGCAAATTTGACATTAATGACTGATTTCATCTTTTATCTATTGGTTGAGAATATGGAATGAAATTGTTCTGGAGAATTTTCAAAAGTTTCTGTTAATATGGTTAATTTTTAAAAACTATAAAGTAAGTCATTTACTCTTGACATGATAGTCACTGACTCAGGAAAATAACATGCATTTTTTTAAAAGAGCTTTTTTTTTTTATTATGTATACATGTATACAATATTCTGTTTGTGTATATGTTTGCAGGCCAGAAGAGGGCACCAGACCCCATTACAGATGGTTGTGAGCCACCATGTGGTTGCTGGGAATTGAACTCAGGACCTTTGGAAGAGCAGGCAATGCTCTTAACCTCTGAGCCATCTCTCCAGCCCCAAGTAACATGCATTTTTTGCGTGTTCTAGAAAGGGGACTGCTGAAGAGAAAACAAGGCAGTCACTGTCTCTGGGAGTATTTTTCAATTGAAAATTAAAAATCTTTTTTGGGGGGAAGAAGACAACTTAGAATTAAATTGTCTCTACATAGATGACATTATAAAAATATATTTATTGCATATAAGTAGAATAGTTTGGCGCCAACAAAACGATGCATTAAGCCATGTTCTCAAATACTAGATATCGTTCTTAGGGTAAAAGTTCCAATTTTTAAATTTTTACTTTATCAAATTGTTTCTAGCCAAAAATGGCAGTTTACTTGAGGCAGTCAGTTTTGTTCATTAAATAACTAATGGATTTTGTTAATATTTGAAACAAAGATGTACAAAGCTCATCATCGGGGAAAGCAAAGAATACCATTGAGACCCTTCCTGTTCAAATTCATTCCTACGGACTTTCACTCACTGCTTTTACACAGATACTGGGTGCTTGTTCCTTATTCAAGAGGCTGATGTACACAAGCAGTTAGTTTCAGTTGCCTCATCCTTCGACAGAACTCTGGCTCATTCTCCAGTCAGTTGTGCCAGTGCATTTAACCTTCCCCTATCTTTATATTTAACCATATGTTATATTGATTCCTGTTACCCTTAATGTAAAAGTTTTTCTCTTGCAACTTTGTTTCTTAATGTTCCCTACAAAACTGCACAATTGACTCCTGGCATGTTCTGGATCTTTGCCAACTGTTGTTGTTTTTTTCAATGTTCTCTTATGCCCTTTTGTCAGCCATGAAGCTGTTACAGAAAAGATTAGCACCAGAAACCCCTGAAAGCAGTTTGGATGACCTTTGAAAAGGGGGACTAATTGGCCATGGGCTATTCAACTCACTCGTCTTCTTCCCACCCTGGACATTGCTTTTGGTACTTAGAACTAAAACAGCTGGGCTGAAGCCTCCTTAGCACCAATTAACCTTTCTATCTCACCAGCTCAGATCAGTTTCACATCCTTCAGGGCAAGCTCGACTCCATGATGGCTGCAGTACTCTACAACTAAAAAGGACTAGATCTATTGGGGTGAAATTTGTGCTCTCCCCCACAAACATGCTGCTTCCAGACCAACAAATCCTACCTGAATTAAATGGGAACTAGAGACAGGATAGAAAACCTCAACCACAAGCCTCTTCCAATTATGGGCTTCAGGTTTCCTCCCGCTCTGGCCTCTCCACTGAACCACCCCTTTCCTCTTTATTATCCTTATACTTACATGTTTACTCTATCTTTTTAACGTTTTACTTGCTAAACTACACCCTTTACCCAAACGAAACGCTCCATGAAAGCTTTCCCAATGATTCTCACCCTACAATACTCTATTTGTCCCCAATAAGACCTTTTAGATTCTGTGGAGTAGGGTTCATCCCCTTTACCCAGGGCCTTGGTCCTATATTTTCCTCTGTTCACTTCCTTTGATGTTCAGTAGATCCTTGCTACTTCTGCTAGCTCATTTTGGCACAACAGTCTTCACAACGGGACCAGTCACTGTTACCTTCAATCAACACTACATCCATTTTTTTTTTCTCACTGGCCCCCTCTGTCTCTCACACCTCAATCCCTGACCTTCTCAGAAAAATCTCTCAGTTTTACTCTGTAACCAGATCTGCTGCATACAGCCCTCTAGTGATTATTTTACAAGTCTCCTCAAGACTGCAGGATGACAAGAGCACGGTCCATTGCAGCCAGTCAAACGTAGACTCCCTCACTCCATGACCATAGGGCCCCCTCTTTAAAGACTCAGAACTAGGCCCTCCAACAAAGACCCTCCTCAGCAGAAATTAGCTGAAACACCTCTGCCCTGCATTTCTTATAGCCTCTCAGAGTTAGGAATGACAGTTTGCTGGTGAAAGACTACACTTCCCAGTTTCTGCTATCAACTATGGAGGCCATTTCTCCCCCATAAGGGGCTGCATCTCATCTTCTGTAGACAGTTTGGCCATCTGCAACGTGGGTGACAAAAGTGTCCCCTTGTCATGAATAAACATGATGCCCCCCAAGGGCAGATCAAACCTCTCTTTTCACCTTTCCTTTCTCTACAGCTTCCTTAAATATTCTAATACAGTTATGAGACTTTTCTCTGGGTATCAGAAGACACTTGCTGAGCAGTGTTGCCCTATGGCAACATTTGAGGTTATACAGAGTATGTTTTTCTTGATGTGACAGTCTGAGGAACTACCCATGAAGGAAGGCCAGGGTCAGAACACTGTGACTTGGATATGAAGCGAATATGAACACTATGAAATGGTTCCCATGAAAGAAAATGTGTTCTTGAATGGTTGAGTCCACGCTGGTGGTGCCCTTTTTGGAAGCTGTGTAGATTTTTGGAAGCATGCCCTAGTTGGATAAAATATGTCTTGGGAGCTGAGCAGTGGTGGCACAGGCCTTTCATCCCAGCACTTGGGAGGCAGAGCTAAGACAAAGCAGCAAACTCACCTTTTGTTTCCATGTTCTGACACATGGAAACATGTTTGGACTGCAAACTGATTTTTCTTTTGTTAGCTAACTCCATGTTAGAGTCTACCAATAGAGGACAGTAGAGAAAGTTGGCTGGCTGAGGGAAGGCGAACCTTGAGCCTTTGTTGGGATGAGCTAATGCCTCTCACCCCCACTCATACAAGGAAAGATTCTTCCCACAGAAAACATAGCTTCTTGGTCCTCAGACTCCTTAAAAGATAGGACTGACCTGAGCTTACCACCTGGAATACACAATCCTCATCAGCCCCAAACCTGGTCTTGAGAATTCATAAAAACTGAGGATGGAAAAGTATCTTTCAGGTGGACCTCTGCTCTCTTATGTCCCTTACAGAGGAGGAACAATATAGGTCTAGGGAGAAGTAGATGGGGGCCAGTAAATCAGATTGTAGAGTGGCCTGGCTAGAAAAAAGACTTCAGGGATGATATGCCCATGGTGAGCTATTCTGCCAAAGACAAGGTACCTGCCTCATGTCCTCAAATCACTGATTGTTCTTACTAGTGATTTAACTAAATGTGCTTCCTCTGACTCACTGGAAAGTCACACCCCAACTCTGTGCCCACTGGTCTATGTTTCCCCTGTGGTACATATCTAGAATGGGATAGAGGGAAGAGCTCATATTGGTCTTGACTCAATGTTAATGAAGGTCAAATGGGCCCCAGTTCTGGTGCTGATCTCAGTACGAGGGCAGGAAGTGCCCTTCACACCTCAGCCTTGATTACTGGAAACCAAGTAATTAATTCCCAATTATTAGGTAACTTAGTTCCCAGATAGAAGTAGAACTAGGCCATTTGGAGAATTCTCAGTAGCAGAAGTAGTCCCACAGAACTGAAGGAGGCTAGACTTCCTGTGTATAAAATAAGGAGGACTTTGCATAGCTTTAGGAGAAACCACTGTTTCTATGCCAACCAATCTGGTAAGTAAGAAAAACCTTCCTAGGGTCAGATCAAACCTCAAAGAAAGAGAAGAAAGAACACATTCATCACATAATTACTATCAGTCTGTTTTCCTGATCTCTGTGGTTGTCAGCTTCACTGGCAGCATTAGCCAGACTGTTGATTTTTATCCTCCTTGGCTAACACTGGGACTCTGCATCCTCGACTGCATGTGGCCAGCTAAGCTACTGATTCTTACGCTTTCTAAAACAGGACAAATCGGCAATTTGACTCATGGCCATAGAACTGTGGCAATTATGACATGGCAAGGCAGTACAAAGGTTCCTCCACCCTGTATTCTTCCTGAGGCCATTTCAGGTTTAAAGAGAATTTGATCTCTCTGATGGAGAGAATCCTGTGAAACATTACCCAGCTTTCCTTGGAACCTAAGGTCAAGATGCCCTAGCTACTTACCTTAGTTGCTGTTGTTCTGTCTGCTTGTGTAAGCCTCCCCTTCCAGCAGACAGCTTCTCTTTGCTTCTGGTAAACTGACTGCTTGTGCAAACCTCCCTCTGCAGCTGCAGAGCAAGTTACCAGGACATAAATTTTGCTTTTAAAAGCCTCTTGCACTAAATGCTCAGACTACACCTAGGTTGTAAATACCTAATAGTCTTAGCAAGCTGGAAAAAAAGACTTTCACCTGACTACAAACGGTGTCAGAGTGGTCATCTCTGGCTGGCTCCCAATAATATAGTCATTTTCTTCAAGGAATACTATCTACTCTTCAAAGCTAGGACTACTTTCTGGACTGTTTTTATATTGTTCTCCTGAAGTCAGTCTTTTTTTATCACTGAGTGCTGTAGGGTTTCTTTCTCTGAATACTTTAAAATCTATCTGTGCCTGCTGTCCACCTACAAGCACTTTCTGCACATCTTCATCCGTGGTGTCACTTCTTGAGGCCATATCAGCGATGCATCAAACCATTACTAGTTTTCAAAGCATAGTGTATGTGCTACTTCCTTCAAGAGAAGTGGCTTTTTTTCTATTTAAAATGTAGCTGCCATGTTGGTGTACTCCTTTAATTCCAGGACTTGGGCAGTAAAAGAAGGCAAACCTCTGAGTTCAACACTAATCTGGTCTATAAAGTAAGTTACAGGTTAGCTACGGTTACTCACATAGTAAGACCATGTCTCAAAAATATAATTACTGATTTATTAAATTAATAAAAGTGTACCTGACTTTAAATTTTAACTCCACAAAATCTTAACTGTATGACTTTGTAGTCATTGTTTAACATCTCTATACTTTAGAGTCCTTGTATGAAGAAATAATAATGGTATGATTTCAAAGATTAAATGGGATCATAAAAGCAAACTTTATCATGCAAAACTATAAAATCAGTGTCACAGTTATCTATTTTTTATTTTTATTTTTTTTTCTTTTCCAATCTGCTATTGCTGTTAATGCTGTGGCCATTTTATGACATTAAAACCTGGCTATTAAATCAATAGAACATTAAGTCATCATAACAAAATCTTATTTGTTCAACCAATCAACATATTTTATTAAAATGAGATTTTTTGGTTACATTGTTATAACGCTTAAAAATAGATATTTTGCATAATAAAATGCTGATTTACTTTGCTTTCTTTTATTTTCCAAATGAGAGTCTAACTATTCTGTTTGGTGGTAACACATTTGAGCCTGTGTGGGTTTGTAGACAGTGAGGCTAACTAGGAGCATGGTGATTTACCTTCAGCCTGGCAAGAGAGGGGTGCCTCATCTTCCGTTCCTGAGTCATCAGAGGGATGCTTCATGTTTCTGCAGCAGAGAATAACACATCTACATTACTTCTTTCCTGGCATAGGTCCACCAGAGACCCTGGCACAATTCCACCAGAGAAATCTGTTTGCTATTCTAAAATAATATGGATATCTTCCCAGAATTAATTTCAGAGAGCGGAATTGAGCATATTCTTAGATTTTTAGAGGGTCATTTTCTCCAGTTTTTTTTTCTTTCCTCTTTTTATGGCTAGAGCTTAAAGATCTTCTTATAAAAGTCTTCAGGGAGAGCAATTCTCTGAGAAATCATATTTCAGAATTACCTCATCTGAATGCTATCTGTTGCCATATGTTTGCTTGGCTAAGATTCCATTCAGTGAGGTACATTCTTCTGAAAGAAACAAAGTTAAGAGCACGGAGGATACCAGTCATCAAATGCCAAAGACCTGTGTCAATTCTTATTCAGCTTTGTAAAGCAACATTGATTGGCCTCTTATTTTATAGCTTTAAAACCACAGAGAAAGCAAAATGATTTAAATCTATAAACCCCGAGTCTCGTTTTCTGTGAAAATATTGCCTCGATTTTTTTCCTTGAAGAAAACTAAATCTCCTTTTTTGTTCACAACACATTTCCAATCTAAAATACATGTTCTGGTTTATTTTCTTATGATCATACATGTTTCATGACTTGTTTGTTTCTCACTTCCTTGTGGGTATTGGACCTTGTTGTAAAAACTGAGGACAGTCAATAAAATAACAGGTGGGGTACCATAGTCGCTGACCCACAGTATACATCCACTGTAAAAAAAAAAAAAATAAAGAAAGAGAAGGGGTGGGGAGAACATAAAACTAAAACAATAAGTAAATGACTAGTACAAAATTATCATCTTTGCATGAATGAAAATTGATAATGGAGAATTTTTTTGTTGTTTTTTTTTTTGAGCTATTCATTTTTCTCCGCTCCCCTCCCTTCCCCCCTCTCCCCTTCTGCCCTCTCCCATGACCCCCACACTCCCAATTTACTCAGGAGATCTTGTCTTTTTCTCCTTCCAACGTAGATCTTTGTATGTCTCTCTTAGTGTCCTCTTGTCTAGGTTCTCTGGGATTGCAAACTGTAAGCTGGTTTTTCTTTGCTTTATGTCTAAAAGCCACTTATGAGTGAGTGAATATTATATTTGTCTTTCTGGGTCAGGGTTACCTCACTCAATATGATTTTTTTTCTAGGTAGATCCATTTGCCTGCAGATTTAAAGATGGCATTATTTTTTTTTACCATTGTGTAGTACTCTTGTGTAAATGTACCACATTTTCTTTATCCATTCTTTGGTTTAGGAGCATCTAAACTGTTTCCAGGTTCTGGCTATTATGAGTAATTCTGCAGTGAACATAGCTGAATGCATCTCCTTGTGGTATGATTGATCCTCCATTGGGTATATATTCAAAAGTGGTATTACTGGTTCTTAAGGTAGCTTGTTTCCTAATTTTCTGAGAAATTGCCATACTGATATCTAAAGGGGCTGAGCAAGTTTGCACTCCCATGAACAATGGTGGAGTGTTCCCCCTTTCCCCACATCCTCTGGAGCACAAGCTTCATCAGTGTTTTTGATCTTGGCCGTTCTCATATGTGTAAGATGGAGTCTCAGAGTTGTTTTGATATGCATTTCTCTGACGGCTAAAAGAATGTGGAGCATTTCCTTAAGTGTCTTTCAGCCATTTTAGATTCCTCTGTTGAGAGTTCTCTGTTTAGGGCTATACCCCATTTTTTTTATTATATTACTTGTTCTTTTGATGTCAAGTTTCTTGAGTTCTTTGTATATTTTGGAGGTAAGTCTTCTGTCTGATGTGAGGGTTGGTGAAGATCCTTTCCCATTCTGTAGGCTGCTTTAGGTGGGTTCCAAGAGTCAAACTCTAATCGAGCTTGAGTGACAAAATCATTATGTACTGAGATACACGGCCAGTTCCATCACCTTCTCAAGATAACACCTGATTGACTTTTAAGAAACAAAGCACATCTGATTTTAAGTCATTTTATTGTTAATAAAGCCATCCACTGTTTCTCAGAAATGCTATTTTATTTGTTCATAAATATAACATGTTTGTTTTACATGCTTTGAAATGATCTCATTTCATTTCTCATCTGTATATTTTGTCTTTAAAAACTCACGGATTGGGCGGGCGGTGGTGGCACACGCCTTTAATCCCAGCACTCAGGAGGCAGAGGCAGGCAGATCTCTGTGAGTTCGAGGCCAGCCTGGTCTAGAAGAGCTAGTTCCAGGAACGAACCAAAAAAAGCTACAGAGAAACCCTGTCTTGAAAAAAAAAAAACATATAAAAAAATCAAAAAAAAAAAAAAAAAAAAAAAAAAAAAAAAAAAAAAAAAAACCGCTCATGGATTTATGAGAAGCTGCTACAATTTTACATGCTTGGATAGTCCAGAGCATTCCAACCATAAATGACTCTGTTTTATCACATTTGGAGCAATTTAAGGGAAGTGTTTTCATCTCACTCTCAGACTTTGCAGAATGTCCTAAGTATTCACATGCAATACAAAACCAGCCCTTAGATGCAGATTAAAATAATGTTATTTTAGCTTAAAGTACTTAGAACTTTATTTCTATTTTTAAAGAATCTGCAGATTTAAGAAAAACAAAAACAAAAGCAACAAACCCACATTTAACGCAGTTATTATTACTAAAGCCATATAAAAGACAAATGTGAGGAAATAATTTATCTAATAAGATCTGCATAAGAAATAATCCACTAATTATAAAACACCCAATAATTTAGCTAGATAGCTCTTCCTTGCCCTTCTGGTTTTTTTTTCTGAGCACACTCAGTTTTGATGCGTACTCCCATGCTCACCCATCTTCCCCAGGATTGAACACAAAGGAGTCAAATATTACCTGCTATCCTCAATGGATTCCTCTCTAATCGCATTTTAAAATTAACTACTAATGAAAGGTGAAAATGAAAGCAGAACACTAGAGACAGACAGAAAATAAAAAGAAGCATTAGCAGGATTCATCTAAAAACATACAGAAAATATGAAAACTCAGGGCAATCTAGTCGATTAAATGAATAAAATATTACATAGAGCAAGTGGTTCATCACAAGACGAGTAATATTCACTGGAATTTAGATCTCTGTAGAAAAGGAATTGCATTTCTTGCTAGACCTACTTTTTTTTTTCTCTCTCCCACTCTCGTTACCTCATTTATAAAGTGATGAAAAGAAATCACTGAAGTACTGCTAAAAGACTGGAGATGACTTCCGGATGCACTGAGCTTGCTCTCAGCTACACAATAATGGGCAAATGCCGGAAGGAGCCTTGAGAGAGCCGTCGGGAAAGAGCAAAAAAACGGAAAGATGCAGATAAAAGACACTGCCTGGAAAGGGAGATGCTCTCTGGGAGACATTACAGATATTTCTTCAAAGCACCTGCCTCAGTGAACTCATTGAACAAGGGACTTAGGAGTCCCATTTCCTAGCTTTTAGTATCATTGTAAAATGCTGTTTCACTTTAGAATTGACCTCTTCTGTTATGTCATTAATTATGCTTCCTGTTCCCCTTTCAGCAGCTCTCATAAGAGAAACCTGGCAAATCAATTCTTTCAAGATTTTGGAGGTAAAGTTTAGTAATAACAGGGGAAAAACAACTAGTTTGCTATCATTCTCATATTCAAATTCATTTGTTACCAGTATTTCTGGAGGAAAATGTGTAAGCATGGATAAGAAAAGGCCATTTATTAAACATGGGTTTTGTTTGTTTCTTTTTGGAAAGGAATAGGTAATAATATTTGAAATTTTCTATGTTTGAACTTATATATTTAATATTTTTTTCATTAATTTCAGTCACCATAATATTGGACAATAAAATTCAAAATGTATTTATCTTGTATCTAAAATGTTGTGCCCTTTAAAAATCATTGAATGACACCAAATGAAGGCCATTTTATTTAGTGATTCTGGAAATACTGGCCTTGATTCTCCAAGCTGTACAATCTAGTAAAATGCAGTTAACCTTATTAGTATTGATTTCTTTTTTGTATAACAGAGATAATCAGGTTTATTTTACTCGATTTCGTGAGAGCTAAGTGGGAGAACCTATGTTAAGCACCCTGTACTTAATAAGTCTTAATAAGCTGCCAACTTCTTAGTTGACAAGGGGTGTGTAGCTGTTTCTTCCAGTTTAAAGCATTCCATCCTTAAAGGAAGAGGGAGACTTATAAAACTCAAGAATCTAGTGGGGCTTTTACAATAAAAGAAGTTCAGAAAGTTATGACCTACAGGGCTTCTTCTCAAGATTGTATGAATTGTGAGCAAGTGTTTGAGTGGGGAGGAGAATTGTCTTTAGAGGGGCTACCTACAAGGTGGAAGTAAACTCTCAAATGAGGCTTTCATATGTCACCATACATGACCAGGTAGGCTTTGGCATGATGTAGTTGCATGTGAGTCTCTTCTGCATCTGTGAATAACCTCTCATCCATCATTCTATAAGAATCCCCAAGAGACTCATTAGTTCATGAAGCTAACCATAAGTATGATCACTGCTTCAGCCTGTTATTGGTATCTTATCTGGGGTGAGCAAAGATTATTTGTATCTCCAGGAATGAAAGCAAAGGCTATGGATCTTGAATAGTCTTTCTGACACTGAAGAGTCAGAAGTCTTTTAATTAGTAAGAATAAAAAAAAAAAAAGAAAAAAACGAGTGACCTTTATATTGACTCTGGTACATAGGAATGTTTCTTAAAACTAATGTTGATGGCTATAATTTATATAATTTTGTTAAGTGAGAAAAATAGTATATGAGATTTTTTTACATTTATACAAACTAGTTATTACTAGTAACTTCAAATATCATTATTAATTATCATCTCAAAGTATAGTTGTTTTCTCCAAAACATTAAAAGAAATTAAGAGCTTGCAAATGTCTACCCATTAGTCTTCTGTTCCTGGGGCTTCTGAGTTTGTTGGACAGGAGATGGGATGATGGACCCCACAACTGAATTAACAAAGAAAACCACACAATGAATTTAAAATCTAGTTATTTCTCTTGCCTATTTTCTTCTTTCTACACACTTGTCAGTTCCTGTAAGTCAGAAGGAAATAGAACCAAGCCACATGTATTATTATCATCTGATGTGAGATTACACTCAGAGTTGTGCTTTTGATTATATCAGAGTATTATTATAATAGACAGATACACATGCATGAACCTAAAGAAGAGGCACATTTTCATTTTGCCTCTTATATATGAGAAAATGCAAGCCAATGTGGGTTAGTCTACACCAGAGAGAGCTGCAAGGACCCTCTCATGGGCATGTTCTCATGAGGAAACCAAAAGGACAAGAAAGAACAAGAAGGCATCAAGATAATAAATTAAATCTGACATTCCCATTATGAAGTCCTCTTAATATAACTAAATTTGATCTACTGCATGATTCAGCTATCCCATCTCTGAGAATATATACAAAGAAAATTAAACCAGCATGCTAAAGACTTATCTACTCCCCATGTTTATTCACACTGGCTGAGAGAACAAATCAGGTTATCTTGCATGAACTGATGGCTTGGTTTTGAAAAGCTGATATATGCTTCAACAATAAAAAAGAATAAAATTCTGTCACTCACAGCAAAATATTATGTTTAAAAAGTAGAAAGAAATTGAAAAGTAAAGATCATGTAGCTTTTTTCATAATCAAAAGCTAAAATACTGATCCCAGTGCAGAATATATGAAAAGTAACTACAAAGACAAAGCCGAGATGAGGGAAGTGAGTTACAGACCCTGCACCAGTCTTCAGGATAACATCCCAGTGTCCTGCAGCACAGTAGGCTCACTGCTGCTCACAGTCTTCCTTTATGTATTCTATGAAGAACTAGAGTTGAGGAGCTAGAAGGCTCTAAATATAAAGGAATAAAAAAAAGAAAAATTAATTGTTATTTCACTATCATGCATTGTGTGCATTATTGAAGCATCTTGCCATAACTTACAATTTTGTATAATTGTTTTGTGTAAATGAAAAAGCAAAAATGAATGCTTTACAGGGAAATATTGTTTTAAAAATACAATGACTGTCAGTTTCTCAATATTGAGCAGTAAGAGCATAGAGCAGTGCATGTTCAATACAGCCATGGGAAAATGCCTTGAACGGTCCACCCAAACTGGCACAGCAGAGAATAGCATGTGAGTGAAAACATGACACAAGTCACTGCAGAATATAAACACTGAAGAAATGACTAGTTACTTAAACTATAGTCATAGAAACTAGCCAAGATGAAAGCCAAAGAAAGAAATGAGAACAGTGGAGAGCTGCAGAGCCATTTCATGCAAGCCCAAATTACAAGTAATTCAGTTCTCCCAAGACGGGGAGAGAGATACACAGTAGACATACCTGAAGTCGTCATCAGTGTTTTTGACCTTGACCATTCTTACAGGTGTAAAATGTAATCTCAGTGTTGTTTTGATTTGCATTTCTCTGATGGCTAAGGATATTGAACATTTCCTTAAGTATCTTCCAGACATTTTAGATTCCTCTGTTGAGAGTTCTCTGTTTAGGTCTGTTCTCCAGTTTTTTATTTGCTTATTTGTTCTTTTGATGACTAATTTCTTGAGTTCTTTGTATATTTTGGAGATCAGTCCTTTGTCTGATGTGGGGTTGATGAATATCTTTTCCCATTCTGTAGGCTGCTGTTTTGTCTTGTTGACCATGTCCATTTTTTATTAATTGTTTTTATTAATTGTTTCTCTCAGTATCATTGTGACTGGGGTTATATTTAGGAAGAGTTCTCCTGTTCCAATGAGTTCAAGTGCATTTCCCACTTTATCTTCTATGAGGTACAGTGTGGTTGACTTTATGTTAAGGTCTTTGATCCATTTGCACTTGAGTTTTGTGTATGGTGATAGATATGGGTCTATTTTCATTTTTCTACATGTTGATATCCAGTTATGCTAGCACCATTTGTTAAATATGCTTTCTTTTTTCCATTTTATATTTTTTGCTTCTTTGTCAAAAGTCAGGTGTTCGAAGGTGTGTGGATTAATATCGGAGTCTTCTATTCAGTTCCATTGGTCCTCCTGTCTGTTCTTATGCCAATACCAGGCTGTTTTCAGTGCTGGAGTTCTGTAGTAGAGTTTGAAGGCAGGGATTGTGATGCCTCCAGAAGTTCTTTTATTGCCCAGGATTGTTTTGGCTATCCTGGGTTTTTTGTTTTTCCATATGAAGTTGAGTACCATTCTTTCGAGATCTTTGAAGAATTTTCTGGGATTTGGTGGGCATTGCGTTGAATATTGTCAGACATTTGGCAACTTCATTGGTCATTCCTAGTAATCTGACTCACATAGGATCCCAAACAAATCCTTTTGAGATGTCACATACAAAATTTAATTAATGCTGCTTATCATATGATGAAAATAATTTACAACAAACCAGAGGTCCTGGAACCAAATAACAAATGTCATGAATTAATAGGGTCTGCCTTTTGAATGAATGTGTATTACATAGCAGACATAACAAAGTACTGTAGACTGGGTAGATTGAATAACAAAAAATATGATTGTCAAGTCTTGGAGTCTAGACCAGGACCAAGATTAGGGTCTAGAACCTCTATTTCTGATAAGGCTTCTGCAATGCATCCTCAGTATCTCTGTCTCATATAAGAACCTTTAGTCATATCATAGGGCCTGATATTGTCATTACCATGAGCGACATTTCTTCCAAAAGCCTCCTTCCTTTGCTTCTAGGTGGCTGTCTTCACATGGCACCTTTTCTGTTTGTGTGTCTATGTCATTTCTTTGTTTTATAAACACAATAACCACATTGAATTGTGGCTGACTTTGAGACCTTATTTAACTTAATCATTTATTTAAAGAATGCATTTTCAAGTGCAGTTATGCTTCAAGATTCTATGGGTTAGGGCTTTAGCATACAAATTTGGAGGAGGTGCAATTTAACTTAGAAATGAGGTATTATTCTATTTCACTATCTCTCTTGACCTTTATTTGGCCTAAGGCAGGTAACAGGGTAAACAAGTAATGAAAGACTATGCATTATTCTAGGAGAATCATTCTATCATTTATAGCAATCCTAGTCCAAGAGTTAAGGTTAATCCTAATGCCTTCCAGGACTCCAGCTAAAGCCAAGGACAAATTTCTCACCATTCTTTTCAAACTGGATGACTCACATTTATAAGAATTGCCAGCAAATGACGCGTCAAAGTCTGTCTCAGAAACTCTCCAGAGTAAACAATGTAGAGGGATTTTGGAGGAAACTCTACAGTCGTGTGAGGACATGATCTGCAGATAGATTTTGTTAAATGCTAATGGTCTCATGCAAAAACTTCAATGGTACAAAAGCTCCATTTTCAGGAAGGAAACAAATGAATAGAAAGATACAAGCTGACCCTGGGAAAATGATGTTGACAAATGTACTGCACATCATTGTGAAAATAGGTTAGTTGACTCTGTGGCCTCATATTTGGTTGATGCATTTTGAGATTCCCAGTTCCGTTTGTCCTGTGTATCTGAAGGGAATGCGTTAGGACAGTGACTTCACAAAGACCTGTTAACTGTAACAGCAGATGGTCATCCACGGTCTAAGTGAGACTCACCTGCAGAGATGGAGCCATGTATGTATCTGGGGGCAGTGACAGATGCTTTTCATAAAAGGCTCCTGAGTATGGGTTAGGAGAGATAATCAACAAAGAGTCAAAAATCCAAGCCAAAGGTAGTAAATCCAGAACTCTGTTGAGTTTAATGGAGACAGCCTGGAAATGCCACAGCATACTGTTTCTCTTTCAGTAGAAAAGTTCCCGGGTCAGCCGGGCCGTGGTGGCGCAGACATTTAATCCCAACACTCAAGAGGCAGAGGCATTCAGATCTTTGTAGTTCAAGGCCAGGCTGGTCTACAAGAGCTAGTTCCAGGACAGGCCCCAAAGCTACAGAGAAACCCTGTCTCAAACCCTCCCCCACAAAAAGTTCCCAGGTCCACACTGAATGGGAGAAAAACTTCATTTTCCTTCCTGAACCGTAAGGATCTGAGAAATTAATTTCCTGTGCTCAAGATCCTCCTCCAATATCAAAAATGGATCCATTTCATTCTATTAGCTATGACTTTAGCATCCTCAATCATTCCCCAATCACGTCTTGAACTGTCATCTGTAAAAATGTGTTATAACAGGGGTAAGAGGATCTCCGTTAAACTTACAAAGGTTTGCTGTGTTCTACTTGGGCTTTTGTCTTAAAAGTCTCTGCAGAACCCTGGCTGCTGGTATATTTAACTGAGTGCTTATTATTTTTAAGATAAAGGACCCGGCTACCCATCCAGAAAACCTAGATGACTGGACCATTAATCAGTTTCAATTCACTAGACCCTTTTTTAGACCAAGTGACACCTAGAATGTCTATAAAGCAGATCACCTGTGGTTGAAGTTAAAGGAAAAGAAGAAGCCTGATAGCCAAAAAAAAAAAAAAGTCCAGCTCAGAAGTCCAAAGTTTTAATTCTGCTCTTTAGAATCTACTTGTCATGATTATTCTCAGTATTTGCATTTTTCAAGACCTACTGTAGTATGGTGGCTGGGCTGTAGTGGAGATTGTCCTGGCTGTTATTGATTATAATTTTAGGCTGACATCCAGGCATCTGTTTTGGGATGATTGTGACTCTAGTTGCTGATAGAAGTTCTAGTTACTGAATTTGTCTTTGTTGGGTGGGTGTATTGTTCCTTATCTTCTCTTGTTCTCTCTAGTTCTTAGGATGCTGTAGTGGCTGTTACCTGGTAGGGGGATGCTTCTGTGATCTTTCCAGGTGTGACCAATGGGGGTTCTGGGTACAATGTGTTTCTAAGTATTGGGAACTGACATGTGGGAATGGGGATAGACTAGAAGGGGGTTGGTGAGGAAAAAAAGCAGGTTCTTCCATCAGAATGGGAGGAAGAAAAGCAGGTTCTTCCACCAGAATCAGGTTGATCTCCTAGGGAGAGGAGCAGAGAGTAAGGAGAGACCACAGCAGGCAGTGTGTTATTCATCTCCAGATGAGAATGGGGATAGATTTGGAGGAGAGGATGAAAAGTGAAAATCTGAATTGGGTCCATATGTTTCACTCGCCAGCCTCCTTGCTTATCTGTCAGCTAGGCTTGCTAGCAGGTTCCCTGAGAACACCTGCTGGCGCTGAGAGCTGGAACAATAAAATGAGTGGAAAGGAGAAAACTTGAATGATCAGGATGGGCAGAAAGCAAGGGGAGGCCAGAGGAGGTGGTCTGCTACAGAACTGGATGGTAGACTAGAAGACTGGATTTAAGGAAAAGGAGGCTACTGTGGTCAACCTGTTTCTCTTGTCATCCTGGTCAGCGAGTTCCCAGGGAATGAGGAATAACCTTTAAGTTTGTTTATAAAATAGGGCAGAACTGAAATGGACTACCAATTTTGTGCAGAAGTACTCCCACCCACCTGGGGGCAATAGGCAACAACCAGAATGTTATCTGGTTTCCACTCACCCTGTCTGTTTCCTCTTTATTAGCACACAGTGAATTAGATGGATGTTCACTCCTAGTTGACCCTGAATTCCCTACTAATCAGGTGTGGTTTACGACAGTGTCAACAGTCAGCTGATATGAGTTCTGTCATTCCTCTTCCAAACCGAACACCTTTCTCAACGTAAAGTCTTCATCACTAATGTCAAAGGCTCTGAAAGATGTAAAATCATACCTTACTGGCAAGTGTTTGCTTGCTGTGGTTTGAGAGGAAAAGTACTTGTTACTCTCGGCACAGCTAGTCTAGAGCTCCTTGGCACGCAACTGCAGAGCCCCAGCCTCCATGGGGCAAGCTCAGTGAAAGAAGTGATGTGCCCATAAGCAGTGCTTTCCATTGTAGGCCACGGTGCGTCTCGGGAATCTCAAGATCAGAATCCTTCAGTGTTGGGCAAGCACATATCTACAGCCTTTGTTTCACAGGGATCCACTCCAAGACTCACAACAAAGCAGGAAATGTGAGTGACCTCCAGGGCTATCCTCTCACCCTAGCGAGCAACCTGTACTTCTGTTTCTTCTCTTTTCCTGAATTTAAAAAAAAAGTGGATGTATTCATAAGTTTATTGGGAGAAGAGCAAAAATGATAAAGCTTTTCCAGCTCTCTGGATAGATGCATACATGTATCTATGGTGTGCAGGGAAGCACATTGGAAACTGATGTTCATATTAAGTGGTAGAAATAGGGCATGTGTGAGTGGGGATCAGACACAAGGAAAGGGGGTGGTAGATTAACAAACAGAATAGAGACTTAGTAGCTTTCATGGGGCATAAAGACACAAATCCGCTTACAACAGAAATTACTAACTTTCAGTCAACAGACAGACGGTAGGGAAAAAATGCCAGCCATCCTATGAGGAAATATTAAGACGCATTCATCATTAGTAATTTGAAAGGAAAATCAATTGTTTCTCTTTTTAAAAGAAAAAGATTGCTATCTATGTTCAATGGCACTTGACTCCTGAGTTATAATAAGATAATTTATAAAGTCCTCCAGCAGCTCAACGTCAGTGAAGCTTTACTATTTCATATCACTACTGTGAAATCTAATAAACTTTCTAAAACAATAAAAAGGATGATAACAGTATATCTTCTTCCTCATGGTAATATTTCCCTATAATACTCACATAGACACATCTTTTGATATACATGTTTGTGTGATATAGAATGCTAACATTGTTAATGAATGTTGGCTAGAAGTTAATATAGCACACAAATAATATAAAATACTAAGAATAACAGCACATTGGAGGCCTATCACTACTTGTGTCTGATCCTTTTATGCAAATTATAAAGCAGAGGAAGCACTGTTTCCTGGGGATGGTAAAATTGAATGTATTTGCCAGGTTTAATTTCCCTGGCAACTAAGCAAATCTTCCACTGCTGTTTTAGGACCCCAGGAAACTACTTTTATAATTCTTAATCTTTCTGGGCATGAGATATTACCATTTATATGATTTTTGGTGATGAAATAATTGCTTGTGTACACATTATGAGTTTTACATTAGTCTCAAGAGAGCTATGTCAAATATATAAGGAGTATTTATAAATCTGTTTTATATTAGTGCTTTCTAAATCATGAAAATAAAATCAAGTATAATTCATGAGTTCAATACTCATAAAATTTAACTATGTCACATAATAAATATATTTTGAAGTTAAACACCTCTCTCTCACTTGCTCTCTCTCTCTTTCTCTTTCTCTCTCTCTCTCTCTCTCTCTCTCTCTCTCTCACACACACACACACGGGAGAGAGAGAGAGAGAGAGAGAGAGAGAGAGAGAGAGAGAGAGAGAGAGAGAGAGAGAGATACTTATGTGCATGCTGAGGATGGAGCCCAGAGGCTTGCATGTCCTAGGCAGGTGCTCCTCTACTGTGCTGGCCCAGCCTAACACCTACTTTTATATTACTATAAAAACGAGGCAGCAAGCTATTTACTATATTTTATGAAATGCGTTCTTATCAAGAATTCCAAATGCATAGATACCCTGTGCTGTCTCTGCTTCTCGATCTCCTTAAACTCATGTACTTCCTCCAAACAGTGGAGATGAAATTAAACCTTCATCACAAGGCTGCAGCTATCAAGGCCTCTATAGGGCAGTGGTGTTAACATCTACACTTTCTCCAGAGAAAACCCCTCTGTGGAGGGAGCACTTTTAATGCTGCCCTTGTCAAACTTTTCATAACAACCTCATAAAGCAGCATCTGCAAAGGACTTTTCCCCAATTCAACAGAGAGAAATGAAAAACAGATGGTGCTTGATCTCAATTATATTTATTTGCAGGACCTGGTATATTTCGTCCAGTTCATATTCAACAAAGGGAAGTCTCACAATATAGATGAGATTTCTATATATGATTTATAGAAAATGGACATTCAGTTCTGGAAAACAGGCTAACAAAAGCCAGCTCAGCCTGTCAGTGTGTCTCTGTAGCTTTGGTGTAGAAAAGGGCACCACAATGCTCAGTAATAGAGAAATATTCATTCATGCTCTTTGGGTGGCCTTTTTATATTGTAAAATCCCTCACAAATAGGAGAAGACATTATCTTTATCACGGGAAATAATTACCAAGCTCAAAACATCAACACAGTAAGTGCTGGTAGCTGTATCTTGCAAGAGTACAGTCATCATCTGAGAGAGAAATGCTAATATCAGAGACCTAAAGACACAGGAACAGGTGACCAGAGGGTCATAGCTAGATGACAGTCACAGATAGGATAGAGTTCGATGTAGGCATGCTGACTAAAGAAGAACTGATTTTAAGTTTAAGGTCATGATAATGGACTTCAATCTTGAGAACGTATGTTTACACCGAAAATTGATTTTAAACAGAAATCCTGTCTAACAGTAGAGAAACTAGAAGATCAGTGGGGTTGTCAGTAGATAGGATGTATTAATCAATTTTCAGAATTCAACAAATAGATATTAACCAGGAATGATATTACAGCACAAGGAAATATGTTCAGAATAACTGACATAATTCTAAATTTCTCAACTTCCTTAATCCCTTAGAGGACTTATAATTTAAAGTAAATATTAAAGCATAAACAATAAACTAATTTTACACTCTCTGTGTATGAGTTTTTCAGTATACATAATTCCTTCTCTTTATATGACAGTATATTTTGCAATCATCTGAATTTTGCCTAGAAGTAAAATTTCATTTTTAAAATCATTTCTCTAAAATTTTAGATCCTTATATTAATTAACTTAATGTGCTAGAAAGATGACTCAGCAATTAAGAACTCTTACTGCTCTTGCTGTAGACTTGAGTTCAGCTCCTGGCACCCACATTGGGCAATTTCTGCCTGCTGATAACCATAGCTGTAAGAGATCAATCACTGTCTTCTCACACCCCAACCCCCCCACATAGACACACACACATACATATACATAAAATTTTTTTTAAAAAATAGTAAAATACTTTTCAACTCTCTGTGGGTTACCTATATTTTTTCCACAATTTTAGAACATTTACTGGTTTTTGGTTCTATTTTAGTTAGGCAATAGTGGCTCTCTTCTGTCACATAGCATCATGCCGATGCTAGCCTGTGTGTTGTGATGAATTGCATTGAGCTTGCTGAACACAGGGGTCACTGGGGTGTGCCACCACACCTGTCCAGCATCCTCTACATATATGTGGAATTTGGAACCTTCATTAGTACACATGTGTAGGCCTTGTTAATCCTTCTAGCTTCCAGGTAGGCACTTGTCAATTCAAAGTACATATTTTATTTTTACATCATGGGATGCATTTTTCTCCACATTTCTTTGAAAAATTTCTGTTATTGTAATTCTTTTCTTTTTGAGCCTCTTTTAGAAGGTAAACACTGGAATTTGTAGATCTGCTCTCCACATCTCTAAATAGCTTTCTCAGACCTTTCAGCATCATGAGGGACAGAGACATACCAACCAAGCCTGGAACTCCCTATTTACCAGCTTGACCTTAAACTTAGGGATCCACCTGCCTCTGCCGTCTGTGCCCTGGGGTAAAAGGTGTGTGCCACCGCACCCAGTTATACTTACTTTCTTATTACTTAGTCAAATTTTAATTGGAACAATCACATTTATAAATTTTTATAGTTCCCTCTAACGGTTGGGTCTTTTTGCATATAATTTTACTGCTATATATCTGCTATGTTTTCCTGGGAATACTTTTTATTTTAAAATCTTCTCAGATTACCTTTATAAACTAAACTTATTAGAATTTGTTCTCTGCTGGTTTTAACGATTCTTGACTTTTAGTTCATTTCTGTGAAACAATGAAATAAGAAAATCCCTCCACACTTGAATATATTTGTAGCTGGAACATACTTTTTAAACTTCGATCTTTGGTGACCAGACTAGAAATTAACATTAATCTGATAGTCAGAGTGTTCCAGTGAATATTCTTGGGACATCCAAGTGCATATATTATTCCTGAGGTGAGAAAGCTATGCCAGCTTCTTGGTACCCAAAAGTCAATATTTAGAGCATCAAGTCTCATGATTAACTTTCCAGTGCTCACATCAGCCCTAAACTATTAAGTTATAATTCAAAGTCAGATGCCTGAACTTTACGATGGCTAATTCATTCATGTTTTATTCATTGGTACCAAGGTGATGTGTATAGTGGGCAAGGGCTGTTTCACTGAGTCTCTCCTCTGTTCCCTAGAGTTTCAATACTTTTCAAAGTTCCATGGCCATTTCTGCTTACTTCTGTAGTGATGAGGTTGCTTCCCAGTATCTCCTGCCAGAACTAAGCACATGCTGTGGTCCTCTTGCCCTGTGCCCTGACAGACACTGTCACACCTGCCTGGAGAAGTGGCACTGTTTTGCCAGTCTCTTTAGTTACTTCCCCTGGATGCTACAGTCTAATTGTGGAACTACTTAAACATTCGATCTTAGTTAGGCTTACTATTGCTACGGTGAAACACCATGACTTGAAAACAAGTTGGGGAGGAAAGGGTTTATTTGGCTTATACTACCATATCACTGTTCATCATTGAAGAAATTCAGGACAGGAACTCAAACAGCACAGGAACCCAGAGACAGGAGCTGATGCAGAGGCCATGTAGGGCAGAGCACTGTGTCAAGGAAGATGCAGTGGAGCCAGTGGCTCGTCTCATGTAAGATAGAAAGAGGAAGGAAGCTTGAGACAGACCCTTCTAAGATGTGCTGTCATTGAGTTGTTTGCCCCAGACCTAATAGCTCACTCAGTAGCAGTCTTTAATACATGGGCTATCTTCTGTTTTCTTTCTTTCTTTCTTTCTTTCTTTCTTTCTTTCTTTCTTTCTTTCTTTCTTTCTTTCTTTCTTTCTTTCTTTCTTTCTTTCTTTCCTCCTTTCTCTTCCTTTCCTTCCTTCCTTTTCTTTTCTTGTGACAGGGTCTCACTATAAAGCCCATATTGATTTCAGGCAGTAATCCTCCTGCCTTGTCCTTCTGTATTATGGAATCGTACATGGGTGCCACCATACCAGGCTCAATGTAAGTGTCTTGAAGCTAAGTGATTCACCTTTGAGACATCTTTTCTTTGTTGCTTGGCATGACATCTTGCTAAGTGATGTGCTCCTCTGTGAACTACTGCAACAAGGAATAATGCTGCGGATCAGACCCAAGGCCGTCTGCCTAGCATTACTTACTAGTTTTCACTTTGCTCAAACCTTAAGGTTAAGGTTTGTTTTTTTTTTCTTTTAACTGAAAATCTTCGCTGAGTCCATTCCATGATGTCAGTCCTGTTCAAAGTGGGCTAATACTTCATGGATTTGGAATAGCTCTTCCTGTCCAAACATTGTTAATTATTATCAATTGCAATATAGAAAAATGGAAATAGTAGAAAGCACATACAGAGGCTGAAAACTGCATTTGCCTCTTACATCTCAGGCTGGAACACCACAGGCTGGAACATCTCCCTAAAAGTTCAAAGACCCAAAGAAAAAAGGATGCTTGAACTTTTCTATTGCAAGCCTCTTCTTTGTTAATTGATGGTTCCTTGAGGAGCAAGAATTTATCTTTTAAAAGCAAAGCAAAATGGGTAAATACTGCTCTCCCACATTGTAGCAGG
The DNA here is from genome assembly GCF_014885135.2 of Alexandromys fortis. NCBI lineage: Eukaryota > Metazoa > Chordata > Mammalia > Rodentia > Cricetidae > Alexandromys > Alexandromys fortis. The sequence continues at coordinate 10,062,157 of NW_026067890.1, forward strand.
TTCTTTCTTTAGGCTGCCAGAACTCAAAAACATAATGAAGTCTTGGCCTTAGCTTAGACTTGTTCCTAACTAGTTGTTATAATTTAAATTAACCCATACCTTTTTATCTATGTTTTTTTTTTTAAATTGGGCTTGTTTTTCTTTGCTCTGTACTCCCTATCCTGCTTCCTCTTCATCTGGCTGGCAACCCTGCCTTCTTCCCAGAGCTCTCTCTGTCCAGAAGTCTCTGCTATACCTCCTGCCTAGCTATTGACCATTTAGTTTTTATTAAACCAATCACAGTGACATATCTTTACACAACATAAAGGGATAGTCCACAACACCTCATAGTTTATGTTTGTTTGTTTACTTTACAATGATTCAGAGATGACACACATTCACTAGAAACTGCTTAGGTTACTGGGTATATTAAAAACATTTGGGCCTACAATATTTTTATTTTATCAAGGGGTTATCAAAATGGAGCCCCAGTCCAAACCAATAAGTTTGTACACACCCATTATAGCAAGTAAAAGAGTTTCCCAGCTCTGCATGGCCTTGACCAGGCCCTCAAAGGCATAAGGTATGCTGTCAGTAAGGAAATAACTTGTTATATTAGGTACTACACAAGTTGCTGAAATCCAGTGAACAGTTTTCATGTATTTTCATAAATTTAGTGGGTCACACTGACTTACAGTATCGCAGGTAATATTTCACTAAATGAAAGTCTAAATTTGTACTATTTAATTGCACATTGTAGGTGTAAGAGCAAAATAGCAGAACACTTAAGTGATTGGCCAAGCAGTGATTTAAATAATATAATTTCTGAGTGATTATTTCATGGTCTGGGCAGCCAGGAACAAACAAGCAGCATCCTATAACAGATTGGTGCTCCAATGTGTGCTAGATAAACCCACATAAAACCTGAAAGGACTTGGAATGGAGTTCTAGACACTAAAAATCAAAGTTTAGCTGCATTTTTTTGAATGGGCACTAAGAGAAACTTACATAGATCTAATCTACATGGGAAGTAGAAAAAGACAAAATCTTCTGAGCAAATTGGGAGCATGGGGACCTTCAGGATGGGTTGAAGTGAGAGGGGAGAAGCAGGGACGAGAACAGAGAAAAATATAGAGATCAATAAAAATCAACAAAAAAAAGAAAAGAAAATGTACTGTATAATTAAGAAATACAGATCAATAATAGTAAAGCTTGTAGTCAGGTTAATTAGGTTTTCTAGATATATAGAGATATATTTCTGTTAGATAGGTATTCTTCAAATTTTCAGAGACCTTCAGAATACAGCATTTAAAATGTTTTAAGTTAGGACTTTTCATGACAATGAGACACATCTGCTCCTGAGAGCACCAATTACTTCAAGAGAAAGATTGGCATCAAAGAGGCTCCGTATGGAGTTTGTTAGCTATTTGGACAAGAAACTGCTCTTGTCTGAACTGCTTGATGGTGTGCTGTATGAACTGGACATGCGGGAACCATAGAGAGATGACTGTTGAACTTGCCTAAAGGTGAGATGGTTTGTTAGGGTTCCTACTTGATGAAAGAGCCTGCAAGACATTCTATAGGACACAGAAGAAAGTGACTGAAAAATTGCCAATGTAGGAGAAACTGACATTTAAATTTCCTGCTTCATGGAAAAGTCTGCTTGATACTAAGGCTTAGTAGGCTGAAGATGTGTCCTCAACAATACAGAAGAACATTGGGTGACTGTCCAGGCAGCAACATGTCTCTGTCAATTCTAGAGTTTTGGAATTTGCTTACAATGAATGCATTTCCTGTTTACTTAGGTAATATTATATCCTTCTGGAGTCTTTGATGGAGTTGAAGAATAGATAGTTATAACTATAGTTTTCCTTAGTTATGATAAAAGATAAAGTAGATATAAATTTTGTAACCGTAATTCTTGCTTGATACCTGTTTTGTTGTATGTATTTTACTATGTTAAAGTTAAAACCTTCCTTTTATTTAAACAGAAAAGGGGGAATGGTGTAGGAAGTTCTTCTGTCCATGTGTTGCTTTTATTGGTTAATGAATAAAGAAACTGCCTTGGCCTATGATAGGGTAGAGTAGAGCTGGGTGGGTAAAACTAAACTGAAGGCTAGGAGAAAGAAGGCAAGGTCAGGAGACATTATGCAGCTGCTGCAGGAGCAGACAAGTCCAAACCTTGCCAGTAAGCTGGAGCCATGTGTTTATACACAGATTTATAGAAATGGGTTAAATTAAGATGTAATTGATAGCCAATAAGGAGCTAGAGCTAATAGACCAAGTAGTGATTTAATTAATACAGTTTCTGTGTGGTTATTTCAGGGCTGAGCAGCCAGGAACAAACAAACAGCTTCTTACAACAATTGCAAAAAACAGTAATGTGATATCTAATGTTTTGAAGTTGAATATGTATATTTTTAACAATTGTTTTATATATTATATTTCTATTTTTGTGGAAATGTATTTCCTATGGTATAATCTCACAGACAAACTTGATCTTATTTTACAAGATATTACCTAGTTGCTGAAGGTTTTAAAAATAATATAAAGTATACATATAAGCTTACCATATATGTAACTATGTCTTACTGTTTAGGGAAGCACATTATTTACCATTCAGTTTAGTAGCTATATGTTTTGTGTGTAAGATCTGTAATACATTCTAAACAATAGAGTGTTTCTATCACAAAGAGTAAATTATTTTACTAAATTAATAATTCTGTGGTTATTTTAATACTTGACAAAAGTAGCTATTTTTCTAAATGCAGTTTCCATAGAACTGTCTGCTAAAGCATGAAGACCTTCTAACCTTTCTTTGATTTAAATGCATTTCAAATATTTATGTTTCCTATCAAGAAATTTAATTTGTTCATATTTCTCTTTTTAAAATTGAGACAGGGTCTCACATCCTCTTGGCTGACTTCAGACTCTCTCCATATTTTCTTAATAATTAGTATATTTAACCGATTTCATGTGTATATTTGTTTATATGTAGCTACACACTATAAACAAAGTGTACTGGCTAGTTTTATGCCACCTTGGCACATAATTCACCTGAGAGGAGGGGTCCTCAGTACTACACAGTGGTAAAAACATAATGACGTCTTGAAATTTTCAGGCAAATGGATGGATCTAGAAAAAAACATTTTGAGTGAGGTAACCCAAACCCAGAAAGACAAACATAATATGCACTCACTCATAAGTGTCTTTTAGACATAAAGCAAAGAAAAACTAGTCGACAGTCCACAACCCCAGAGAACTTAGACCACAAAGAGGACCCTAAGAGTGACATATAGGGACCTACATAGGAAGGAGGAAAAGAGAAGATCTCCTGAGTAAACTGAGAGTAAGGGTGTCACGGGAGAGAGTAAGGAGGGAGAGGAGGGAAGGAAAGGGAACAGAGAAAAATTTATAGTGCAATAAAAAAACAATTTTAAAAAAGAAAGTGCCTCCATAAGATGAGGCTGCAAGCATGCCTGAAGGACATTTTCTTAATTAGTGAATCTTGGGGGAGGGCCCAGCCCATTGTGGGAATTGCCACTTTTGGGCTGTTGGTCCTGGGGTCTAAAGAAAGTAGGCTGAGTAAGCTATGGAGAGCAAACCAGTAAATACCATTCCTCCATGATCTCTGCATCAGTTCCTGCCTCCAGGCTCCTGCCCTTAATCAGTTCCTGCCCTTGCTGCTTTGATGAACTGTTATATGGAACTGTGAGCTAAAGAAATCCTTTTAATCTTGGTGTTTTGTCACAGTGATTGTCACCTTAAGTAAGGCACAGAGAAAACAAGTTAGGTGAATTAGTAACAAGGCTCCCAATTCTCTTAGCTGATCTCTTAGAATATGACATATTTAGAAAGCCATGAATGTAAAAGTAACAATTTCATCTGTATCTGTGCAAAGCTGTTTTAAAATAATTCTTAAAGTCATTAAACTCACCGATACTAAACTGATAAATATACAAACAGCTGGTGCATGTCTTCTCCCTTGGAAACAAAAGGAACAAGAAAAAGAAAACATACAAAATTGGTATAGTGCAGCTTTCCTATTGTTTGCTTAGTAGAATTTTTATGTTTCAACTCATAAAAGGACTGCTCTACCATCTGCAAAGAGTTAAACCAGAGTTAAATGTAACCACCTGTAAAATCTAGAATACACAGTGTTTGTAAGTGCTATACAAATTTATCTTCATTTACTTATCAGCCCTCCATCAAGGAACAGCCCATATTACCAGTTTGTCACAAATGGAACCTCCCTTCCCTTTTGGCATATTCTATGTGAGTGAATAAGCACCCTTTCCTTGGAAACAAAACTGTAAAACAAACAGAAAGAGTGATGTCATTTGTCTTCTGTCCTTAAATATAATCATTCTGAACTCAATAGAATCATTAATTAATAGACAAAAATGAATTTGTCTTTTATTAACTTGGGGAAAAGAGGTGTATGTAATCAACTAAAACACAAAACCAAAATTAAAATTCACAGTGTTTAGCCAGCATGACAATTCTTCTAAGCATGACAATTCTTCAATTCTTCAGAACAAATGACTAAGCACTTACAGAAGAGTAAGTTCCAATGAGCCTTTAGGATAAAGATATGTACATAGAAGTACAAGGTAAATAAAAATTTCATGTTTTCATGTATTGGGTATTATTTAAGGATGAAATGCCTTGGTTAAGAGGGTTTCTAAATATCAAATTAGCTGCAAAGTAAATTTTGGAGTTCCCTTTGTGAGAGCATCAGACAAAGTACATATGTGAGTTAAGTAAATACAATCTTCACTCCCTATTCTTGGCCCTCGTTTTTAATTCATGGGTCTCTGTGACGTCTTCACTTTCTAGCAGGCCCCAAACAACCCATAAAAATCAAATTGAGAAATGCAATGAGTGCAGGGTCCATATGGTAATCTTGCCCAGTGAAACATGACATGTGAGACATCCTTGACACCCACTCCCTTATTACAGTGAGTTATCAGGAAAACTGTGCCAAAACTATTCTAATTGTCGCTAAGACTTTGTTTTTGAGCTATTGAATGAGGAAAAGGGGAAATCTTTTTATTGTTCAAGGATCACATTAGATATTGATTTCTATAAATAATCTTGCTTATTTGGAATTAGTTATATATTACAGAAGACTCTGTGTGGAGTGGAATATTACTTCTGTACTAATTATAATTTCTGATACTACAAATAATTATTACATGCTCTCCTGAATTCTATATGATCACATAGAATAAACTGGATATCAATAGAAATAGACACTCAAGCAATACACAAACTTATGGAAATTAAACAGCATACTACCAAATGAAAATTAGGTTGAGGAATACACAAGAAGGAAATTAAAATTTTCTAGTCTTGAATGAAAAAAAATTATAACATACTACAATTTCAGGGCCAAAATGAAGGCAGTCCTAAGAGGAAAGTCCTAAGAGGAAACTTAGAGCTATGGCTCTAAGTACATACATAAAAAGCATTTGAGATATCTCAAATTAATAACTTAATAATACATTTGAATGAGTTGGTAAAACAAGAATAAAAAGTAGTTGGGACAAGTTGGTTCTTTGAAAAGGTTAAAAAGAATAAAAAACCTCTAGCTAAATTATCTAAAGAGAAAGAGGAACAAAATTAAGAAAATGAGAGAGGAAGAGGGGGTAGTATAACAGACTCTGAAAGAATTCAAAGAATCATAAGGACATGCTTGAACGTGGATATCCCTGTCAGTTGTAAAATCTAAAAGAAATGGATAAATTTCCAGATTACATGGATTAACAAAGTTAAATCATGGTAAGTAAATCATTTGCGCAGATACATAACAGCCAATCAGATAAAGGAAGAAATTCAAGATCTCCCAGTAACAAAAGCCTTCAGAGGGATTCAGCACAGAATGGCACCTGACCTCCAAGGAGAACTAACACCAGTACTCCACAGTTATCCTGTGTAATGGAAAAGGAGAGAACATTTCCAGATTCTATTTATGAAACCAGTGTTATCTGATACTCAAGTTAGACAAAGGATCAGTAATAACAAAGATGTATGGGCCAATCTACCTGCTGTGAATACACACAAAAAGCAGAGAGTTGGCCACAGGCAGTGAGACCAGGAATTATCACTACTGCTTATATTTTTGGAATTCATTCTCGTTGGGGGGGATACCTTGTTCAGTCAAGATAGAGTAGGGAGGGCCTAGGTCCTTCCTCAAAGCTATGTGCTAACTTTGGTGACCTCTCATGGGAAGCATTATCCTCTCTAAAGGTTGCAGGGGGGGGAAGAGATGGAAGGCAGATATGTATGACCTATTAATGGACAAAATTTAATTTTTCTGCACCACATTTTATGATGTAAACTTCGTGTAATGAAAGAAAACATGCAAATCCCCTTCCACACAAAGGTATATCTTAATATCACTAAAGTGTAATGTAATTCCTGCAAGAGGAAGCACATACTGAAACAATCAAAACCTGAGGGGTTTTGTTGTGTATGTGTGCTTGTTTATTGTTATTTTTAACAATTCTTTCATCTCTGTTCAGAATCCTTTGTTGAAGGTCGAAGGAGTCTGTCACTGTCACAAGAGTTCTATAGTCAACAGACACATCATACTAGCATGAGTAAGTTGAGTTTGAGTTATTGAAAGCCAAAAAGAGAAAAATCTGTCTGTGAAACACACCACTTCTCCTAGGGTAAGCAATGTTCACCAAAAATGAGCAAGTTAATTAAAGACAAAGAGGCATTCCCCACATCAGGAAGGTTCCACAAACAAGGCAACGTTCTCTTTTTAAAGATCAGAGTTATGAACGGTAACAATTATCCCACTAAATATTATCCATTCAAATAAGGAAAACAAAAGAGCTGAAAACACAAGGGGCTAGCAAAATTTAACCAGATGTCTCTCATAGTATTTTTCTTATTCTTTTTTTTATTCAGTTCCCAAGCAACGTGAGAAGAAATGAATGCTCTGAGATTTAAGATGCTGCCTTTAAGTTTTCATTTTATTGTTAAACTCTGACATAAAAATCACAAACCATGGGGAGTCTTGTGGTCTTTGGTATTTTCTTCTGGAATGGCACATTCTCTGCATTCTTTAGAATTCAGTGTGCATCAGGCTAAGTCACAGGGATGGAATCTCTGTTCAAAGGACAAAATTAAAGAAATACTACTTTAATTTCTTTAAATATTTGGAATTCAAGCCAATTTATTATTTACAGATTTTCCCAGTTAATAAGTCTAGGTAGATGATTTGGGATTTTAGTACATTATTTCTAAATACCACCCAAAAGTATAAAATTGGAGACAAAGATAAAAAAAAAACAATCAAGACACACATTGCAGTTACCTAATTGATACCAGCTCCTTCTGATATGTAAATATAAAAATATATCCCAGAATGTAAATAATTTAATTAAATTAAAGAACGTAGCCTGATGTACTGTATGTAATAAGCAAGAAAATGATTTAAAGAAATAGCAGAGGTAGAAGATACTGGGTAATAATAATCAAAAAGTCCAGAATAGTCCCAGGCTACAAGATTAATTTTTTTCCATTACTTAATCTTTCTTCAACAAACATTTTTGTTGTTGAGACTTAAAAGTATTAAGTTGTAGAAATCAGGCTGTGTAGATGGCTAAGCACATGACACATGACCTTCTCTGGCATCCACATGCATATAGGTGTGCTCATTGACATGCACCCATATGCATACATCCCCCCCACACACACACACACACACAAATACATTTGGTAAAGCAGCTTAAGAAATCTCTTAATATAATGCCCTCCACACAGTAATGACTCTCCAATGCTTTCCTTTAAATTAGTCTTCTACAGAAGCGCACTAGTGGTGGGCAAACACTGACGCCAGAGACCAGCTGTGGGCCTCTCTAGCACAGATGTCTGAGTCATTCACATGGTGTCCTCAGTTCTGTTTGAATAGGTTCATCTATACGCTGCATTGTTACCATACTTTTCATATGCCAAATGCTAAGCTTCCAGTTCTAACACATGAATTTGACATTAGCCAAAAAAATCAATTGCCTGCCACCACAAATGCAAAAATTGAACACTTCTTGTATAAATATTTCTGTGTAACGTATAAGCTTCCAACCAAATATCTTTCTCATACAACATTCTTGCCAGCTGGCTTCTTCCACTCTGGTTCTTAGCATGTATTATCGAGTCAAGAATGCTGGCAAGGGGTTGTAATCCCAGCACTGGGAAGGCAGACACAAGCCAGTGCCTGGGGATTAATAGCAGCTAGTTATTAATAGCAGCTGGACTAACCTATGAGGTGAGATCCAGGGCAGAGAGTGACACTATCTCAAAAGAGAAAGGGAGGGGGTGTTATGTAATTGGTTCAGGGCTGAGTGGTTATTTATGTTACAAAAGATCCAGGTTCCCTTCCTGGCATAAGGACATCTCCACCCTACTCATCTCCACTCAAGGATAACGTCCTCTACCCATATGGACCACTACCCATATGGGTCACTATGACCCTACTCTTGCCAAACAAGGACCGCCTGTAGAACCTGGAACTCCCCGACCCAGACTTCTGAAAGTCAGAATCAAGGCCTACAGACTGAACAGCATTTTGCTAGTTCACTACCTGATGAATTAGAGTAACAACAAAGACATAATATCTACTCAACAAGGAAGGGTATCATATACCCATATAAAGAAATACCACCAGCATCCTAACTTCGTATTTCTAGGTCCCACTAAAGACAAGAACAATGTAGATAATCAGGACAATATATCTCCTCCAGAAATTTCCATGCCGTCTATATTGTTCTCTGAGAAAAGACATTAGCTGATGTATAAGACAAGGATTTCACAGCATCAATTACGAATGTGTTCAAAAAACTCAGTGAATATATTAATAAATGCCCCAGTGAATACTATAAAAAATATATATAAAATAATAAAAGGAACTCCAGATATGCAAATGAAATCGAATGAAGAGTTAGACTATCTGAAGAAAAGTCAAAACAAAACTTGAAGTAAAAAAACTCAGGAAAAAAAAACCTCAAAGGCAAACCTCATCAATAGATTGAATCAAGTAGAAGAGAGAATATCAAGTCTTAAAGACAAGGTAGATGAAATGAATAGGTTAAAGAAAATGTTAAATCTAAAAACCAGGAGCAGAGCATGCAGGAATTGTGATACACTATAAAAGAACAAATCTATGAAATAGGTATAAAAGAAGAAGAAAAAAACAAGTGAAAGGCACAGAAAATATTTTGAGCAAAATAATATAAGGAAAAAACAAATCTAAAGAGAAAGAAGCCTATTGTAGTCTTAAAGGCTTACAGACCACCCAATAGACAGGACCAGAAAAGAGACTTGGTGTATCATAGGATAAACAAAATGCTGGATGAACAAAGAAAACAATGGAAGGACATTGAAAAAAGAAAAAGAAAAATTATAAAATACCTGACAAAAACAATAGAAGGAAGGAAGGAAGGAAGGAAGGAAGGAAGGAAGGAAGGAAGGAAGGAAGGAAGGAAGGCAGGCAGGCAGGCATTATTTTGGCTTATGCTTTGAGAAGTGGCTGTCCACCATGGCATAGAATATGTTCTGTGAGGAACTTGAAGTAGTTGCTGACACTGCTTCCATAATGCATAGTTAGGAAGCAAAGAAAGAGGAGGGGGGGGAGAGAATTGATGTTATTCAGCTCACTTTCTTATCAGCCTGAGATCCCAGCCCATAGCATGGTGCTACCCGAAAGAGAGTGAGCATTCCCTGATCAGTGAAGCAGCTCAGAAAACAGTATCACAGACATAACCCAGATATATGTATCCAATGGGACTCAAGTCCATTCAGATTAATAGTGTTGACTGGCTATCACATCCAAGAAACATGATAAAGTACATATGAACATTAGTCATCAAGAAAATCAGGTCACGACTTCAGCAAGATACCACTGCATACCCACTAAAGTGTTAAAATTAAAAAAAAAAAAAAAACCTCTCAGTACCCAAAAATAAACAAGGGTATGCAGTTACTGGAACTCTTATAAACTGTTGGTTAACAATTAAACAACTATAAAGAATTTGGAAATTTAACAGGTAGTGTTCCAAAATTCTCAATATGTACGTACCTTATAACATTGCAGTTCTGCTATGAAGGTAATTCCCATTGGAGATCCTTGCATAGATATCTCAAGGAACGTACAGAAGGATTTTTATAGCAGCATTATTCATGAGCCCAACACTGGAAGCAAGCCTAACTCCCACCAATAGTAAAATGGATAGATAAACTGCAAACTCTCCAGAGCAACAAAAACTGTAGCAGAGAGAGAGTGAAAAATTGCTACTCATGACATGTATAAATTTTTTAGGCCATAAGAAAGAATCCAGGGACAAAAAAACACATGTATTTTATTGTATTATATGAATTTCAAATCAAACCACACTGTACTGACAGAACAACAGGACAGAAAGTGAGCACTCCTTTGGGTTATCAGGCCTTTGTCCTGCTGGTCATTTTATGTTTCTTAATGTGGAAAGAAGACCATTATTGCTCTCTTTATTCATGTCCTACATATGTTTATTAAAATTATATTTAAATAAAAAGTTAGAAAGCACAACCTTTTTTTTTTCTGGAAAGGGTTGATAGCTATAAAACCTTTCATGAACATCTTCCAATTTTTTTTTTACTTTAAAGTCCAGGGATAAATTAAAAGTGGAATTATCAATCATTTAAATAAAGCTCTCATTGAGTAGGAAAATATTCATGGTTTAAAAGAATAAACAGAATCTGTCCCGTCTACGCTATTTAAATTTCCAAACACCACTAGAATGATTCCCGTCAAAAACTGAAGCAAATCCTAGTAACATGATTATGGGTTAGGGGAGCATGCGTCAAGGATAGGAAATTGGCTCAAGGCAAGGAAAAATAACAGGAAACAATAAATTTTACTCTCTGGATGAAATGTAAAAGAATCTAAGTTCATAGAGAATGCTATGAAATTCAGCATATTATCATCTTAACTTGGAAAGCAACTAAATCAAATGGGTGCTTTGGCTAAACTTCGACCCAAAATTGAAGTCTGTCCTAATCTGTCATTATCTTTTCATTAGAAATCTTTCTGAAGTGATCCCTTTTTAGTCACTTATTCATTTGTGTTTCACAAATATGTAGTGGGAACTATTATATATACAAACATTGTGCTGGCCAAATTTCAGTGATAAGCAAGCCATGACCTTGCTAGTTGTGCTAAATCTCCAGTTATGAAAATTAGTGTGGCATAGTATCAAAATGGTTTAAGACAGAGATGAACTTCATGTAGATTGGGTGCTACTTTAGAAAATGTTTTGGACGCCCCCCCCCTTAGGTGGAGAAAATCCAGAAGACCCCCCCCCAGGATGGTATTGCTCCACTTCCTTCTTTCAGCACGGGCTGAAGTTAATGTCTGTGACAGAGAAATGCTTTCATATCACCCCAACAGTCACTGTAAATGATGTGACTGCAAAAACTCTTGGTGTGTTTAAACTTGGTTGTTAAAACTTGAAAATGGACTTGTGTGGAAGCCTGGGTGATAAGATAGGAAAGAGACAGGGAAGGGTGGGTGAGTAATTACAGTGCAATATCCACATGTGTGAAATTGCCACTGAATAAATTTAACTAATGAGAGACAACAAAGCAAAAAGTCTCAAGAGGAAATTTGGTTTGAAATTCACAAGTTTTTTTTACTCCCGCTCCAGCTCTACTTTCTCCTCCTTCCCCACCTGTTCTTCCTCCTCCTCCTTTTTTCAGATTATTTTAAAAGTTATACACGGCACACAACTGTGGTGTCAGACAGTCAGTTTGAAATGCAAATCTTTGAAAAGCTTTTTGAAGATTATAAACATTTGAAAACCTTCATAGTGTGTACTGGATTTATGCCTATACAAACCAATGAAATCACCTTGGAAAAATCTGTTGAAGAAACAAAGATCTGGGGCCAAGAATTCATCAGTTCAAACATTTGTAGATTTGGTGGAGGATAAAGTAGCTAAGGCACAGAAATCAAGAGGATACAATCATTATGCTGAAGAAAGGAAAAGGAAGAAGAGAGAGAACAGAGTAGGGGATCAAAAGGAATTTATATGTCAAGCTAACTGGAAGAACCCACTGAGACAAATATAAAGATGTATACATGTGTGGAGATCCAACTAGCAGAGTGTGAGGCACAGAAAGTTGACTTCAGTGGCTGGAACTGTGAATAGGGAAGGGAGTGAGATGGGGCAATGACTGGTTGTGAATGAGGATGAAGAAATAACGGATGGTTTGGAACATGGAAAGGAGGTATGGCATTCTCATGTTGAAAGAGGCAAAATGACGCCATATGAAGAAACAGAAAGCTCGATGAGCGAGCCATGTTCTCAAAGCTTGAGATTTGCAATCACATACCCACAAACTTTTACAATTTTCATCTATGATATTCTATAAAAAGCATTGCTCTTGCTTTCTGTGATGTACTTTTTAAATTAGCTGTGTTTTAAAATCCATGTGGCCAGAAGAAAAACAAAAAAAAAATAATAACAGAGTTAACAAATATTACAGTACCCAAAATGTATATAGGGGATATTTGAAAGTGGTAGAAATCAGAGCTTAGTGGGGGGTGGAAAGGTTTGGAAATTGTCCATGTTAAGGTATGCAATTTGTTCTTCCATTATTTCTAATTACTGATTTGGAATCTGCTGCACTGTTAGGAAACTTCTAAGGAGAAGGAGAGGAAATCCTCCACTTGTGGTGGGTAGAAAGACCTATGTGTAGCAGCAAGGAATCACTTGTTCATCCCGGCCTCCCTTACCTGAAATAATCACACAGAAACTATATTAGTAAATCACTGCTTGGCCAATTAGCTCTAGCTTCTTATTGGCTAACTCTTACATCTTAATTTAACCCATTTCTATTAATATGTATATCACCATGAGGTCGTGGTCTACCAGCAAAGTTTCAGCACATTTACCTCTGGACTTGGATCCATGGCATCCCTCTGACTCTGTCACTTTTTCCAAGAATTCCATTTTATTTTTCCTGCCTAGCCCTGTTCCCCAAAGCAGTTCCTTTATTAACCAATGAAAGCAACACATAGACAAAAGGAGCTCCCACACCATCTATGACTCTTAAGTTTTATCTTTTGACTTTGTCATTAGGCCCCTGTCATTACACCAGTGGTAGTAACTTCCCAGCAAAATATGACAATCATACAGAAGATCCTCTCTAGTTGAGATGTTCTCAAACACATTAATACTTGCCATAGGTAGCTCTAAATATGTCTGATTTCCTTTGTGTTTGTCCTATGACATAATTTTGTTTGGCTAACAAATAAGGGACTCACAGAACAATAGAAGCATAGGTCCAGAGATAGATGCCAGTTTCAATGCAAGAACTCTGTAAGAATGCACACATCTCTCAAAGACTTGTCTGCCATGACCTGTTTATTATCTTGTCTATTAATTCTTCCCAGTTTCTGTACTCCTAGCTATATATGGAGTACAGAAAATTTTTGACTGTTATTCCTCTAATATCATCAACATTTTGTAAATCTAGGTTATCTTTTCCAGACAATAAGATACTTCTCAGCTCTCTCAAAGTAAAAGAGGTAGACTCAAGCTTACCACTCACAGGTTTCTTTGGAAGATAGTCTAACTATATAGATCCAGTTACTATTCCATTGATTGACAGATTCTATGATGGCCCTATGGCAGCTCCTACCTCTGGTACAGAAACTCCTTCTTCCTCCTTGTCCTCCCTGCCTATGTTTCTGAATTTTCCTTGGACATGGAAAGGCAAAGTTCTCTGCTAAAAGCCTGAACTTTCTTTTCTGGCTGCCCACCTCCTAGACCTGGCCCAGTCAATAAAATGGAAGATGTACTGGTCAGAAATGAAGACAATCAAGGTCTTAGACAATACTTTCCCAGATCTGCGACAACAGCAAGGCCCAGGGCTCCTGAAATCACACAGTAGAATTAAAAAGCAGGCACTTGGCAGCACCGGACGATACAGCCAGGTTGGTCATAATAAGGCCATCGCCTATCACCTATTACATGGTATTGAAATAGCTAAGTCAATGAGGATATTTCCCCTAATCCATTGTTTTCCCTACATCTGGCACTTTGACTCCACAAGAATTCCTTGTAACCTCATTGAATTTTTCTAAGAACCAGGGAGAGAAGAATATCTTCCTGACATTACGTTCTTATCAAAGTTGTTGCATAGGCATGCACTTTCTGCAGCAGGAGCTAGAAGAGTCTTAACTCCCAGCAGGAAGCTTGCTCCTTTCAGCCAGGCGAAGCAGCCATCATCATGCACATCAACATCAGTTTCAGGTCCAGAATAATTTTAATTTTCAGTTTCAAGGCTTCCATTGTGTGTTCACAAGGATTCAAAGTTTTGCTCCTAGGGGAACCGAGCATGTGTTCATCACAAGACTTCTTCCATCTGGCTTTGGACTTCAGGGTTTTCCTTCCCATCTAGGAAATGGCTGAAAGGGCTTCACTAAGTACAAAGACCAAAACAATCCTAGTATTTAGAAAGGAAGTGGAGTGTGGTTTCCATGGCAGCAACTTCACAGCTACAGATGTTTTAAAGCTATTTTCCCCTCTAACATGAACCAGATATTTGAATATATCATAAGCCATTCAATTAAGTTTAAAAAAAATCCACTGGGGGAAAGTCTTTGTTTTATTTAGACTGGGATCTTCTCAGGAGTTTCTGCAGTTCCTTGAGTCTGTAATAATCTCCCTTCAGACTCCATCACATTATTTTATTAGACCACACAGATGTCTTTATTTCTGCTTCTCCTTTTTCTTATTTCATTTTTCTCTCTTTTATAAACAATTCAGTGGCTGTAAAAACCAGGCTTTCCTAAACACTGCTTAGGCATAGGCCTAAGGATTATTTTGTTCCTATGTAAAAGTATTTAGATGCAATGAAAAATTGTTAGGGAAACATATTGAAAGCTATGACTAAAATGATATACTCCACTTTCTGTAATTTTCATTTGTGTTTAATTATTCTGGGTAAGAATAATATTGCACAATACTCTCTATCTGAGATGCTTGGGTCTGTTTGCTCATTTGATTACAGCTTTTTTAAATTTAAAATCTGTGAGACGATTTTATTGTTCCTTTCAATACCACCTAATAGGATATTTTTGTTAATCCCTCTTACTAATCTATATGGATGCTATCTATAACGTATTATAGTTTTCCAAATGAGTGACATTGAAGAGGTATTAGCATTAGCATTTCCTTTCATGATCATATAATACTATATACCAATACTACATTAAGGCACGTGGTACTTCCAAAGGAAAATTAGTTTCAAATGTGATAATTTAGGACATTTGTGACTTTTTCATCCAATCAATTATCCCTTCATTTTTTGTATGCTTAGAAGAAAGGGGATATTGAGATGTTGGAGACTTTCTGAGCAGACCCTGCATCCTGGGCATGAGGTCCCCATGGGCTTTCACTATAGGCTTCCTCCGGCTTGCTGGGGTTTTTGCTCCCCTAAGTGCTGTCAGCTGTCAGGCTCCTTGTGGCACAAGGCTGTTCAAAACCAGTTGATTCTGAACAGTTAAATTGCTGGTTGAAAGGAAAATTAGAAGAGCTATATACTGGCTAGGTCTTATTACATTTATAACACATATTTTCTTTATTCTAAAAAGTACTCAGCAAGCCAATTTATTTGTAGCAGTTTTATTGGCAAGTCTATGAAATGTTGGATGTTCTTTTCCTACGATGTACTGAGTCCTGGGCTGGCACTGAACCCAGTACGCAAACGTGAACTTTGAGAAGGTTATTCTTAACTCAAAAAGCATACATACTGACTTATAATTTTTTTCTATTGTTCAGAACACAGGAAAATGCAGGAAATTCCTTAATATTGTGCAACTAATCTATTGGTAACACATTCTCATGGTTTCTCCCAGCTGGCACAGGCAAGGCAGCTTTACTCACAAAGTTAACAAGAGTTTAGTGAAGCTAGTATAAATGAATGAAGACAACAATGTGGTCTTTGGGGTGAAAGGAACAATTGTGATAAACTTTTACTAAGAAGAGGTCTAGGACTAAATTTCAGAGGAAGGGAAGCTGTGTCTTCAAGAATTTCTGATAGGCTTTAGACAATATGACAAATGCAATATTAGCCCAAAAGACTAGTTAGAAATCCTTTTTCCCCCTCCCTCCTTAAGAGAGGGCAGGGAACCCTGCCCTGTGGGAAGTCCAAGGCCCTTCCCCCTACATCCAGGCCTAAGAAGCTTTGCATCCAAATAGACTAGGGTCCCAAAAAGCCAGTACATGCAGTAGAAACAAGTCCCAGTGCCTTTATCAATAGCTTCTCAGTCAGCCCCCATTTTCAGCCACATTCAGAGAGTCATCTTTGATCACAGGCTCATTCAGACCCGTTCCAGCTGGATTTCGTGAGCTCCAATTAGAACAGGCACACTGCCTCAGTTGGTAGACCAACCGCTCACAGTCCTGACTCCTTGCTCATCTTCTCCCTCCTTTTGCTCTTCAATTGGACCTTGGGGGCTCAGCCCATTGCTCTGATGAGGGACTTTGTCTCTATCTCCATCCATCGCCGGACGAAGATTTTATGGTGATATTCGAGATAATCATCAATGTGATACTGGGGCAAGGCCAGTTCAGGCACCCTCTACTGCCCAAGGACCAAGCTGGGGACATCCCCATGGACAGGAATAAATAACAGCATTTATTAAAGATGCTGTCTTTTCTCCAATGTCTATTTTTGGCATCTTTGTTAAAATTCAGGTGGCCGTTGGTATGTGGAGTTATACATGGATCTTTGTTCCATTCCATTGACCAAGATGTCTGGTTTTGTGCCAGGCCCATGCTCTCTTTACTATATGGCTCTATAGTAGGACTTTTAATCAGGTTTTGTCATGCTCCTGGCAGACTTTTAGTGTTTGAGGATTTTGTTTTGTTTTGTTTTGCTATTTTATTTATTTATATATATTTTGATTGTCCAGAGTCAGAGTCTTTTATGCTTTCTTACAAATTTTAAAATTGAACTCTCAATTTCTGTGAATAATTGGATTACAATTTGGGGGTGACTTCATTGAATGGAAAAAGAACTATTTTCACAGTACTAACCCTACCAAACTCTGGGCATGGAAGATTTCAGCTGCTGTCTCCTTTCATTACTTTCTTTTGTGTCATAATATTTTCATTGTACAACTCTTCCTCTTTCTAATCAGAGGAATTCTGAGAATTTTTATGCTATTTTAAATTGTTTCATTTCCAGATTTCTTCCTTGGTATGTTTGTCACATGTATATAAAAGAATACTGACTTTTATATGTTAGTTTTTTACCTTCTACATTACTGATTATATTTATTAGGTTTAGATTTCTGGTGGGAACTTAACATACTTTATGTATAGAATCATATCATCTTCAAATAAAGATACTTAGACTTCTTCCTTTCATATTTTATCTCTTCTACCTCCTTCTCTTCAGGAAGTCCAGGGAAGACTTCAAATACTGTGTTGAACATGGTTGAGAGAGTGAACAATTTGTCTTTTCCTGATTTTATTTTAAAACCTTCATTTTTTTCCCATTTGACATGACATTTGCATGGCTTTGCTAAACATTTTGAGTAAACAATATTTGAATAAAGAATAAATCTTATATCAAATGATACTACTACACATTCAAAACTCAATACTCAACAACATATAGCAAATAATATGCTTATAATTTTCTTGAAGATATGACCCTGTCATCCTTTCCTACCAATCACAGGGAAACAGGAAGAATTTTCCATTCTCTCTCCAAACCCCCACCTACCTAACCTTCAGTTTTCAGTTAGGAGGAACATCTTCTTTATAAGTTAGAAGAAATATGCTATTATATTTTAATCACATGATAAAAAGTATTGCCCTATATTATTCATAAACTTGAACAAGAATTTATTTTATTTTTTTTTTTTTTTTTTTTTTTTTTTGGTTTTTCAAGACAGGGTTTCTCTGTAGTTTTGGAGCCTGTCCTGGAACTAGCTCTTGTAGACCAGGCTGGTCTCAAACTCACAGAGATCCGCCTACCTCTGCCTCCCAAGTGCTGGGATTAAAGGCATGCACCACCACCGCCCGGCTTGAACAAGAATTTCTACGGAACACTTTCTATCCACAGGATAAAACCCAAGTGTAAAGAGCCATCATTGCTTCTGCCATCATGACATGGACTCAATCTGTTCCACATTCACGCATACCCACTGCCTGTTTGTGCCCTACTTCCGGCAGTATCAGAACAAGAGCAATTTAGTTCTCAGTGTCCTGCACATCCACAGGTGCTGATACTCTTCTGCAGGTATCACCTCAAGATCAAGCCTGTTTTCCAGGCTCTACTTTGATTCCTGATCCGGAGCTGGAATGTTCTCAATGAGATCTTGGTGTGTTTTCTCTCTAACCTGTTCTTCAACATTATTTGCCAACTTGATTCTCTCTCCTTCTTTCTGACCTCATTATCCATGCTGCCCACTGTGATTTCCCCCTCACTTTCAGTTGCCATTCATTTCCTCGTGTACCATTCCTTTATTTCATAGCCTTCAGCCTCTCAATTCTTCTATAGTCCTAGCTGGCAAATCTCTCTAGGATGAAGTTGTTCATCTTACATTATAGCCTTATAACCTGTTTACTGATTTTCTTTTTATTCTCTCTCCAACTATCACAGGATAAATTACAAATAAAAAGGTTCTATATATTATGTGTTTTGATATGTGATGATTACACCAGATTAATTGAGTTTTAAAGTGCTCCTTGAGTGACAGTTTTTATTAGTGTTTTGTGTTTGAAAAATCCACAGTGCTCTATAAATCAGATACAATTTACATGACTAGTAATGAGAAAAAAATAAAACAACAAAATTAAACATTGCTCTATCTGAGTTCAGGTGTATACTTTATCTACTGTAAAGACCTTTTTTTTTATTACCAGAGAGATTCTGAAAAGTATAAGAGCCACCAGAACTATGTTATAATTGAACCAGCTTTGATAATCACCCTTTCCTCTATCATGAAGTACCCCACTCTTGAAATCAAGCCGAAATTGTTAAAATTAGTGATGCAGTCTATAGATCCATGCACTGCAATGTGCTCAGGGCACTCCACATGACATTTATATGAAAAATGAAGTAAAGGACTTGTTGTCCTCAATATTTTGCCAACTCCATCATTTTCCCCAGACTTCAAATTAGAGTCCAGCTGTTTAAATTCAATAGCTCATTCATTTTAAGTCTACAAGGAGTAGGAGAAAGAATCTTTTCCTCAGGCTTAAGGACCAAACTATGTCCATGAGTTCATGATCTATGAGCACCTGCATGCTGACATGAAAGAAAGGAACAGCCCTGTACCCACTGCTCTTTGGTAATGATTGGTAAGGAAAATAAATCTACACAATTCCATTGTTGGTACAAAGAGATCAGATTTTCAACTAAATAGTCTGTATAACATTTTCTAATGAGAGTCAAGCAAGTATTTTCATATGAGGAGATATTTTGTCACTGTATTGCAACTAGAACCATGATTCAAAGACATCATTTCTCTCTTATGCTTCCTCACTGCTTTATAGTATCAAATCAAGTGTTCATTTTTAAAAATACAAACCAAGATGGGTAGAATAATTAAAATTTAGGGTTAGAGAGCTAACTCGAGAGGTTAAGACCACTTGCTGATCTTGTAAAGGATCTGGATTCAGTTCCTAGTATCTATGTAACATTTAACAAACACCCATAACTCCAGTTGCAGGGGATTCAACACCTGCTTCTGACTTCTGTTGGCACTAGGCATTTACGTGGTAAACATATATACATGTAGACAAAACACGGAGTAAAAAAAAACTATAAATTATGTTGTTGTTTACATATTTCATGCCAAATATACCATTACAATTCCTAAAGATTTTAGGGCACTGAGTAAATCTTAAGTCAGATGGACTTAAAACACAAAAGTTAAGCATCTCTATAAATATTTTGCCAAAGATGGTAGTGACCATATTCTTTCCCATAGGTACACAACAGTTATAAATGAGATATAATGAGGATATCCTTTGAGCTAATTAAGGGTTTACTGGCATGTATAAAGAGAAAGCCCAGACTGTAGTACTGTAGATTTGTTTATGATGCTGAAATTAATGTTTCTATAATGCTCACACATTGTTAGAATCCTCTTAGCCAGTGCCATCAATCATGGTTTCCCTGTAAGTCAATGAAATACTTTAAAAATTTACCCTTAAAGTGAAACATATATATGTACACACACACACACTAATGTTACATCTGACTAGATTTTTATATAAGATATAAAAGAGAGTAATGTGATGGTTTGTCAAGGAATAAATCTGCTGTTTGATCACAGCAGATTCTGGAATAAGTCCAAGGATTAGAAAGAAAACTGACTACCTCTGGGAGGGCAAGCTCTGAGAGCTTTATGCCAGGAAAGATTTGTAAGTAGCAGAAAATGAACCAAGAAACATTCATATCATTGAACCCAGAGGGCCAGGCAGACAAGAAACGAGAAAAATAGGCCTAACTATTAAAAACGCTCATTGAAAATGACATTTTCCCTGTGTGAACTTCTGTTTCCCTGATTTATTCATCCAGCCAATTGTGTTTATCATCTGTAAAACACTACACCAGGACGACTTCAATTAAGCAAGGTGTTATTAAAAAGAAACTAATATTTTCTAAATTATGACCCATTTTCAGATTTTTTTCTTTTGTTAATTCCAAGAATAGGTTAAAGGGAAGGTTCCAAGGGTTAATGCTGCACAAGGAAGCTATCAAATATGAATCTTGTTAGCAAAAAAAACAGGCTAATTTCATAACCAATGTAAGTCTTAGAAAGGCAAGCAACATGGTAGTGGTTCTATTGTTTTATTTGGAGTCTATGCCATGTTAGAGGATTCTGCATAACTTAGTAGATAAATTTTATAAATCTTACATTTGTTTTTTGAAAAGTTAACAGGATAAAAGTCTTTTGGCAGTTTGTCATATATTTTATTCATTCTGAAATTGTATTCAGTGCTTTGCTTAAGGTTCCTTTACAAACCAGTAGAGTCAAGTTCTTGTTTGCTTTACATTCCTATCTCTCAACAATTTATTGGTAAAGGTAAAATCCTGCAGGTCCCCGAGTGGTGGCAGGCATCAGGCTGCAGGTCGTGGGAGCAGCCAGTTCCAGGCAGGGATAGCACAATTCCCCAAGTGACTGCAGCAGGCCACGAGTCCCAGGCAGGGAGCCACATGGTGGGTGAGAGACCTCAAGGGGGCAGCCAGTCCCATGAGGAGAGACAGATGGACAGACATGACCATAAGGCCATGCTGCAAGTCTCCAAAGATGACCGGTCCAGGGCAAGGTGCCACACAGCAGGTGAGAGACAGAGACATGAATAGAGGTACACCATGCAGAGTGGAATTGGATATTTATTTAGTGGGTTATGAAGGGGAAAGAGGAGAAGGGGAGAAGAGCAGAGAGAAAGAGAGAGAGAGAGGCACAGGGGGCGGGGAGAAGTGGGGAGAAGGGAGAGACAGAAGATGTTTCTTAGAGAAAGGGGGAGAGGAAGAACTCAGGCTGGAAGCTGAAGATAAGCTTGCCTCGGCAGACTAAGTAGAGGGGAACGGGGTGTGCTTGTCTTGTCTCTAAAAGAACAGAGCAGACCATTACAAACACCATAGACATTTCCCCATTATAAAAATCACACATATTACATCCTATCTGCTGTCTTTTGTTGGAGCCACAAGTATTATACAGCAAATATACTCTTGACAGATTGTTAGACAGACCCACAAATATACAACTTATGGGATACTACTTATGGGGAACCTGATTGTAGAACTTCAGGAACACTTCTCTTTTGGATCATTGCTGTCAATTCTGTAAAAAATCTTGTGAAATCATGACTTTGTTCCCTTCAAAATGGGATTTATTCCCAAAATTCCTCAGCATTGTCACTTCCTCCTGTATAGGCAATAGAATGGGGCCTTAGACAGATAACATTCACTCTGTTCTCACAGTCAAATCTACATAAAGTCAATCCCCCAAAATTACCTTTGCTAACAGACCATGTAGGAATTTCAAAAAGATAGGAAGATAGTGCCCTTACTGACATACAGGTCTAGATGTCTCTAAAACTGATTATCACAGTGGAAATTGGGGTGAGAGGAGTGGGTGAGTCCAGGATTCAGGGACATTTAGTAATTTTATTTAATGGGTTGGAATGTCAGGTATTTCCCCTTGGATGCTGGTCCTTCCTGGGTGGTGTCATCTTTTCCTGCAGCTTTGCTTTGTCAAGTTCTATCTCTCTTTTTTTTTTCCGTGATTCTGAAATACATGTTGATATCATTGTTTTTGACTATGGAATTTTTTATAAACAATGTTTGCAAAAACTAAGAACTTGGTGGCGATCACCCCTTCTTCTCTCTGCTTCTTCACCCAAAGAATAAAGAACATGCAGAGGCAACATATGCTAGTTAAATTCTTTCATTTTTACCCTCACATGCTATTTGTAAGATTTTTGCCTGCGAATCTTTCCGAACCATGAGGGGTTTAATGGTTCTGTCTAAGAATCGGCCAGCTATACATTTACTGTATAATACTTGTGGCTCCAGCAATCTTTTCTCAAAGACAGGATGCAGACTCTTCCACACTAATTGGTATTGAGGAGGTAAGGGCAGAGAATTCACAGCTTGGTTCCCTAAGACATTAGTCAAAGAGCTCCTACAGGTGACACAATCAAGTAAGATAATTGAAAACCAAGTGGACCTTTGAAAGCTAGGCATAGGTACCTCAACAAAACAGAAGAGGAGCTTGAAGAGTGAGTTTCTGTTCATTCTTACGTGCTTAAATTCTTTTTAACAGCACCATTCTCTAGTTTTCCTTATAATTTTATCTCATTGCTCAGTAGTAGTAATACAAGACATATAAGTATTTCGGGTATAGATGATAGGTAGATGTATGTAGTATAGATACATTAAGTAATCTCTAAATCTTCACAGCAACTTGTGAAATACTGAATTGATCCTCACTTTGTATATTAATTTAAAAAACTGTATGAATAACTTACTACAATTGTCACTGACTTTCATTTTACCAAATATTGTTCAAACTTGCTGGACAAATGTCACATGCAATTTTTTATACAATGTATGAACAGAGGAAAATTCTCCTTCAAATTTCTGATTTTTACTTAGAATGTTGTTTCTAGTTTAAGAAATTATGTGACAGCAATGACTTGTTAGTGTGGCTGTCCCTAATAAGACCTTTCACAATCAGCTGTAATCTAAGCAAGTTTTCTACTAGTAGGAACTGAAAGAGCAGTCCTCCCCCAGAAGTTAACGACACAGCACATCCCTTCCCAGCTCTGTGGGGCAAGCAGGCATTGGGCTTATTCTTTCCAAATGCTTCTAGGTCACATTGGCAGCCTTTCTTACTTCTTTCTTCCATAGGGAAGAACAGAATTCTGTACACTTATCATTTTCAAGGAAGGTCTTTTCATTGTCTTAAAAAAAATCATGATATGTAGGAGCCATGGCCAACAGTTAGGCATATTTAAAAGAATCTTAGTATGAATCACAGGAAATTACTTTGCAGCCAACATCTGACTGATAATGGGTCAGGTATTGACATTCTCTACTCTTACGTTAAGCTAACCTTTTTTGGTAAAAAGTGCTAAGATCAGAGTGAATAAGAGGAACTATTGTATAGCTTCAGGACTAGTGAAAGCAAAGTGACAAGTTTCTGAGTTATGTCTTAGAACTTAATAAGAAGCCACCATTTTGACCATTTTTTTCCCTCACGCATCCAAAAGTCGTGATGTAAAAGCTGGTTTTTGTGACTTCGGTCTTTGCCTAACCTGATGTCTTCCCTGGACTAGTAGAGAACACATACAAACCCTTAGTATCTGTTGATCTCATCAGTTCCTTCATTTTCCCAGTGATTAGTTCTGTTTCCTTTATATGGTTTGGTTCTGAGACTCATACAAATTCAATTGGCCTCACTTTTCATTTTCAACATCACTCATTTACCTTTTTAATATCTTTAATTTTATATGTATATAGTATATTTTGATCATATCCACACCCTTTACTATCATTCTTCTCCCTCTCTATGTAAATGCCATCTACTTCTCAGTAAGTTCCCTTCCTACTTTACTGTCCTTTTAATGACCCACTAAATTTAATTAGTTGTTTGCTTGAACATGAGTTGGGGGTTATTAGTGTGGGCAACTTATCAGTGACTAGACCACTGAAGATAAATGACTACGTCTTTCCAGTAGCAAATAGTTCCTCATAGGAGTAGGGCAATGTCATTATAGTTACTAAAATCTGAAATTAGAGTCCCTATGCTCCTTCCATCTTAATTAAGGCTTAAAGTGTTTAGTTAGCAAGTGAAGAAAAGGTAAAAGTGTTGCAGAGTTCGAACAGCCTTGAGTCCTGTATTCAGTCTAGAAGATGTTTCTAAATCTCAAATTTAGTGCCAGATTCTGAGATAGCGTGGTATAAAATGGTTTCTAAATCCTTGCTCCTATGACACTAGCAGTTTATCAAGGAAGGAAAGAGGTGCTAAGGACAAAAATAAGAATGTGTGACAGACTGTCTTACGGGCATTAGAGCACAGTGGAATGTCACTGCATCAGAAAGTTTAAATGATGCTTCTAGGAGGCAGTGATAACCCATCTGAGATATAATACAAAAAGTTGAAAAGAGAATATGAAAAATTGATTGAGGCAGAGGAGCTATTTCAAGAAGAGCTCTGAGAGAGCAGAATCATTTAAATGTAAGGCTGGATCAATGGAAGAAGAGAAATAGTTCCACATATGATGGAAGAGGCCAGAAATGGGAGGGCTTAAAGGATTTGTTTATTATTTCGTTCTCAGTACAATCCAAAATAATTAAATTTATGACAGCAGAGTTTTGTTTCAGAATAATTGCTATACCTATTATGCAGAGAGTAGATTAATTATAATGCAACAGGAGCATAAGCAAGAGAAGAGGTCTCCGGAATATGTACTTAATCATTAAAAGCAGAGAGTAACACTAGGAAGACAGAAAAGTCTATAGACTCAAGATGTACTACATACAAGAAGAACAAGCACAGGCTCCACAGGGAGTGGGCACAGTAGGTAGGTGCTGGGAACTGGCATATTGCCATTGACAGGAAAGGCAAATATATTTGCAAGTTTGAAGATCATACGTTTGTTTTAGACCATAGACTAAGCATCTCTCATCTAAAATACCTAAGATCAGAAGTGTTTCAAAATTTAGGTTTTTATCAGATTTAAAAAAATATTTGGATAAAATAGTTAGATATCTTGTGGATGGAATTCAAGTAGAAATGTGAAATTAATTTATTCCATATATATCTTATTTGGCTGTAAAGTAACTGTATATACTAATTGAATAATTATATATATAATCAAGTATTTGTATAGTGATTTATCAAACTTAGGTGTCAATTCAACATTTTCAAATTTCAGATTTTAGGGGATTTCAGACATTGGGATTTTAAGTGGCAAATACAAAAATATGCGGAACATTCTTGAATGCTAGCACTGAAGCCAAAGCTTTAAGAGACTGGTGTTCTTTGTAACAAAAGAACAAACAAGTCATCTCTAAGATTACTTTTTTCTATATTTTTTAATTTCATTCTTAACTTTATGCCTTCATCATAGGACAAACTAAATGTTTTTATTTTTTTAAAGTTGCTAAACTTTAATTCAACATATTTGACTATTTCCTCCATAATTTTCATTTTGGACTTCCTTTGGTTTTGTTATTGCTGGTGTTTCTGCTATCTTGGGCAAGGCTTAAGATTAAATTCAGGTCTTTTCACATCAATACAACACTTTACCACTGAACCACATACCCTGCCTACTCTTCCATTCCTAATGGCAATAAGGAATTACTTTAAAAAAAATAGCAAATTAAAAAGATTTAATACTAAGTTAACAAATGCTAAAATATAGAAAACTATTAATGTTTCCTTAATAAAAAATTTTAAAAGGCAGTAAATGCACAAAATATTAGGTGAATAGGTAAATTTTATAGTGTCTTATATGTGTGTGTGTGTATACATATATTACCCCCAAATGAAGAGCTCAGCAACTCTAGGCAATGCTGCATTTTTTACTGTATATAAGTAAGGCAGACATCCAGCCAGTATGGTTGACAACCTCTCACACTGTTGGTGCCCATGTGACATAGTTCACATCGGTGAATAAAGTCTGTTCTTATTGCTATATTCCAACCAGCAGAACATGGCAGAGTAATAGGTTCTCATTCCATTTTTAGTTCCATACCTCAGTGATTCCTATTTTATACACATCTCACTCTCTTGCTTTCAATCATATCTCTCTTCCTGTGAAAAGGCAGCTGTCACATCACGATTCAGTGTGGTAAGGAGCCAAACTTTGCCAACACCCACTTGAAGAAGCTTAGACGCTGATCCTTCCATAGTCTCCACCTCAGGCGAGTCTTAAGATGAAACTACATGTCAGAGGACTAACTTCTTGACAGACCTTTACTAAGAGGCAACCAGCCAAGGCATGCCTGGATTTCCTACTCATAGAAATTGCAAGACAATAAGTTCCCATCATTAAAGGGCACTTCATTTTAGAGTTATTGGTTATGTAATATAACAGCATTAAATAGTCATCACCATGTAGTACTATAAAATATTAAGCTGCACTATTCAGTAATTTTTAGTAAAAGCTCAATGATTTTGTTCAAATTTGTACCTCTTTCAATAACTTATCTTTCACCTAATAAAGAGCCCTTGCTTGCTGTAAATCATTAAAATTCTGTATAAGTCCTCTACCAATTTTCAGAGGAAATAAAGAAGGCCTGGAACTTCTTGCTATATAGTAGTCTTCTCAGAAATTAAAGCCTTCCATTTTGGAGTGAACTATCTTTAGACACAAAATATAAAAGTAAAACAACAGTATGTTCAAAGACAGGATGCTTACAAGGAAAAGAGATAACAGAAGTTTCTAAGAGGAAATGAAATGCTCCATTCCGCAAGAAGGTTCCCTTAAAATAGGATGTCAACAACTCAGAATGGCTTCAGGAAGTCCATGAAACTGACCAGATTCACTGGACTCCTCCTTCCGAGAGTATATAATTACTAAAGACTGCTGAGAGCAACTCCCAGGCAAAACACCTATAGAGAAAACTCTCAGACTGACAGAGACATCTGGAAGAAGCAGAGATCAGAGGAATTTCTTAGAAGAAACAAACCATTTGATTTGCATGGTAGAGGCTTAGGCTGATGTAGGATTCCCATCTGTATGTATGTATGTCTGTGACTACCACTGGTGAATAAGGAAACCGCCTTGGCCTGTTGATAGGGCAGAACTTAAGTAGACAAGGAAAATTAAACTGAATGCTGGGAGGAAGGAGGCATAGGGGGAGAAGCCATTTAACTCTGCCTGAGGCAGACACTAGAACTTTAGCCGGTAAGCCACAGCTACGTGGCGGTACACAGACTAAGAAAAATGAGTTACATTAATATGCAAGAGTTAGCCAATAAGAAGATAGAGCTCATGCGCCAAGCAGTGATTTAATTAATACAGTTTCTGTATGATTATTTTGGGAGTCTGAGCAGCTGAGAAATGAATAAGAAGCCTCCTTATAACATTAGGCCAGATGACCTAACCAGGAAGGATTCCCTCCAATCTGTTGCACTGCCTGAATGCTATGGAGTATGTTCTAGATTGCCAACATTTGTGGGTTGTCACTCATGCTGGCGTGGGCTTTGGCGATGCAGGTGTCTTTGAATCAGTTTTGCTCCTCTAAGTAATCCTTGGCCATATTTCTGTAACCCAATAAAATTCACTGTTTCATCAAGCTGGACTGGTAGTATCATTATTTTGCTCTGTCATTGATTCCCTTTCTGAGGTGAGTAGACATTTGTTCACAACTCCTAAGGAATACTATTCCATCATTTTGGATCAACTGATCCTTGATCTTTGAGTTGACACAACCTGCTTCCCATATGGTCATGCACTTTAATCAAGGAGTTCATGTACATCATCTGTACTTACTCTGAGATTATGTAGAGGGCAGAATCCTGTGTATGGGGTTTAGTTTTCAGTTGCAGGGAAGCTTCTGAAAACTCGAATCAATACAGTATTACAGAAAAAGGAGTTTCAAATGAAAATAAGGAAGGGGTTGCATAGTCACTTAGGGTATATGTCATTAGAGAAAGACATCACTACCGATCTAGAGATTCTGGATAATCTCTAATTATTTTAATCCCACCAGTGAGCTGGAGGCTTATGACAACTGAATAAACTGAACTGCAAGAGGTTTTAAATCTCGTCCAGAAGAGGTACATGAGTGATTTACAAATGCAGGTAAAAGTAATTAGTAAGAATAGTAAGTATAGCCAAATGTTAAAGCCACAGTCTGTACAATAGCTTCCGTGAGCCCAAGACATAATCTTCAAAAGCCTCTCCCAAGTCCTCAGAAGGAAGACAAGCTGGAGCAAGAGACCTGAGAAAACCTGTTCTTTTTCACCACATTTGAAGCACAGCCAGTTGGTCCATGAGTTCAACATCTACCGATTCCATAGCCATGGATCCACCAATCACAGAGCAGAAATATTATTTTTTTAAAGATTATGATTTTATGAAAATATATGGACACCTTTTCTTATTGTTATTTTATAAACAGTACAGAGAAAAGCTACTTAAATAACATACTTAAATAACATACTATCTGTGTTTTTAAAATTCCTCTCATAGGCAGGGATATATAAGCAATATCAACCTCCTCTCATAAGGTCTTAAACCAAGACACGATTCCACCAAATTTTCCATAAGGTGAAAGAAGGGATATAAGTATGGTTGACTTTGTTTTGTTTTTAACTTGGCTTTAAACCCTATAATGTAAACAATATGTACACTATATGAAACTGTACAGTAAAATGTCAATATACCCCTTACATGAAGAGAGCAGAGTCCTTTTGAGTAAGAGAACCTCCAAACAGGAAATGTGGTCCGTGAATCGGCACACCATTCGAGTTTGCCACCACTCTGCCAGTGGTAAAAGAGCCTTATCTAAAAAGTCAAAGTTCTAATACCATTTGTTAGAGAGGAGAGTGTGATGAACTTCTTGAATGTTTATTGGCTACACAGGGAAGATGAAATTAGTAAATTAAAGATCTAACCTATCTCATTGTGCTTGTGAAAAACAATAGTGATTATGTTGGACATTTTTGATTAGCAATATAGCACCAAGTGTTCCTCAACTAGTCTCTCATTCCCAAAGATGAGGGAAAGGAGTTCTCTGTGAGACACATTTAGAAGCTCAAGGATATAATATGAACCATCCTAGGACTTAATCGTCCCTGAAAGAATTAGTTGTGAAAAGAGCACTCCAGCTGATGCATTTATAAACCCCCTATTTTTTTTATTCATCTCATATTTATTAATCACTTGCTCTGGAACAGATAGAGGCATTAGATCCAAAGACCATGATGATAAGTGAAAGTGAGTCTGTTTTATGTCCCAGTATATACATATATTATCAGTAGATTTTGGGTTGTGGCATCGCTCAACTTGGATACAAATTATGAAAAAGCAAAGTATAGGCTTGAACTGTCCAGCTCTGTGTTCAGTGTTACCAACTCTTGGGCCTATCACTTCAGTTGAGGGCTCTTTGGCTCAACGTGAGAAATCAATTTACTGAAGCTTGTGCTGGAGCACGGTGAAGACAATAAATGGAGAAAGGTCACAAGACTGGCTTTCGGAGGACAGGAGGAATGGCCTTACTGTAGGCAAAGGGAATTGGCAGGTGTTTACTGCATTCTTTTTTTCACACTTTTAAATTTATTTTTACTTAAAAATTTCCACCTCCTCCCCTCCTCCCATTTCCCTCCCCTTCCCCCATCCCTCTCCCCCATTCCCTTCCCCCTCCCTCTCCAGTTCGAAAAGCAGTCAGATTTCCCTGCCCTGTGGGAAGTCCAAGGTCCTCCCTGCTCCATCCAGGTCTAGGA
Source organism: Alexandromys fortis (assembly GCF_014885135.2). Lineage (NCBI taxonomy): Eukaryota > Metazoa > Chordata > Mammalia > Rodentia > Cricetidae > Alexandromys > Alexandromys fortis. The sequence continues at coordinate 10,092,128 of NW_026067890.1, forward strand.
AGGTGAGCATCCAAACAGATTAGGCTCCCACAAAGCCAGTATATGCAGTAGGATCAAATCCCAGTGCCATTGTCCTTGGCTTCTCATCAGCCCTCCTTGTCTGACAAGTTCAGAGTCCGGTTTGATCGCATGCTCTATCAGTCACAGTCCAGCTGGCCTTGGTGAGCTCCCATTAGATCAGCCCCATCATCTCAGTGGGTGGGCGCACCCCTCGGGGTTCTGACTTCTTTGCTCATGCCCTCCCTTTTTCTGCTCCTCATTTGGACCTTGAGAGCTCAGTCCAGTGCTCCAATGTGGGTCTCTGTCTCTAGCTTCATCCATCGCCAGATGAAGGTTCTGTGGTGATATGCAAGATATTCATTAGTATGGCTATAGGATAGGGCCATTTCAGGCTTCCTCTCCTCAGCTGCCCAAGGATCTAGCTGGGGACATCTCCATGGACACATGGGTACACCTCTAGAGTCAAGTCTCTTGCCAACCTTAAAATGGCTCCCTTAATTAAGATATAAAACTTAGGCTTATACTTATTTTGCTCTCACAAAACTTCTCAGTAATATGATATATGTTTACTCAGTTTACTCAGGAGATCTTGTCCTTTTCTGTGAACCTTATAGCTTTGATCTATGTATGTCTCTCCTAGGGTCCTCATTGTTGTCTAGGTTCTCTGGGATTGTGAATTGTAGGCTGGTTTTTCTTTGCTTTATGTCTAAAAGCCACTCATGAGTCAGTACATATGATATTTGTCTTTCTGGGTCTGGGTTACCTCACTCAATATGATGTTTTCTAGATCCATCCATTTGCCCACAAATTTCAAAATGTCAATTTTTTTCCTGCTGTGTAGTACTCCATTGTCTAAATTACCACATTTTTCTTATCCATTCTTCAGTCGAGGGGCATTTAAGTTGTTTGCAGGTTTTGATTATGACAAACAAGTCTATGAACATAGATGAGCACATTGGTTATATGTACAATGTACCCTCACATAAGAAAACTGGAAATTACCTGGAGTTAAGTAGTCTCTTTCACCAAGACTGGTAAGGAGGGAGAAAGTAAGAAAGACAAGATGGCAGAGCTAGGGATGAATGGTTTGACCTTCTACATCCAGCGGCAACATCCCTGTCATTTAGGTGAATGTTACAGACACTCTCCTGAGCAGACACTGGAAATCTTATTAATGAAGAAGAGGCACTAAAGGCAAAGGACATCTTACTACTAATGTTACTCGGTTGTTTCAAGTCTTAGGAAGGCAAATGAGTGTATTGAGCTTGGTTGAGGACTAAGTGACTCTGACACCATTTTTATACCATTGCCCACTCCTGGCCAAGTTTACTGTAGTCTTTAATAGAAGATCATATTTTCTCCCTAGAAGTTCTGTGCCTGTTGCCACCCAACAACAAAGCATTTCTACCATTGGCCCTGCTGAGCTTCAACATCTTTAACCCTCATGGAAATGCATCAAAGTCACGTTGCGATTTCATTTCATCCCCGTCAAAATGGCTATGATGACGGACACAAAAACAAGGTGCTTGTAGGGATGCTGGGAGAAGGGATCTTGTTTATTGTTAGTGGAAATGGAATTAATGTTGCTAATCTAGGGCTCAATCAGAGGGCCCCTTGATATATGAAATGAGAACTACAATAACTACCCTGTTGCACAATTCCTGCACACACAATGAAAGGATCAAAGATAGGTTGCCTGCACGCTCACATTTACCAGGGCAATGTTAGCAGTAGCCCAGATACAGATTTAGTTTTGATGCCTAGTAATTAATGAACTGATAAAGAAAAAATGTAGTACAAATATATAATAGAGCATCAACGATAGGATAAAATCCTAGAAAGTCGATGGAACTGGAGAACATTGTGTTTAAATAAAATAAGTCAAACATGGAAATATGATTACCACATATTTTCCTCTCACATGTGGAACCTAGCAAAAAAGATGATATGAAAATAGGAGAGAATGAGTAGGGCAGCTAAATGTCAACAAATGTCCCCTTGAGGATTTAACATAAATCATATCCAAACCACAGCAACAATTTTGAGCCAAAAGATTCCACATTCCAAACAATATTGCAGCCTTGAAGGAAAGAGCAATTAGCTAGAATTGTTTTCCACTTCATTTTGGGAATTTGAAAAAAAAAAAAAACCATAATACCATCTGTCCACAAAAATTTATTAATCATTTTATCTTAAATTAAATACATATTAATATACATATTAATTGTTGAGTCCACAAACATAGCTTATGATTTCATGTTTATTTATATGTATTTTTGCCCAACATACTGGAACATTATTTCAAAGGAGGAAACGATTTCTTAAAATTAATTCATATAAAAAGAAATTCATGAATTTTACAGGACAAGTTTCCTTATGGCATTAAACAGAAGAAAACTGAAAAAAATGATTTCAAAGTGTTTTTAAGGTTTATTCTTGTAATTAAATTTAAGTAAGCTTTCTGGCTCAGATACTCAATATGCTAATAGAAACATCTGCAGAAAATCTGTTTTCCTGCTTATTATTGCAAGGAAACACAAGATAATCCTGAGGGAAATATTCTCCATCATATCTATAAGCCATTTCATTGACACAAGAAAGAAATCATGCCCATTACAGTGATGCTTAAATAATGAAAGTGTCCAAAATAGTTCCCATGAGATTAACTTAACAGGAAAACCTGACAGCATTTTAAAACAGTAAATCTCTTCAAGATGTATTTTTTTAAAACCTTATGAATAAAATTAGCGTTCCTTATTTTGTACAAGAAATATTCCAAAATATTTGCATTTTCTTTAGTGTTGCCCAGCAAACAGCTTTAGTTTTACAGCTGACCCAGTGACTTAAAACCAAATACTTTCTAAAAGGAGTGAGTGGGGCATTATTAGTCAGGGTTCCTTAGAGGACTAGAGCTGATAAAATACATATACTATAAAAATTGATTTAATTGACTTACACAACCAGAGGAGGAACATTCCTACTGTGGCTGTCTGCAGGGCAGCAAGGGAGACAAGTACCTACTTATTCTAAGTTTGGATCTAAGTAGGAGGCACACTGCAGCTCCAAGTTCAAGCTGAAGAACAGAACATTCTGTGGAGCCTCGCTGGTCTAAGTGTACACTGTAAGACTGAAGAGTCTATCCAAACTGCCTAGGCTCCCACAAAACCAATAGGTGCAGTAGGATCAAAAACCCATTGCCATTGTTCTTGGGGTCTCAGTAGTCCTCATTGTCCGCTATGTTCAGCGAGACCGGTTTTATCCCGGGCTTTTTTCAGACCCAGGCCAGCTGGCCTCGGTGAGTTCCCGATAGAACATCCCCATTGTCTCAGTGTGTGGGTGCACCCCTCGCAGTCCTGAGTTCCTTGCTTGTGCTCTCTCTCCTTCTGCTCCTGATTTGGACCTTGAGATTTCAGTCCGGTGCTCCAATGTGGGTCTCTGTCTCTGTCTCCTTTCATCCTGGATGGAGGTGGGTGGTCCTTGGACTTCCCACAGGGCAGGGAACCCTGATTGCTCTTTGGGCTGACGAGGAAGGGGGACTTGATTGGGGGAGGGGGAGGGAAAGGGGAGGCGGCGGTGGGGAAGAGACAGAAATCTTTAATAAATAAATAAATAGACTGAAGAGTCTAGAGTAGGCATTGTCAATAGAGAACAGGGTATACATAAAGAGGTGTCAAGCTGTACGCATGTCCCACAATCCTCATTCCTTTAGTTTTGTATTTAGATTTTGGGTTTTTTGGTCCCATCCAGATCTCCAGCTTATAAAAGGGAGCCAAGCACGTTCAGTGTTGGTCTCATCCCTACATTTTGATGACTCACAAGTCAATCCAACCCCTTCACACACACACACACACACACACACACACACACACACACACACACCACAAAGTGAACTTTATCAATTGTGCAGGTGCTTTTCAAACTGAATTATAATTTCACCATCACAAAGGTTGAGCATGAAAGAGAAGCAAAGGGCTCCTTAGGACTCTCATCATAATGCAGAGGTACTGCCATATACAATGCATTTCATATTTTGGAAATTATATTTCTGCTAAACATAAGAATTGACCTCATAAATGATTCATGTGCATTCTTCTGGTTGAAAGTGTTTCCAAAAATCAAAACCTGATGTTACTATGAGACACAATCTCACAGCAAATCCATGATCCTCTGACTCTTACAATCTTTCTGCCTCCTCTTCCAGAGTGAGGAGTGTTTTGTAGATGTATCTATATGAACTGGACTTTATAACTCTGCAGGTTGATTGATTGTGGTTTTCTGTAGCCACCTCTGTCTGTTTCAAAGAGAAGTTTCCTTGAAAAGAGGTCAAGACTACACCCATCTGTGTTGTAAGAATGAATGTTACAAACTGTTATTAGGGCATATTCTGATTTAGTAAACAAGTGGCTGTGGTTCTCCACCAAGGACAATGAGAACACTAACACTCAGTAACATCAGTAGTTATCCTTGTAAAATCTCACCATGACCACCCAAACATGAGCTAAACAAGAAGACACCAACGAAAATAAAATAGACCCTCATCATATAATGTAGAGTCCCAGCTACTATGTATCCTCTAGATCATATGCAAAGCCAGAAGCTGTCTGATGTGTGTACAGTTTAGATAAGTGCCCTGGATATCTGGGTCTTATATCCAAACACCTTGGAGTGCAAAAGTAGAGATAGAAGGAGAAGAAAGGCTTCAAATAGTTGCCAACCAATGTAATTCAATGTAGACGATAGAAGGATTGAATCTAATTTATTAGTTTATTACTGAAGGGGGCATTTTTTTTTACTTAGACAGTTAAATTATGTATTTCAAGTTGCCATCAAACTCAGAGCAATCCTTCTGCATCAACCTTCTAATAGCTGGAATCACAGAGATGTTAGCACCCATATCTGGATGTTAGCTTGGTTTATAAAAATTAGATACATTTTAAGGGCTATATGATCTGAATTGGCCCCATCCTACAATAGTAAGAGACTGCCTCCCAGGGAGCAGTTCTGAATATTTCTTCTCTATAAGCTAGCATCAGCTGCTTTTCCAGGCTCCCCCTTAGCCAGGCATTTAGCTTTAGCACTTCTCAGTAGAAAGGAATCATTTTTATTCTCGGGTGTCTCACATATAAAGAGTTTTTTGAAGTCACAAATGAGGAGAAAATTGTCAAAAGATAGGAATTTGCAGAGAATTCTGAAAGGTACAAAACACTTCTATTTTTCCAACTCAATCCTTAGAAGAGGAAGAAAAGAAGCAGCGACAGTAGAGAACAGAACACACTCTTCACACTTATAACAGTTGAAAAATTGAAAAGGTATTTGCCTATTGATGGCCCACAGAAATAAAAGTCAAACCTTGTTTTAAACAATTCTTTTTCTTAAAGTATGTGATATATTTAAAAAGGTTTTTAAAGCGATATAAATGTACAGTGAAGGTTTTATATATATAATGCTATCGTGAGATGGTCCAGTAGTCTTTAAGAGACACGAGCTCTTGGAGCTGGCTTCTGTTTGAAAGTTTTCTGACTTATAGTTGGGCTGATGTCCAACTGGCTTCTGCCCTAGAAATCCAGCATTCTTCTGTTATGGACAGAGAAAAGAATCTCAAAGAGAAAGGGGATATTATTCTGGGACTGGGAATCATCTAACTCTTTTTATGTATCTGAAGCCACGGAAGCTCAGAAAAGTTAAGAGGAGTGCTCTAGATCACAAGAGGATAATGCATGAGACTTCAGAAGCAGAGCTGATGGTCTCCTTGTGCCCAGAGAAGTGACCTCCACTCTGTCCAGGGGTGTTCTTTCTTCCCTGTTTCTTATTATTCTCTCTTCAGTTTAACACTATCTCTGCCCAGGACTCAACATTACTAATTTGAAACTATTAGAAGATGCGCACCTCTTCTGGAGCTACTGTAAATATCTAAATGTAGTATATAGGCTTAATGTACAAAATATTTTTATGTTCCTTATGTATTCTAAAAATAGATTTTGTTTGTTATTACATTCACAGTGATTATTTCTAATGACTGTAGTCTTGCACTACCTGGATTACCCCAAATTTCTTCAAGCCACATTCTAAACTATGTTCATGTTTTCTGTTGAGCTGGTACTACAGTGTTCAGCTTCATAAATGTACTTACTTTATTCTCCTGAATTGTTTGCTTAGGGTACATGTTAAAGAATGATACCACCTCATTACTACGTAGAGGTATTTGTAATTGTCATTGTTGCTATACTGTTTTTAAGACAAATGTATCAAATCAGTAGCCACAGAAGTTGGCCGGTTTCACACACCCTTACCTAAATTGCACATCAGGAACCACTAAAATTGATGATCCCATGGGAATAAATTTAATGGGCAATATTGCATATTTCATGTTACTTCATTACTAATAAAACAAATATTTTGTAATTGAATGTCAATGAATGACTTTCTTGTCATTCATTCCTGTTTATATTAACTTTGTCCAAGCTCTTTACATATGTATTGGGAAATATTTCTCTCATAAGCTTGAATGAACTCTTTTTAATTAAATACATGTTTAACTGTTTTCATTCTTTATTGATGAAAATAAAACAATTCTGTTTCATTCTCAGACTTAATTTTGCTGTTTTCATACTAACACATCCATACCAAACTGTGTTGCCTAGTTTTACATGAACATAACAAAAGTTAGAGTCATTGAAAAAGGAGTGTCGTGGCATTTCGATTATATTTTAATTAATAAAGCTTGCCTGGGAATAAGGAAAGTAAAACAACCACACTGGTCAACCTTACAGAGAGGCAGCAATGACATACATCTTTAATCCCAGTAGTCACAATAACATGCACCTTTAATTCCAGTGGCCACACTAGTTGCCATAGAAACCGGGCAGTGCGTGACTTTAATCCCCAATGGTGCCCGTCTTTCATTCCAGCCCTAGAGAGGATTATAAAATGGGAGGAGACAACTCTCAGTCACAATCTCATTCTGCGATTCCTGGAAGCAGGATCGCCATTTTCAGAGTGAGGTCAAGGCTGACCAGTGGGGCTGTTTTACTCTCTGATCTTCAGGCAAGCTTTATTTATTACAATACAAATGAAATGCCACTATAAGGGAAAAGTCAATTAAGGGTTTTAGTTAATAATGCCATGAAAAAACTGGGCTGCAGGCAAGCCTGTAGGGCATTTTCCTAATTAGCGATTGATGTGGGAGGGCCCCGACCATTATGGTTGGAGCCATCCCTGTGCAGTACTCTGCCATAGCCCCACCTTCAGTTTTCCTTCCCTGTTTGAGTTTCTGTCCTGATTTCTTTGATGATGAGCAATGAGGTAGAAACATAAACCAACTAAATACTTTTTCTCCCCAAGTTGCTCTTTGGTCATGGTGGATTTGTTTTTTTTTTTATTTTTTTGTTTTTGTTTTCTGACACAGGTTTTTCCTGTAATAGTCCTGGCTGTCCTGGAACTCACTCTGCAGAACAGACTGGCCTCTAACTCACAGAGATCCTCCTGCCTCTGCCTTATGAATGTTGGGATTAAAGGCATATGCCACCATGGCCGTGGTGTTTTATCAATAGTAACCCTGACTAAGACAGTAATACTACTGCATTGAAGAAGCCCAACCAATAATTTGAGCATTAGCAGTCTTTTTTGTCAATTAAAAGTCTTTTGATTACTACTCATCACAAAAATCTGATCCCAATGCTGAAATGTGAGTTCAACAATATACAGTTACGACAAATGTAAGCTTCAGTTAAAGCAACCCCTCCCCAGATGTAGAAAACTGTAGTGTTTATCAAATAGTTCCAATCTTCCTTCTCTGTGCAAGTTTACAGCTCTGGAGTCTGGAGGTAAAATATCCTGACTTGTTGGGAAGTCAGGCTATACCTACACCTGTGGTAGAGTGTTTTTTTTTTTTTTTCTTTCCAGGGAGAAGATTTTCAGGGAGAGAATTAGTCAAATTTCAATTCCTTTGAGCCCGGGCAAGCCAGATGGCTAGATTTGTAGGATTGATTGGTTTTCTGCTCAGGTATTGGTTGGTTTTCCTGCTCAGAGATTGTTTAGTTTTATGCTCAGTTGATCAGGAACAGATTTGGCTCTGGCTTTTTCTTTCAATGGCCTGTTTTAGCATTTTGACTCTAGTTTCAGGGCTTTTGTGTGTTTCTTTCACTAACTCTAGTTCCAGGGTCAAAGTGTGTTTCATTGGCTCTGGTTTCAGGGTCATGATGAGTTTCTTTGGCTGGCTCTTTTACCCTACACCCTATCTTCTTAAAATAAATGTCTCTAAGTTAAGTCAAAATGACCAGTATAATAAAGGCTGAGCCACTTTGTATTCAGGGTGACTTTGGATTGCAGGGGTGCCCCATCAACCCCTGAGGGCTTTTATCCAGAGATATAATCTAGAGTCACCTCCTCAGTGTAAAGCTTGCCCTCAATACTCTTCTCAGAACCCTAGCTGAACCACAGGACCCCACCTGTACCCAGTTCACAGACCAAAGGCAAGGCTTTGCTTCGCAAGTGCTAGCATCTGGTTCCTATGAACCATGCAAGCCAACTTTTCTGGAAGGAAGTTGTGGAGGATCCAGCCACCTTCTGTGACCTCAGCTTTCCCTCCGGTTCACCAGTAATTACAAGATGGATTTCTGGGAAAAGGCCAACCACCAGACCATGTGAACTTCAGGGGGTCAAAACTACCTACCGCAGTCATGGGTCAGGCATAAGTGTATTCAGGGTACAGCCATCCCTCTGAAAGAGCATCTCCTCATGAATCCTCTCCAATCTGTGTGCTTTGGAGTGGGTAAGAATTTTAAGAGTTGTTCAACTGGTTTTCTATAATCTGTATGGAAACTTGGCATCTTGTTTGGCACATTGTTTTGGAAAATCACAGCTTTTTTTCTTAGTTCCTCAGATAAACTTCTGACTTAATCATCTTTTGGATTTGTTTCATAATCAGTCACATGTCACAAAAGCTCTTGTATCACTGAAAAGCTGAAAATAATGCCTGCACATATCTATCCATGAAAACATCTATTGGAGTTTCTTAAATACTTTTAAAACCCGATTCACTTTCTAAATGAGATTTTCTTTTAGTATATTCTAAAATATATGGGATAATTTTAGCATAGTTACATAATTGCATAAATATTATGTTCAGCACTTAAAATGTTTACCCTTCCTTCCATTTTGAAAAATTTATTTCACATATTGTTTTTCTATAATGCCAGATTCCTTTTGGCCTCTCCTGTACTTTATTTATGATCATGTATCATGATTATGTAATATCATATCCTATATAATAAGAATAGGAGTATTTTGTTACTTTGAAGTCATTGTATATTGAGTATTAAATTGCCTAAATTGGACTGATGTTTTGATTAGAATAGTGCTAACCTATAAATTGATTTAGACAAGGATATAATCGGGATAAAAAAATTAAAATGAATATTTATAGTCTTTAAAAGACACACTGTAATTTCTTAAATACTTCTCAAATATTAAATTACTTCATTCTCAAAGCAACTACTGTAGATTTAATTATCAGTGCCAATTCATTGCCCCTCCCTGGATCCACAGCTTTTTCATAGCTTCACTCTAGGAAGGACGTATTTCTTACTCCTTGACATTAGTCTTTGTTTTGTGATTTTGTTTATTGAACAATGGGGTGTAAGGAGGTAGGCTGAATCTTCATGTGTGCCTCCTTCTTTGGACTTATATTCCTCAACTAATGTGTCAGTGTCACTGATCACAGAAAGACGAAAAACGCTAGGAGGAAAGCTAGCCTAATTCTGAGATTTGTAAAATTGTATTATCTTTGCCTTCAATCATTGAACTTTGTGGAGATTATTTAATAATAGCTTCTGGCAATAGCTAACTAACATTACACATCTCAGAGTAGGGACTGTTTTTCTTCCTACTTTACAGATGAAAAAACTAAGGCAGATATAGGGCAAGTAACTCATTAGCTAGCAGGTAGGTAGATGCCTACAGTTTTTCATCATTATAATATTTAGTGCTGGCTTTCAAAGAAAAATATTATTCAAGCACATTTGCTTGAATTTTTCAACTTCTAATGAAACTGTACTGCTTATTATGAAGATTCTTTAGGGCTCACCCAGCAGTCTAATACTTTTATTATTTGTCAATATTAATTTTTATAGATTGAGTTAAAACCATTTCCTTCTTAATCCTGCTTCATGGATGTCAATGTGTTTGACCTTGGAATTCTTTTTTTTTAATCAATGTTTGTAAACTCATACAAAAAAAAAAAACACCTGTAAGCTATGTGAGGGACTTTATCCTAATAAGGTGATACCTGACACCCAGGATTTACATTCTATGCCATGGGTCCCCCTTACCATGCCTGGCATTCCTGACAGCCTCTCCCACTTCCTGGTGTTTTTTTTTAATTGTTTATTTTCTTTCCTTTCTGGTCTTTATGTATTTGATTTTCTGCTCTTTTACTGTGTTCCTGTCTTAGCTCCCACCCCTTTATACAAACAACCTTAGCTTCTCTCATGGGCCTACCTGAATGGAGTGGTTCTGGAAACACTACGATCCTTCATGGGAAGCCACGCAGCAGAGTGCTAGCACCAGTCTTCTACTGGGTAACATTTAATTGATGGTGATTAAAAATATTTAATATATATTTACCATATTAGCAATAGGGTCATATTTTTAAATTATAGAAAATTTCAGATTTTGGCATTATAATTTTTTTTCTTTTTTTTATTAAATTTATTTATTTATTTTTTAAAGATTTCTGCCTCCTCCCCGCCACTGCCTCCCATTTCCCTCCCCCTCCCCCCATCAAGTCCCCCTCCCCCATCAAGTCCCCCTCCCCCATCAAGTCCCCCTCCCCCCATCAAGTCCCCCTCCCCCGATTAAGTCCCCCTCCTCATCAGCCCAAAGAGCAATCAGGGTTCCCTGACCTGTGGGAACTCCAAGGACCACCCACCTCCATCCAGGTCTAGTAAGGTGAGCATCCAAACTGCCTAGGCTCCCACAAAGCCAGTACGTGCAGTAGGATCAAAAACCCATTGCCATTGATCTTGAGTTCTCAGTAGTCCTCATTGTCCGCTATGTTCAGCGAGTCCGGTTTTATTACAGGCTTTTTCAGACCTGGGCCAGCTGGCCTTGGTGAGTTCCCAATAGAACATCCCATTGTCTCAGTGTGTGGGTGCACCCCTCGCGGTCCTGAGTTCCTTGCTCATGCTCTCTCTCCTTCTGCTCCTGTTAAGAGTTTGGTTTCACATAAAAATGTTAAATTAAAAAAAGAAAAAAAAAGTCTTCTTTGGCAGTTCAAATCCCCTGGCTTTTTGATGTCAAAAACTTTGCTATTGTTGGGGGGTGGTTAATTTTGTATATTACATATTGAAAGTTCCCTACCTCCTACATCTTTTCTTTTAAAGTGTTATAGTTTATGACCAAAAGTTTCCCCAGAAGAAGAGATGAGTGTCACACACAATTACTAACCCAGGTAGTTAACCTTTCTGGTCTTATGTAACTCAAGCAGCATTACTCAGTAATGAGTTTATTGTTCAGGATTGTGATGGTTTGAATGAGCATCCCCTGAAGATTCATTCACAAGTTCAAGGATCCATCTCCAACCGATACCACCGTTAGGAAGCAATGAAAGAGTTGAGATGGTAGTTAATGGGAGGTTGACAGTCACTAGTATTATGCCCTAACTGTGTACTGGGGAGCCCTGACCGTTTCTATTCTGTCTTTGATGCCCCAGCCTTCCCCACCTTGATGTGTTGCTTTGCCACTAGCACAAAAGCAGCAAGGCCAAAGATCATTGACTGAGCTCCATAAAACTGTGCCGAAGTAAACCTCCCTCTTTGCACTGCCTCCCTTGGGTAGTCTGTAATAGTAATGCAGAGGTGACTGACACAGTCACCCATGTCAAGAGGACCACATCAGGACAGACATCTGTTCTGTATTACTCATGCTTTAACTTAACGTTCGCAATATTTCTTCATTTTTAAGTTTTTAATGTACTCATCAACCTAATGAAGCTCTGATGAGGTTTTAAACCTCTTGTGTCATCCGTAAGCGATTAATGCACTGTTTGCTCAGTGTCTAAACCTGCCTTTGAAATGGGTTGTATCTTCTAAACCTCCGAGTACATGCTTATTTGAAAATAAGCATATATTGACAGAAAGAAAAATGAAACGGCAGGAATACTGTCTGATCGCCTTTTGTAAAACTTAAGCATGCGCAGTTTGTAAAGCTAAAGCAAGCCTGTCCTCACATTACAGGAATGAACAGTGTCATTTCTATGGAGAACCTGAACATGAATGCCACAGAGTGATACTTGTCCAGTTTGCCTGTGGTGTTCTTAGCTTTCCTACGCTCAGATGGGTCACTCATACTAAATGCTCTACTCTGTTCTTAGTTTCAAGGATGTGTCACCCAAGTCTGTCTTTGGATAGAGCTACAGGTCTGTGTGCTGGCCTTATTTAGACTGTAGTAGTGATCATCCTCCTAATTTGTCCTAATTTTTATTTTCCTTTTATATTATCAGATTAAAGTTCTACTTGGAGTTCCCCACATTTGCATCCATTTCCCTCTCTCGGTCGATTAATTTTATTGAGCCTTCAGTGAGCATTCGTTCTCATAACCTAAGCATAGTATTTTAACCAAGGAACGGATTACTGTAAAGAATTCAAACTCTCTAGCAATTGTGGGATTCCACCCTGTACTTCTCCAAACCCTGGCTGAAAAAGAATTCTCCAAGTTCTCCTTCTATACCCTTCATCACTACTTGTTCTAATAAAAAGGTTTCACAAGTTTTAGCCAACTTGAAAGAGCATTACAACCAGTCATACTCATGGGCTGACGTTTCGTTTGTTGATTCTATCTCTATAAATCCAGCCCAGAAGAGCCCAAGCTAAAATAGCATGTCCTACTCAAAAATTATCCATTTCTAATGTCCAAAATGCCAAGTGCCAACTCTTCAGAACTTTCTGGTCCCCTCAGTATCTGATGTTACAGGAATTCATTCATCTCTGTTCCTGTACTGGCCCAGATGGTTCTAGCTAGTTCTCTCTCTCTCTCTCTCTCTCTCTCTCTCTCTCTCTCTCTCTCTCTCTTTCTCTCTCTCTCTCTCTGTGTGTGTGTGTGCCTCTCTTTCTCTCTGTGTGTGTGTGTGTATACGTGTGTTCCCCTCTCTCTCTTTCTGTGTGTGTATGTGTGTGCCTCTCTTTCTCTGTGTGTGTCTCTCTCTGTCTCTCTGTGTGTGCCTTTCTGTGTGTGTGCCTCTCTCTCTCTTTCTCTCTCTCCCTCTCTCTCTCTCTCTTCCTCAACCCTGCCTGCCTTCCTGCTGCCATGGTAATTGACTCACTCTCTGAAACTGTAAACAAACCTTCAATTAAATGCTTTCTTCCTGAAATTGCCTTGATCACAATGTCTTTTCACATCATTAGATCACAATGTCTTTTCACATCATTAGAACAGTAACTAAGACATGTGTCCACTCCATAATGAAATGAAATGGGCTTTATTTATAATTAAGTATTCATAAGCTGCTGAAATAAGCTTAAGAATAGATTCCATGGAAACAACTGATGCCTGAGTATAAGAAAGTTGATTCTAAAACGAGGAAATAACTACTAAGCCGTACATATATTTCAACTTGACATTTCATGAGAGTGGCAAAACTATTGCCTAAAACAAGAGTGCATGAAACCCAACTCCATAGTAGGAAATGTTGAGTGTATGTACACATAATCCAAGCACACAGTCAATAGGATCTTAGCTGCCAGTTGTGATCAGTCAGTGCTTCTTGAATGGGAACAATTTTAAACCCCATTTGTAAGATCTTCTTTTAAAGAGAAAAAGCTTTAAACTCACATTTATATGCACAAATTTTCTGCAAAAAAAGAAGATAATAAATAAAATAATACCCCTTCAGTTTAAAGGTTATTTCCCTGAACTATCTCACCTTAACCGCATACAGCATAAACATAAGCTTTGTGATTTCTTTGAGTTGTTTTTCTCTTCTCCAGAATGCTTTTTTCACAGTAACAATTGGGGCTTGGGCTGGTAGCTGAGCAGAATGTTTCTTTCCCACCATAGTATAGGTTCTAGCAGCAGAAGCATTCTGATTCAGTTGCTCCGTACCACTGATAATTCTGGCTCAGCTGGTCCAGTGTTGTGGAATGGAAGATTGCTCCTCATGGCTGGGGGAGAATGATAAAGTATATGAGGCACTAACCACATCAAGACTTAGCAGCACATGCATGTGCATACAAGTGTCAGTGTCTAGGGTACCATGGCTAGCTCACAGGAAATAGTCCATAAACGTTGGCTTAAAAATTTCTTGCCAGAAATATAAATTGGAATTAACTGTCCTTGTCACACAAGAACACAAACAGTCCTTCTCCTACTTCATTCATGAGCTCTCCAATTAAAAGTAGCTGGGTCTGTCAGAGGATTTCTGTCTTTTCGGCTCTAGCATCCCATGAGGACTAGTGAAGCCTGGAGCCCTGCCCCCTGGTACTCTAATCTCCAGTAGGACTTTCCTTGTAAGTCTAGAAATTTAAACTCTCAGAATTGCTACTCCCAGTTCTAAACATATCTTCTAAATCTCAACATCTCTCCCCTGAGCAACCAGAATAAGCAACCGCCCTTGAGTGCTAAAGAAATTAGTTGCATGAAACAGTAGTCCATCTTCCAGGTTCAGTTTCCGTTTCACCAGCTTCGCCTGAGAATTCGGCAGGAACTGAAGTACCAGGAGGGAATAAAAGTTACAGTTAGATGAAACTTAGAACTCTGACTTCACCATTAATTGAGTCCAACGTGTTGTATGCCAGTCCTCAGGAGGTGTTCAGTGAAGTAAGTGTTAAAACAAATATGAAAGAAGCAAGCAAGCAAACAAACAAACAAACAAAAAAGCATATCTGAAGGATTTTTGACGGCCTCTTCCTTAGAGATCCTGCCTCTGAGCAGTGTTTTAAAAGGCTACAATTTCAGCAAGAGTATGTTTTCTCAAAGGAAACAAGCCACTGTTGTGGGGAGAAGAGAGAGGGAGATGGAAGAAGAAAAAGGGGGAGAAACAAAAAGAAAGAGAGGGCAAAGGGAGAAAACACGAAGGTGCTAGACAGGAAACAATGTTTGCTGCAAAAATTCCAAGGCACAGCTCAGCTGACAAGTGCTGAAGGACTGACCCAACACTACATGAACCTGGCTTGGAAGAATCTTAAAATTGGGGGAGTGGAGGTGGTAGGATCAGAAGTTCCGAGTCATCCTCAGGCACACAGTGAGGTCCAGGTCTCAAAACTACACACACAGATGGGCTTCCCATCTTGACGGTGTAACCCCCCCCCCCATCTCTCGTGTGTGTGTGTGTGTGTGTGTGTGTGTGTGTGTGTGTCTTCCTCCTTCCCTCCTCCCCCACTCCATTCCTGGCCGGCAAATCCCTGAAAGTTTGGAAAGAGGAGGAAAAAAGCTTACACTCTTAACATCTTCACTTAGGAAGAGAGTAAGGGATAAATCGACCGGAGAGGTCAACTGTTGATAGAAAAAACACTACTTGAAAGGTTGTAATTGTGACTGTCAAAAAAAAAAAAAAAAAATACGGAGAAAAGAAAAGGCAAAGTCAGGGAGGGATATAAAAGGAGGAGGCCAGCAAGGAAGAAAAGTGAACAGTCATCTGTTGCTCTTCTCACTTGTTCCAGTGTCTTCAAAAGTTTCGGGATGGGCAAGGGGGGACTTCTATTTGCATACCTAAGGAAAGACAACCTGCACTGGGACATCGCATAGGGGACCCCGGGAGCCGCCCTGCAGCGAAGAAGCCGCCCTTCCAGGGTCCATCCTTCTCCTAGCAGAGAGGAGGGCGGAGAGCCAGCGCCTCCCCCGGCCTGGGCCCGCCCTCAGCCAGCAAGCATGGTTCTCCGGCCGCGGCTGCCTGGCGAGTAGAGAGAGAAGGCACAGGAGTCAAAGTTAAGTCAGCCACCCAAGCTCACGCTGGGGCAGCTGCAGCACCTACGGGGCACGTGTGCGCTGGCGATCACAGGCCAGGATCCCGTGAGTGTTCCCAAGCGCTGCGGGGCAGAGAAGGGATAGCCGAAGAGGTGGGAAGGCCGGCTCTAGAACAGGATCCTTTCTTCGCCCCTGGAGAAGGGGTCCAGGAGATTGACTAACGCACAGCGGAAGACGGGGAAACATCCCTGAAAAAGCCGGGAAGGCGGCCTGCCAGAAGCAGGTCCCCTAGGCTCAGTCTGTCATCCATCCAGAAGCAGGGAGTCAGTCGCTCAGAGCAACTTGGCAAGTCTTCCGGAGTGCCGGGGCCGCGGGACTGATGCCAGCCAGTTCCACCACCCCTGGTGCCTGCCTGCGCATGGGCACAGTTCTACTCCAGGACGAAGTGTAGAGAACTATGTGAACACCAGACGTCCCTGCCCTGTGTGGCTATCAAGTCCTCTCTTGTTTGTTCTTTTCTCTTCGTGAGAACTTTTCGGCGAAGATACTAACTTTTCTGTGGAAACTGCTGGGCGGTGTTAGGCGAGGAAAAAGTGCAAACTGATGGAGAGGACCTGCTCCTTTCTACTTTTTCCAGCATCCGCGGGTTAAACTATCACCTCCAGAGCATCGAAGTTGTGGGAAGTGGAGACAGCTGGGAGGGGAGCAGGATTTCCTTGCCACCTTCAGCTGGATCTAGCCCTCCGCATGCATGAGTGTGCCAACACCAGAAAAGTGGGCAGGGTTCTGCATGTGGCGTCTCTGCTGGGACCCCAGTGAATGGCCTCCAGGGACAGCGCGGAGCCTCAGCCTCCGCCACCTCCTCAGGGCTGGGTGTGGCCTGGAAAGATAGTGGCAGTGGCGATGGGTGCCCTGGCAGGCTTCTGGATCCTCAGCCTACTCACCTATGGCTACCTGTGCTGGGGCCAGGGCTTAGAAGAGGAGGGGCTCCTGGGTGCTCAAGCTGAAGAGAGACCTGAAGCAGGCGCCACGGGCACCGCCCAGCCCCATCTCATTTTCATCTTAGCTGATGATCAGGGATTTAGAGACGTGGGTTACCACGGATCTGAGATAAAGACGCCCACTCTTGACAAACTCGCTGCGGAAGGAGTTAAACTAGAGAATTACTATGTCCAGCCTATTTGCACACCGTCCAGGAGCCAGTTTATCACCGGAAAGTAAGTGTTACCACTTCTAGTTACTATCTGAAAACGTCGTAAACCTTCATTTACATTGGTTTCTCCATCTAAGAGAGAAACAGAAAGTATGGGGCGGTGGGAACAATCCAATGAATAAGGAGATGAGTGGGTGAACGATATACCGTCTGTCAATATTAGTGTGAACAGCGAGGTCCTGTTCTCCCGCCTTTCCTTTCCCTGACAGCCAGCTGCGAGCTTTGGAGCCATGTCAGGCTTTTTATATTCATCCAGCAACCAGAGGACTCATTGGTTGCTGCTTGGATCCTGGTTCGATCCTCAAGCATGTTCACATTTTGTTTCAGGTACAGAGCAGAAATCACAAGGCAAGGTGTCGTTTACAAACTCTTTGTTACAAAAATCTAGAATTGCATGACCAAATCCTCAGGTCACAAAGAAAAAAGAGGCAAAAAAAAAAAAAAAAAAAAAAAAAAAAAAAAAAAGAGACGTTTAGTATGATGGATATAGACTATGCCTCTGTTGGTCTCTTTGTTTCTTTGTTGGTGTATTTTTTTCTTATGGTGCCATATCTAACTGCCAAGGTAATTCTGAAGATGCCTTGAAGTTGAGTGGAATTTGCTGTTGTTTCTCCGAGTGGGGTGGAAGTCTGAGTGACTGATACAGTGCAGATACCTGAAAATGCGTACAATGCTGTCAGTCTGCTAACTAGAATCTTCTTAAGGTGTTCATACATTTTTCTGGTTTTACTCTGTCAGAATATCCATGATCATAACTTGTTTACGTGGTGCAAATTCAGTTTGAAAGGCAGGTAAAGCATTAGGGTCAAGGATCAAGCTACTCCTGAACAGTTCATGCGTCAATCTACGTGTCTTGTGAGTTTGGTTTCAGGACAGAGAATCCTTGCTTCAAGTGAAGTTGTTCTTGGAGTTGGATGCTGTCAGAGTAGCCAGTAACCAGTCTGGAAAAATCAAGACTCCAGTGTTTTGTAGGAATCTTGGTCTTGCAAAGACTTTTGCTTACAGCATAATTTCCACTGCTTAGCACGCTGTCAAAAGTTGCCATCACTAGGATAAATTATTTTTTCATCCTTAGAAGAGCTAGAGTGCAGGGCATGGTGGTACACATTTTCAATCCCAGCACCCAGGAAGCAGAGGCAGGCAGACCTCTGAGAGGTTGATGTCAGCTTGGTGTATATAGTGAGTTCCTGGTCAGCCAGAGTTACAAAGTGAGATCCTATCTCAAACATAAAAAAGAAAAAAATGGTAAATAAAAGAAAGAAGAGGATGGGGAGGAGAGGAGGGAAGGGTCTCAGTGTCCTCAGAGTCATTTTCATTGCATCATAAAGTCAAGAGCATTTGATATTTATAAAAGAGCAATTGTTGGCTGGAAAAATAAGCCCATCTGTGGCCTAGGATTAACTTCTTCATCTCTGTTCCCAGCCGTCCTTATCCTTGGCTCATGAAACGAGCGTGTCATAAAGACACTTCAACTGATTTATAGAATTCAAATTTGCACAGAGAGCCAACAGAAGTTGAAAAAATTATGAAACTGAATTATATAAACTTACTTTACTCAATAAAGTACGTTCAAGGCTTTCCACTGAATCAGGACATTTGGTCCTGAACATCTTATACTGATAAAATATCTATCCTGCCTTTATGGTTATCTGGAAGTTTACCCAATAAGATGGAAGAAGATGAAGATGGAAACGACTCCTGTTTTTCCCCTTTAATCAAGGGCTGACTCAGCATTTTCAGGGCAGCCAAGCATCCAGTAAGAAGATGCTGATTCCTGCTAACATTTCATGTTCGGTCCAATAAGTTGCATAATTGCTTTGTAGACAAGAAAAGTTCAAATTGCTCCTGTGATTTGCTACAGCTTTTTACTTGAGTAAAGCGGTGAGAGATGTCTCACTTGGAGTTTTCCCTGGGACTTTCCTGTAAATGAGTACAGTTGTAAAAAGGCCGTCATGAGTGCCTAGTTCTGGGCTTAATAGCAATGCTTCAGGCCCAAGAATATGGCACTTATCCTGTCTGTGAGAACATGTCTGTGCTTTCCGCATCCTCTAAAGAAAAGAAGGAAGGAAGCGATAAAAGTCCCGGTGGGATGGATTATTTCAAGAGGAAAGTAGGTTATGGGAAATGTGAGAGGAGTCAAACATCTTTACGCCAGTTGAGCAGAGTCTAATGTCTGGGGCTGAATTCACATCTATACCATCAACACAACACTCCTTTTTATGTTTTGGGTTTTTCAATTTTTTTGAATCCAAATGTGAAACTGTTTTTTATGCTGCCTAGCTAATGTAACAAATTCCCTTTACAATTTATGTCACACCGCTCTGACTGCATATCAGTCACTGTCAGGAAGCCATTATTGTGTGCAGACGGCTGCCTGCAGACTGAGGAGCCATTGAGGAACCCTGCTCTCTAGGTGGTGGTAGTTCTCAAACTCAGAAATGCAGACTGAGTCACCTCAAGGGCCAGTCGAAGCGCAAATCTCTAGGCCCACGCATCATTCAGCTTCAGCAGCGATGGGGGTCTTTCCAGAAATCACTAATAATTTTATGAATACGTTCCATTATTCTGATGACAATGATGTTTATGGTGAATTAAATCAAATTCTTTATTTAATAAGCATCTTTGTTAAACACCAGAATCTAGAGAGCGATCATTGTTACACACGTTCCTGTTTTACATCGATTTGGTAAGAGTCCAAGAGGGATAATGATTCAGTGTGGTCAATGGATGCTCGTAATTGTTCTGATGACAGAAAGGACAATTGAGAAAGTGACTGCCTGCATTCAATCCATTTCAAGCTAGCTTTATTATTCTTAAGAAATTGTTCCAAGTGGTAACCCAGAGAAATAACACCACCTCTCCTTTAAGAAGATCATAATGATAGCTTCTGAATCATGGACTCTGCAAACCTTAGACACACATTTCCAAAAACCCAAGAAAGAGAGGCAATCTGAATTGTATTTCTCTCATAATAAGTCAGTGTCTTCCTCTTATGGAGTTCTCCATGCTGTCGTCTATTGATGTAACTTGTTGAGTCTCTCAGTGTGATAGTGTTCCTTTGCGTAAATATGCTACCGTGTTTACCCCTTCTATCATCAAGAATGTTGGTGCTTTCCAGTTTGATACTAGTATGATAAAACTGCTAAACAGTTGCCCATGCTTTGTTGAGCATATCTCTGCATTCGTCTTTTTTTTTAATCAAGTAGAATTGCTGAGGTACAGGTCCATGGTGTGTGACTTTTGTAGATAACTGCCCAGCAGTTCCCAAAGTCATCACTTCTGAGCTTGAACTATGAATCACTGCAACTCTGTGGTAAATTCCATCTGTGCCAACAGCCCGTGCTGTCTCTTTCCATTTTAGAATTCATGGTCATTGCACACTGGTATGCTGTCCTGATTAAAATTTCCATTTTCATAATAACTAATAATGCCGAGTGTCTTTTAGTAAATATTCATGCAAATTGTCCTTCTACTTTCTGTTTAAGGGCCTGTTCATTCCTTGATGGAGTGTGATGATTATTTATATAATCTCTCCCTTTTTCTGTTTGTACTGCACGACTCCTCCACTCTCGCTGGTTCAGTAATGGGGTTGTTAATGACTAGGTTTTAATTTTATTGTAGTTTAATTTCTGTTATTTTCCTTCCTTGCTTATTTAAGACTCTAACTTATACTATATCATCATAATAGCCTTTTCCTCCTAAATCTTTTATTGCTTTGTTTTTATATTTAGATCAACTGGAATTAACTTTTAATGTAGTGTTAAACCAGAATTTCAAAGTATTCACTCTCGTTTGTCTGTCCATTTGGCCTGACATTAAATTTGATCCCCAGAACCCACAAGGTGGCAGGAGAGAACTGACTCCCAAAGGACTCCCTAAAATTGTCCTCTGATCTGCATGAGCAGGTCATGATGTGAGCATGCATGTTGCTGTGGCACATGAATGCCTGAACATGCACACACACACACACACACGCACACATGCATGCACACACGCATGCATACACAGAGGAAGGGGAGAATGAGAGATAACTTTTAAGATCACATGTTCTCCATAACATTGCATAATCATCATCAGCTGTTATGTTTAGTCCATTTCTAGACTCTTCTGTTCTAATAACTATCCTTTTCTCCAATGGAACCTTCGTTGTATGATAAATATTAATGTGTAGACCAGTGGTTCTCAACCTTCCTCTTACTGTGACCCTTTAATACAGTGCTTCATGCTATAGTGATGGCCAACCCTAAAATTATTTCATTGCTACTTTGTAACTGTAATTTTCTACTGTTATGAATTATATTGTAAATATCTGCAGGACATGCAGGATATATAATCCATGATCCTTATGAAAGGACTGTTAGACTCCCAAGGGGTTAGATTGCCAGAAGTTGAAAACCGCTGATCTAGAACGTAAGTCCTCCTAATTGTCCCTTAAAATCACATTGGCTGTTTTTTTATCTTTTCACTCTTTAATGAAAGGAACAAAGATGGTTACAAAGTGCAAAGAGATTGGAAACTTGATTGGAGGACTATGGAGGAGTTCACTTTGGAATCATTCTGCTTTCTATGTAACATGAAAAGTGAGATCACCAACTGAGAATTAAAATTTAGATGTCTGAGAAAGTTGGATATAAAATGGTTTCTAAAGGGACTGAAAAAAAGAAAATGAACTGAGCAGGGAAATGTAGTCAGAAAGCCGGCAGTCCAGGAAACCCACCTGAGCTTTGTGGCTTAGTTTTGCTGGGGTCAGACATAGTGGTTTCTCTCCTGCTGCATTCAGGTGACACAAGGGGAAGCACCTCAGTTGCAGAGCTGGATTGAAGCGGATTGGGAGATTTCCAAAATGAACACAGTGGCTGATCAAGGACTTGACTGTGGAAAGAAGACATATAGGGGATTTATGTTCTGACAGTCAGTGGTCTCTGAGTTTGTGGATACAGGTTGAGTGAATAGATTGCTAAATGAAAGGACAGGAAATAGTGGCTGGGAAAACCCATGATGGGACAAAATTCCAAGTAGGGCAGTGTTTACAAATGATAGAGAAGTGAGGGCAGAGTGAGCTAGAGGGTGAGTCTTTGGAAGTGAGGAAGTTAAGATGTTAGGATAGAGTTCTCAATACCTCATTCCTGTGGACACCTAAACCACTGAAAATTGTAAGAACAACCATAGAGAAGAGGATGGTGACCCAGTGCTGGTCCATATCTTAGGGATAAGGGGTGAGGCACAGAATTAGCCAAAAGACTGTGAGACTAGTCTGTTTTGCTGCTTTTATTTATTTCTTTTAAGGAATTATGCTTCTGAAGGAGACAATAGCAATAGTTGATAAGAAGTGTTAATGAGAAAGTAAGACGATGAAAAAGCAACTAAATTTTGGAGTGACTCTCAGCATAAAGGGAGAAGCTTGGGGACTAGATTTAATTAGCCCGTTGTATGTTGTATGGCCTTGTGTGTCGACACACACACACACACACACATACACAATTCCCATCAACATCAAGGTCGAATATGCTTCCTACTCTACCTACTTGTTGAAAATCCTAGTTGTAAGTAGTGTTCTATACCCAGATAATGTTCAATACTAGTTATTAAAAATTCACTCCTTGCCTTCACAAATATTTAGTTAATGCCGAGGCACTTGTAAAATTTAAATGTTTATAGTTATCTGTAGATAAACAAGAATTTCTTTCAAGCCTTGCTTCACCTTTAGAAGATGAATGAATATAGCAAGCGGAGAGTGCCTTTCAGGTCTCTCTTAGAACATCAATAAAGAACCCAAAGCCAAGGCCATCCAGCAGATAGCTGCTAGTCCTACTCAACTTTTGGATTAGCTGAGAGTAGACGTGTTGATTAGGTAGGCTAGTGGCATACATTGATGATCAAAGTGCTGAATATTCAATGAGCCTCCAAAGACTCATTTAAAATTAGACATATTCATCATCTGGATAAATATCTGTCCAGGTAATACTGTTGAGTTTCTTAAATATGCTATTTAAGATGGTTGAAATGTATCCAGGTGCAGAGGGCTAAGAACTACGAATTCTAGCAAATTTCTACAGACAATTGTGATTTCATCTCACCCTGTGGCTATTTTACTATGATGTAATTAGTTTGATGAAATGTTCTTTTAATAGCCTAAATATTAAACATCCCCACTAGTGGTTTTTCTTTGAGGCATCTGTTTCTTTGTGTGCTCTATTGTAATTAAAAGAAGAAGGAAATCTTTCTTACTCTTGTCTTTTAGCTTTTACCCCTTCCCTCTTCCAATTCATCTAGTACGGTTGCTTTACTAAAACATGAGACCCATAACAACAGCCCCTTCAGCAAACAGCGCCCTTGGTCCCCCAATGTATCAAAAATGAGAAAAGAAATTAATTTTCTCTGAGGGGTTTCACGTGCCTGTTTCTTTTCAAGCATCCTGCCTTTTAATCTTCACACCCAATATTTGAAAATATTCATAAAATATTTAACAAATGTTCTCATTTTTTATGGATAGAATATCAACATTTTAAAGAGTTATATAAGCAGACCATGAGTACATAGCTTCTAAAGTGTAGAGCATGCATTTTGAGCTTAAAGTGTATGGCTCGGCCAATGTCCCCCAGGCTTTCTTCAATACTTTCTGCCTTACATATAAGCTATAATCATACCTTGGCCTAGTTTTTGAGCAGTTTCTTCTGTCTCTACATTTTCAAACTTTCCACACCAGAAGGGACAAATGGCTCAAGGTTTCTAGGGTTCCTCTAACCGCTCCCCATCTCTTTGCTTCACTTCTGGAATTCACACCTTTGCACTGTTTGCCCAAATGCCAGCCACTAGTTAAGATTCAGCAGAAACCCCACATTCCTCATGCAGCTTCCCCTGAGCTCTTAGCCAGAAATAATTTATCTTAGCAGTGACCTTCCACAATTATTCCTATAACTGTCTTATTAGGCATGATTTTCCACTCCTTCACAGCTCTTAGGAAGCTTTTTACCTCCCTTGCTGGCCCTCTGAGAAGCAAGATTCTGATTTATAACTCCATAAATTTCACAGGACCCAGGCCAGGGCTCTGTATTCCTAGGTGCTAAGTAAACATCTGAGGAATGAGAGAAAGAAGAGTTGAATAAGCAATTACTTATTTCCCTTATGTAGAGAATGTGATCAAACCAAAAAAAATGGTCCAGAACTTTTTTATTGAAAATGGATTTTTTAATAAAATATATTCTGATCCCTGTTTCTCTTCCCCTAACTCCTCCCAGATTTTCTCCAATTCCCCATCCACCCAAATCCACACTTTTTCTTTTTTTATTTTAAAATACTAATGAGAAATAATTAATAATGTAAGTAATAGTAATAATAGTTAAAAAAACAGAATAGGACAAAACAAACACACAGAAGAAAAGTAGCTAAAGAAAAGGCCAAGTAACGTGTGGATATAGAGATGCACACATTTACACACACATATAAACTATAGGAACACAAAACTGGAAACCATAACATATATCCTAAGGACCTGAAAGGGAAAAGGAAAAACAAACAAACAAACAATTCTGACAAAGTATTATCAGACAAAGTACCTCTAGAAATGCTAGAGAGTTTGTTTTGTGTTGGCCACATATACAAAACCTGCATGAGGCCTGCCCTTAAGACTGGCCTGTATACACAGTGAGCAGTGAGACTCCATCAGAGAAAACTAAAGTTTCATTTGCGAATGGTTATCAGCTGTAGATAGCTTTTGTGTTAGAGATGTGAGTTTGTGTCCACTTTCACTCTCAGGGCTGGGACCCCATTCATCAAGCCCAGACCAGTGTAGGATGATTTTTTTTCTTAGTTCCATTCATTTACTAGCAAATTTCATTTTTATAAGAGCTGAGTAAATGTAAATACATAGTCATGAATGTATGGGGGTGGGGATTTGGAAAGGGAGGGTCAGATGGAAAGGGGGAGGTAAGACTGTGGGTAATTTAGCTTTGAATCCAATATTGCTTTGTGGTTGACACTTAGTAGTTGCATCAAAACTAGTTTTGAATTAGCACATAACCTAGGCATGGTGGAAATAAAACTTCATGTGCTTGGTGGCCACTATTTCAATAACCTCTTAAAAGACAGGGAATGCTTGCAGCAGAAGAATCCACCCCTACAAGGAATCGGAGTGAAATTCCCACAACACAGCACTGGTCCTGCCAGCTAACACTTCAGCACTTCCAATTCCCCGGAGGCTAAAATCCAGTTCCTAAGTCCATCCGAAGACCTACAAAATCTGGCTCAACATTGATGAATCTACTCAGGGTCAGTCAGCACTGCAAAAGTTCTAGCAATTTCTCACAGGGCTGTGTGCCCTTCCACAGTCGTCTTCCTTGTAGGACAATTCTCCATTCTCCTCTGGGAAACTCCACTGTGTGACTGCAGGCCCTCTACCACTTTCATCTCCTTTCCCAGAGTTTTCTGATTATTTTCTCACCCTATACCAGCAAAATGGCATTCAATTATTGCAATAGGTTGTAAACATGATCTTCTTTCTTCCTAATTCCCAAATATGCAATATTACACTGAATTTAAAATCACATGCAAATATAAATTTTTGACATGGAGGTACACCTTTCATCCCAGTTATGCAGTTACTGAGCCAGGAGAATAATGACTTCGAGGCCAACTTGGCCTCTATACTGGAACCCTAACTCTAAATAAACACAAGCACATGCATATGGACAGCTTTATTTTTAACGCAATTCTGGAGTCAATTTATTTAGGACCAATAGAAACAAATATTTCTCAAATCTCAAGTGTAGAACCTTTATCTGAAATTATGACCATACAGGGTTCTCTTTTTTGATATTGTCTTAATCTTCAGAACTACCATTTTTAATTCTTTAAAATGTGTGTGTGTGTGTGTGTGTGTGTGTGTATCACACATATTCAGGTGCCTATCAAGGATAGAATAAGGTGTTTGATCTCCTTGAGTTGGAGTTACAGGTGGTTGTAAGCTGCTCAGTGTGCTTGTTAGGAACCAAACTCATCTCCTTTAAGAGATCAATAAGTCTTTCTGACTTCTGGGTCATCTCTTCAGCCCCCATTCTTAAATTTCTTAATACTTTTGTATTTGCTTGGTTTCTATTGTTGTGAGGAGACAAGACTATGGCAACTCTTATAAAGGAAAACATATAATTGGGGATGGCTTAGAGTTTCAAGGGTTTAGTCCATTATCATCATGGCAGGAAGCATGACAGCATGCAAGCATACAAGGTACTGGAGAAGGAGTCGAGAATTCTACATCTTGAGCCACAGACACTGAAGGGAGACTGAGTGCCACGCTGGATGTAACTTGAGCATATGAGACTTCAAAGCCCACTTCCACAGTGACACACTTTCTCCAACATGGCTACCTCTACTCCAACAAGGCCATGCCTCCCCCTGGGTCAAGCATTCAAACACATGAGTGTATGGGGACCATACTTATTCAAACCATGCCATCTGCCAATATTGTAAAAGATCCCTGTAAACGTCATCTCTTTCATATTATTGATGGCAAATTTATAAAGCTGCTATCATTGCTCATAAGCCATTTTCTATCTTCCTTCTCGTCTGCCTCAATGTATCAAGAAAAGACAAAAGACTTGACTCCTTCCATTATCTCTCTCCCCTTTATAATCTATATTTATACCCCCCAAATCTTTCTATCAACATTTAGATGAGTTCAAGATGGTTTCTTCCATCTAAAATAAACCAAAGTTCTATAGACAATTGACCCAAATTCTATGCCGTCTTACTTAAGAAAAAAAAAGAGTTATCTGTTCTTGTTAACCCATTACATTAATAACCTATACTTTAATAATTTATGCTGTAAATTTGATAGCATATCTATACTTGTATAATATTAACTAACAATAACTATTTTATACTCTAATTTTATGTAGATCCTCCAATAGATGGATTCCAAAATGTGTGGACCTATCTAAATCTGTGTCTCTATACATTCTCTAAACCTCATTTTGTGTGTGATGAACTCAGACATAGAGAGATTTGTTATCTTGGCCAAAGTCCCAAAGTAATGAAAATGGGATTCTAATTTAAGAACTGATTTTTCCGCTCCATTTCCTAGATGATTGATAGGACAGACTTGGTTTAGCTGCATAGGTTATCTTCAGGGTAGAAGTCAATAATATGTTCCTCCAATAAAAACAACTATAGCAAAATAGACATAATTACTTAAAAATTCATTTTCTAACTGGCTCCCCCATTCAAATTTGGTGCATTGATATAAATTCTTATTTTGGTTTGTTTCATATATAAATTTAAGATGACAATATCAATTTATCTTCCCTTAGTGAGAGACAAAATTTGTTAATATTTTATCATCACTCTGATAACTTAAATGTTCAACATATATAGGTCCCCTAAGACAATTAAAATGTATCTGAAATTCAGCTTTTGTTACTGTATTAGAAACAGCAATTATCTACTTCCTGTATTTTAACTTTGAAAAATTTAATTTCTTCAAATATATTGCTGATTCTAATAGCCTCCTTTTAATGTTTTTATTTGGCTTTGAGACAGTATGCCATGCTGCCCAGGCTGATCTCAAACTTTCTATGTAGCTAAGAATGACTTTAAACCCTGACTCTTCCTGCCCCCACCCCAAAGTGCTAAAATTACAGGCATTTTCCACCACACCTAGTTTGTTTTTAACAAGCTCCTAAGTGTTAATAATTAGAATTTATGACAGTAAATGGCACTGAGAATCACATGAAGGACTTTTTCTGCCTACTGCCCTTGGTTTCTACTCTAGCGGTTCTCCTGCAGAAGGTCTAGCGTGGAATGTGAGGTTTGTCTTTAGCAGTAAGTTCCCCTGTGGTGGGGAACAGGTGTTTTTGAGGGCCATGTTGAGTGGTACAACATCAGAGCTCCAGTCCAGTGTTCTGTATAAGTATGTCTCTCATTTTCCCACTGCCATTGACATAACACCTAATGCAATCGCAGGAGGAAGTTGGAAGACTTGTGTATCGGATTTTATAGATCCCATGTTTTGGAAAGAGATTCCTTTCTTAGGCAAAGCAATTTGTTTAAGATAAAAAGGCAATAGGCTTTCTGAGAACTAAGGCATAAAACTAAAGGTATTCAGACTTGTAAACATTTGGAACATTGCCATTTCTGAACTTTAATACCTCAATTCCAACTGAAGAAAAAGTCAACAACACAGTATGTCAGAGGTAGTTGACTTCTTTGCAAAAGATGAGAAGGCAGGAAGGAGGGTTTAAGTCAGAAATTGTGGGCCAGCAATATTACAGAGATCAAGGAATAAAGGATAAACTTGTAGCTAACTGCTCCAAGAAAGAAGAACAGAAAATGCACAGGTCTTGGGAGAGTGGTACCTCTGATGTGCTCAGGCACCACCCAGAAGTGATCCCAGTGAAACTGGAACAGAGACAGGAGAAATGAAGGGGAAAAATGGGATGGAAGAAGTAACAGAAGCCATCTCCTAAAGGCAAGGAATTTTCCTCTAATTAAGCAGAAGTTTTTATCTTAGGAACACTATGATCTCAAGTAGGTCTGTGGGATTCCTTTAGTAGCTGCACTGAGGATAAATTTAGAGGTGAGGTTTACCCAAGGAAGACCTGCTAAGGATCCCTTTCTTCTGCCCTATTCAAAAATTAATGGTGTCTAGACATTAAGCAATGGGTGAGCTCTGATTGGTTGCTGAACAGATCCAGCAGGCATGGACATCTAAAAGAAACAAAGGGAGAGATCAAAAATCTTCAAAGCCAGAGGTTATTGAGCAAAACAGGAAGTGTTTTACTGAATGGATGTTGTTCAAACAGCAGTTAGAACCAATCAAAAGGGAATGACTGAAAATTATGCTTTTTGTCTTCAAAGCCTACAATAAATAATAACCTTTGGCTTCCCTTTGCCTTTTCCTGGTCCTTTAGGTTTTATAGCTTGAGAAGTTACAGCCATAA
This sequence comes from Alexandromys fortis, assembly GCF_014885135.2. NCBI lineage: Eukaryota > Metazoa > Chordata > Mammalia > Rodentia > Cricetidae > Alexandromys > Alexandromys fortis. The sequence continues at coordinate 10,121,171 of NW_026067890.1, forward strand.
AGATGTTTTTAAATTAAGCGCAATAGATGGAGCATAATATCTGCATGAAGTTCTGACATGGACACTCAGTAATATTTTAAAAGAAGACACAGCCACACTGGTGACTATGACCAAGAGGTGTTGCCAAGGGAAAAGTGTTTGTCTGGCCATGGTTGTCCAGGGCAGCATTAACTGAGTGAATGTGAGCTGTCCCTCGTTGGCTCATTTGTCTGAATGATCTCTTTTCAACCAGTAGGGACTATATGGGAGGTGGGAGGCCTGCCAGCTGGAGGTGAGACATCAACAGAGGTCCATTATGAGGTCCTAGCTTCTCCCTGCTTCCTGCCCACCAATATATGAGCATACCGCACTGCCATTGCTGCCACTACCACGGACCAAGCCACCCCACAACCCTGCCTTTCCAGAAATGTCAAAAGAAACCTCCCCTTCAAGTTCTCCTGTTGAGCATTTGGTTACAGCCCTGAGTAAAGTAAAAGACTATGAAAATGAAAGTGCTGTGCTTTTAGATATTAGTCATATTAGATGTCAAATGTCCATCCGTGCATACACAGGCACGCACGTTTGCTTCTTTTCTCTTACTGTAGCAAACGACTGGGCAAGCTGGTTCCACATGGGAAATTTTAGAGTTATAACTTTTAGGGATTTATTTCTGAGAGTATTGGCTTCTCTTTTAATTGTGGCACATATTTTTTCTCTTTGTTTCCTAATTTTCATATGTCTAAAAATGTGCCATTTTGCTTTTATTTTTAGAAAGTGATCTTTAAAAAAAAATCTTTTCCACATGGTGATCTCTTCTTTGTTCTCCAGGACACATCACTGGTTGAGCAACCTATGAGCCAGCCTGGGAACTAATACTGCTGTGTTCTGCAGTGGCTTCTGGGCCAAAGAATAAACAACTGTGCCAATAGTGGAAACAAGTCTATAAAGATAAATGTTTCCTACAATACGCTCTTAGTTACCACAGCAAACTTTGAAATTAAAGTATACAGTCTGTCCAACCTAATGTATAAGCCAAGCATCCATTCTCCTGGATTTTAAAGACAAATGTTATAAAGTCTCTTTCTAATACAAAAGAAAGTTCAGTCTTTCTTAAGTGAAACAAGGTCTAAGGAATTCACTATCGTTTTGAATCTTTCTGTGTCTCTGTCTCTGTCTTTCTCTCCTCTCTCATACTTAAAATTTTCCCAGGCTTTTTCAGACCCAGGCCAGCTGGCGTTGGTGAGCTCCTGATAGAACATACCCATTGTCTCAGTGTGTGGGTGCACCCCTCGCAGTCCTGAGTTCCTTGCTCGTGCTCGCTCTCCTTCTGCTCCTGATTTGGACCTTGAGATTTCAGTCCGGTGCTCCAATGTGTGTCTCTGTCTCTGTCTCCTTTCATCGCCTGATGAAGGTTAATATTGAGGAGGATGCCTATATGTTTTCTTGCTGAACATAGCGGGCAATGAGGACTACTGAGACCCCAAGAACAATGGCAATGGGTTTTTGATCCTACTGCATATATTGGCTTTGTGGGAGCCTAGGCAGTTTGGATGCTCACCTTACTAGACCTGGATGGAGGTGGGTGGTCCTTAAACTTCCCACAGGGCAGGGAACCCTGATTGCTCTTTGGGCTGACAAGGGAGGGGGACTTGATTGGGGGAGGGGGAGGGAAAGGGGAGGCGGTGGTGGGGAAGAGACAGAAATCTTTAATAAAGAAATAAATAATTTAAAAAATTCCATTGGTTACAGAGTGATGCTCTCTGTGACAGTTGGGTTAAAATATATCATATTTGGGTATTCCCATTCCCTCCTGCTATTTAGTGTGAAACTCTGAGAAAGTTAGTTGTCTTATTCTATGGAATTTTACCACTCCCAATTTCTCGAAGCCTCCTAACCCCCCACACCCTCATTGGCCTCTTATGTTGGCCTACCCACTGTCTACACAGAACCACACACTAGTCTACTTCTCCCATCATTCCCATTGCAGTTTGGACTACAGGAGTCGGCAGGTTTGTACACGTTGTCTGCCATAGGTATGTTGGCTTATTTCCTTGTTGGGCTTGAAACTTGTTCTGTGATTTGCTCTTTCTCATTGGGGATCTTCTCGTTCAAATGCCATCTTTGACAGAAAAGCCCAATACATCAGACATGAAAGCAGGGTGCCTGGTAGGTTCCCAGACACCAACTGCTGCCTTCTAAGGCAGATTCACAGCCCGTCCACCCAGGCTTCAGGGCTCCTAGGTCATTGTTTGAAAGACTCTGGTTTTTTTCTCTCTCTCTCTTTCCTTTTTAACATATTAAGGAAGACAAATTACCAAGTTATTTGCTACAAATTAATAAAATGTTGAGCCATAATCATGTTCCAGAAATAGGCATCAAAGTTAGAAAACATAAAAATGACAATCCATCAACATCAGAAACAGAAAGCTACCAGGATCTTAAGCATGTATTTTATGAGGAAATGTGTTGTTGTGGTGGTGGTGGTTTGGTGCAAAGTACGACCTTCATTTTAATGTGTATGCCAGAATTACATGTAACTATTAATGATGAGGTAGTTCAATGACAATATTTTTCATATCTGTCTTAGATATAGCTCTTTATAGTTAAACCATTTTGAATTTGTTTCATCCATGAGAAGATGCACTTAAGATGCAGGTACTATCATCTGTTGCTCATGCACACTCCTCAGTCCTGTCTGACAAAAGCTAGGGGTCACATGCATGTATAAGCATAGCCTTGTCTGTTGACTTTTTGTGGATGGTGATGCTCTGCTCTGCTCTGTTTCTAGTCCTTTGCTATACACCCAGGTAGTTCTAGGGTAGAAAAGGAGCAGGTGGAGATGATAATCTGTCTTTGTTAGGGTTTCTATTGTTGTGAAGAGACACCATGACCATGGCAACTCTTAAAAAGGAAATCATTTAATTCGGGGGTTTACAGTTCAGAGGTTTAGTCCAGTATTATCATGGCAGAACATAGCGGCATGGGAGAAGGAGCTGAGAGTTCTACATCTTGCAGGCAACAGGAAGTAAACTGAGATACTGGGCTTGCCTTGAGCATACATGAGACCTCAAAGTCCACCCCCACTATGACATACTTCCTCCAACAAGGCCACACTCCTAATAGTGCCAATCCCATAGGAACCATTTTCTTTGAAACCGCCACATAATCTTATGACATTGCAGTGCTCCAGAGGATGTAGACAAGAAACACTTAGGCTCAGGTCTAGGACACAAGGAGTATGTGGAAAATAATAACGAACACAGTTACTTCTGGGGTGTAGAGTTTCTCAGACGTCAAAATGCCCAGTTTTTCAAGCTGTTCTCCAATACCATAAAATAGCCACTTAGAAAAGAGTATAAAGTGACAAACTATTGATCCGTATGGCTGAAAAGATGTAGCAAACAATCATAGGGCACAGGACTTTGATGTCTCTTGTGTGGCATGCCTATTGATGCCACATTATACCAACACCTCATATTTAAACATCTTACCATTGCCTCGTCACTGTTCACTTGTTCCTTTCCAGTCCTGTGAAACTGCACTGTTGGCAAAGAAAAGGGAGCTGCTGAATAAAACCTGCAAAAGAAATAAAATACCAACACTGCTAAGAATGGAGAAGTAACTAATCAGGAAACAGCCAGTGATAGAAAGAATCCTACTGAAGAACAGGGTCATCAGAACCTTCAAATAAAAACAAGGGCAGCTAAAAGTTTCAGAAAACATTCTGCTTCATGTTTGGTGGATCAAAACATTAACCCAAATAGACATGAGCCATACTGTGAGGTGGGGAATAACTTTAAACTATGCCATTTGGTTACATGTATTTATGTAATCTTTCAGGGAAAATAATCCATTAATACTACAGTGCCAAAAAAAAAAAAAACAACCAAAACTAAAAAACGGTGAATTAACATAAAGTAAGATACAACAGCTATCTGTAAAATCTTTGTTTAAATGCCACACATGGTAACTGTGAGCCTTTTATGGAAAATCATGATAGGACTTGAGATTATCTGAATAGATGTTTAAGTTCAGGAAAGATAAGACAGGAAAACAGCTTCATGCCGTTTCTCTCTTACTCTAACATCTCATAACAGCTAAAACTTCTGTCTCCCTTGAGACCGAGAAGTTGTTCACAAGTTTACATATTTCCCTCACGTTCAGTTAGCTACATGTCTGTCTGCAAGAGTTCTATTGCTCTGACTCATATTTGCCTAGATGATTCAATACTGGGGATTTGAGTCACCAATTTAAGAGTCTGAATTTGAAACATTAAGCAGACGGCTTCTGAGGAGAAATGGCAGGCGTGGTTAGAGGCTGGGCTGTTAATGAGACAGAGCACTGAACTGAGTGTGAATAGAATTATTTCCCCACAGTCTAACATTGGATGACGTGGTTATGTTCCACGTGAGCCAAGCAGCACAATCCCCTGAGCAACTGGTGGCATATCGCTTAATTCCACAACGTTTGCCTGAAAAAGAAATGTTCTATTCTGAACTCTAATCGTAATTCAGTTTTTACTGTGCTTTAAATTGGCAAAACGGAAGATCACTTAACTACCCAACCCCCGCTACCACCATCACCACCACTACATACTCCTTAAGCAAATGCTTTGACTCTTGAAGGATGCTTAAGTTTGCTGATGGAGTAGAAAAGGAGAGTGTTGTAGGCTAGATGTGGGTTTCAGCCTATAGTGAAGGAGGGAGAGGATACCACGATAATTAAAGGGGCCAGAGGTTCAAAAGGAAAGTGTTTCTGAGATGCAAAGACAAACTAGTGAAAAGTCAATGATTAAATCAGCAGGAGGAGTGAATTTGAATAATGAAACCTGATTGAAATTTTACTTACCCTTGAAAATGCATCCAATGTCGTCATTTTCTTTTCTGCTCTTCCGTGCTTTAACTGAGCTAAAGATGCAGTTGCATGTAAAAATAACACCTAAGATTGAAATAGGCAAGTTCACAGACACAGAGAAAAGCAGCAGACCCATGATGTAGGGTCTAGTCTGAATTAAGGTATAGACATCATCTTGTCTGCTTAAGGGAGCATATTGCAAATAAACATATTAATCTTATACACATAGATAAACATGAAGTCACATGCTACCACTAGTCATAACATTGATGACTCTTTGCATTGCTAGAATGCACGCAAGTCTTTGAACACGGGTTTTTGCTTCTCTATATCTCTTGCCTATTAGACTTGGTTTTTTTATAACATAATGCTTTAAGTCTAGAAGCACTCATACACTGCTGGTCCTAATCTTTCCAGACAAGCACCCTGACCCCAATGAGAGTGAAAGAGAGAAAATGTCACTGGTTGACCAAAACCAGGACAGCTTCTGAAAGCCTTAAATGCTGGGTCCAGTTTGTGTTCTCATCATAGACTCTAAAAGACAAGGTAGGATGGGTAGGATTTTACAGATGCTTACCTAGTAGTTAGCAGGTTGTAAAGGGCAATGACCCATAGTTTTTATTTACCTGGGTCATTCTGATTGAGGTAAAAGTGAAGTCATGCTTGGTAAATAGGCAATACAAGCAGTTCCATAAGTAAATCAGTAAATAAATCATAAATCAATATCTGATAGTTAGCCTTTTCACCTTATTCTACTTAACTCTCCCTCTCCTTCTCCCCTTCCCATTCTCCCACCTCTCTCTTTTTGCTTTTAACCCCATAGTATGTTTTGGAGGAAGAACTCAGAAGAGGCTTCAGATACTGGCAATAGTTGGAAGGCATCCCTAGTTAGATTCCAGCTAACCTCTGGCTGTATTTATAATCTTCCATGTACTGGCTTACCATTTCTTTTTAACTGGTTCCCAAAACAACATTCAAATGTACAAAGATGTGCTGTACTTGTATATGTCATTCAGTGTGGTTGTTTTGCTTGGGCACCTAGGCACAGAATATGAAATGGTAATGGCTAAGGTTTAACCTGGAAGATGTTCCAGACAGGATGTCAGGCTCATGTCGTGAATCAGTGTGCTACTTATTCATAAAACTTTCAAGACTGCCATTACATCATAAAACTAAGAGAGGTACTTAAGCCTTGCAGATGAAGTCCTAGCTTGCTTTTAAGGTTTTTCCGTTTATAATCTTTTCTTGCAACTTGATGTTCCTTTTTTTAAAAGAATCAAAAATTACATAAAATAAGAAAGCAAATCATGTGTTCAGTATGTAAAAGGAAGTCAGTCCCATGAAATATAAAAGCACATTTGTGGACTGGGTTACATGTCTGTGCTCAAGGGGACTCACAGTATACATCCTTAGAGGCTCCACCATCCAAAGGTTGATTTGAGCGGCTTCAGTGGAATTCTACATTGCTACAGAACAATTTGAAAAAAAATTGTTTTTCTTCCAAATAAATAATCATGCTGGGTGCTTTCTTTTCTCCACTCTATTTTACAGTGTTGTTGCCTTTCATACACAAAGAGTTATTTTTTTTTCTGTCTACCTGTCTCAGAAAAGGTCTTTTAAACTTAACTTTTTTTACAAAAGAAAAAAAAAACTGGTGCTAAATTGAATTGTAACAATACTTTTCCAAAAGCAGAATATAAAAGAACCATTTCTGTCACAGACATCAAATACCATGTTGAAGCCTCTGTTGCTATTAACTTTTTGTATAATGAATCTTCCCCAAGGGCCCTGCTCAAGACTAGTGTTACTGAAAGCATTCCACGTGAGTATTCCATGTTGTGAGTGCCCAATTCATTAAACATGTATTTTTAACTCATCAAAGTATGCTTTATTGCTTATTTAGGTTAACATGAAAAGCAAAGGGTTTCATCGTGGAATCTTCATACTGCATGTCATATAATTTTTTTGTGCTTCATTACCCTCAGGGACTATGATCACCCATTTCCCCTCCCCTTTCCCAAACAACTGCTATCATATTACATTGTATTCCTTAATTCCTTAACTTCACGAATTCCCAGCTTCCTTAAGATCTTTTTATTCTCTCTCATGTTCTCCTTTCGAGTTTTGTGAACTACAATAATTGCAATTACACTTGCAATAATTACACACACACTTATACATACACACATACTTTAAATGTGAGTTCATGTGAGAAAAAATGTCATATTTCTTATTCCAATTCCTTTTGCTTGCCATAGTAACTTTTAGTTGCATTCACTTGCCTCCAAATGTCATTATTTCATTTTTCTTATGACTCCATAAAAATCACACTGCATATACATGCCACATTTCCTTTTTCCAGTGTTGAAGGACATCTAGGCTAATTTCAAACCTTGCTATGGTGACTTGTTTTGTAATAGACACAGATATGCAAATATCTCCGTGGTATATTGACTTAGAATCCTTCCGTTTTATTCCCAAGAGCAGGATGAGTGGATTGTGTTTGGGTTTTGTAGGGAAGCTCCACAGTGTTTTTCATAGTGACTGCGCCCGTTTGGAGTCCCACCAGCAGGGAATCTGATGTCCCTTTCCCTGCGCCCTCCACCATTTGCACTGATGTATTTCTTCATGGCAACCATCAGAACTAACCTAGATGGCATCTCAAAGGAGCTTTCATTTTCATTCTCCTCTTGACTTAGGATATTGAAGATTTTTCAACTTGCTTTCGTATTTCTTCTTTTAGTCTCAACAGTCCATTTACTGATTGGATGATGGGGTTGTGGCTGAATATATCCAGTTCTTTATATATCCTAGATACTAATCCCCCTTTGACACACAGTTCTTCCCATGTTGAAGGACACCTCATCACTCTGATGATTTGTTCCCTTTTTTGAGCAGACACCTTTCAGTTTGAAATAATCACAGATGGCAACTCCTGAGTCTTTCCTGTGCTGCTAGATACTTGTTCAAAAAATCCTTAACTATGTCTGCATCCTGAAGGGTCTTCCCTAGGGTTTCCTCCAGTAGCATCCAGTTAACAGTTCCTACCTTAAGATCTTTAATTTCTAAAACTGTATTTTTGTGCAAGGTGAGAAATATGGTTCTAATTTCATTCTGCCTTTGGAAACACAGTTGTACTGCAGAAGACATAACCCCATTTGTGTGAACAAACAAACAAACAGGCAGTCGTGTGTGTGTGTGTGTGTGTGTGTGTTTAATAACTTTGTCAAAAATCTAAGTGGCCATAACTGCAGGAATTTATTTCTTAACGTTAATATTCATCTTCATTTCCTTTGTCCAGTGTGACTCCATTGCAAATGTAAGATTGGTTAACTTGGGCTACATGAGACCATCTTAAAACAAAGTAACAAACAAAATGAAAGTGCTCACAAAATTAGTTAGATGGAATGATTTTAGCAATAATTATAAGTGTTCACAAATTAGTTAAAAGCAATGATGTTAGCAATAATTATAAGTGTTCACAAAATTAGTTAAATGCAATGATATTAGCAATAATAAAACATGAGAGTTAAATAAAGAGAAAAAAACCCTAAAGCGAAGTCAGAATACTACCACAGGCAAGCAAAACTTTAAAAAGAAAGCTTCTGCCAGGCCCCCGGCCTAGGGTACCTGCCTTCCCCACGATCTGATATCTGACATCTGACATCAGACTTTGCCTTCTCACCCTCACCAGCTGGGGGGATGTGTCAGGACCCATGGAGCCCGGATGGGTAGATGCTCGGACCTAGTAAGCTTCCAAAGGCCTCCAGGGGTCTGGAATCCAGCTAAGGGTTGGACCTGGCTCAAAGGTATTGGGGATCACCCTTTGTCCCTGCTATATGAGTTCCATCGAGGATGGCATATTGGGGGACCTCAGGTTGGACTGGGCCTAGTGCTCCAGTTGGCCTGCAGACTTTGCAGCCTGAGGGCCAGGAAGGAGCCAGATTGGAGAACAACTCAGAGGCGGCCTTTCCTGGGCCCTGCACTGTCTACTTACTGCTGTGAAGTTAGAAAAGGTGGAAATAAGACCCAATTATCTCAGCTCTAAATGAGGATTTTAACAGTTAGAGCAGTTAAACAAAGCGACACTAGACTGAAAACACTGCAGTGGAAAGTGCTGCATTTTAATCATACTTTACTTGGTATTTTATTAAGCACTACCCTTGGAAACATGGGGCTTCTTTTACAAGAAAAACCACATCCTGGCCCTTGCAAGATGGACTAAAGCCTGGTTTCTGAGTGTTTCTGTTGACTTTTCCCAGCCCGATTCCTTATTTAATTATACCATCACTGAGATGATCATACACAGTTAAGACCTTATAGAGCTTGGTGTAGTGTGCGAAGTGAATATCTCCATAGCAACCAGGATGCTCCTTCATTTTGATAAATGTTTGCTTACAATTGACGGAGGGAAGGCCAGTGTAGCGTTTCTCCTGGGCTATTAAAAGCCAGACTCATCCTGAGTTTATAAGATGCCTCTTGTTTGGTGGAAGTGGTTTCAGTATATTCCTGACCAGTGTGTGTTTTCCTGGCCCCACCATCCTTTCACCCTTCTCATCCTGCACGTTGTAAAAAGCACGCTGACTTTCTTTTCCTCAGATTTTCCCAGTGATGGATTGTATCCATCTGGCTTGGGCTCTCAAACAGGTGCTCACGCAAGCTAAAGAAAACAGTCCAGAAATTGAGAAAAAAAAAAAAAGAGAGAGAGAGAGAAAAGAGCAGAGCTCCATCTACAGAAGGGAACAGAACAGTAAACTAGGGCTAGACAAATAAGTGCACAGGGATCAGCGAAAGGAAGAGCGCTGCTGCTCTAGGACGGATCCCAGGCCATGTCTATGAGGTTGCATGGCTCCTAGAACACAGGCAGAGGTTGTCTGTGGGCCTCTTTAAAACAGCCCCACTGTCGGAAGCTGCACTTTGCTGCCTGGTAAAAGCTGGGAGCAGCTTTCCTGCTGCTATGAGATTAATTTCCACCTATTGTGCTTGTACATCACAAACACCCATAAGAACTATGGGCATATTCATCCTTGGAATAGTATGTACAGTGAAAGACAAGAGAGAATGTGTTTAAAGTACCTCTGTATGGTTAAACTTTAAATGCAATAAAGAAAAAAAATCTTTTGCTATTTGGAGTTTCCTAGCTGTTCTTCTTGAGGCCAACTTTGGAATACAACATTTTTTTTTTTGATTTTTTTGGTACTCATGATTAATTTTGAATAATATTTTACAAAATTGAAAACATAAGCAAAGAATGTGAATTAGGAGCCAATAGTCCTTAAATAGAGAGCATTTTAAACTTCATACCGCCTGAACATTAGTGGAACTTTTTTTTTTGAGAGAAAGCAATTATGGAAGTGACATGTGTTAATTTTAAAGAAGAATTAGGAATTAGGTAAAAGTAATGTCATATTTGTGTGTGATAGGAAAGAGGAGGTGGAGCCAGGGGTGGTCATTACTACTAGCTTTTATGTATTTAGATATGTAATGAATTAATTCAAACATTTACAGCATTAGCCACTCTGGGAAACCAAAATACTGGTTTTTCATTCAGAAGACTCCAGATAGATTATTGTCCTAACACAGTATTTATTTATTATTAATTATAACTTGATAATTTGATATTTTAATTATTAATTAATTATTATATAATTAACACATTAATTATGCTTTTGCTAAGAAAGCTCCTAAAATCCCAGAACAGTAAAACTACAGAGAACTGTATTTACAAAAGAATTCTGCTTGTTACAGTCACTTATAGTTCACTATATGGTACTTCCATGATGCATAGAAATACTGCCTTTTGAGTTGCAGGCCTTCTCAAACAATTTTATTTAAACGCATGCCATGCATCTTTGACCACAGTCTCCTTATCATTTTGAATCATGTTTATTTTTCAGAGTACTTGGCCTTTGCTATTTTGGTCAGTTCTTTAAAGGTTCGTTATTAAGCGTTCACTGATCATCTTAAACAAAGATGTATTTATTATCCATCCACCCAGTTTTATAGATGAACACATTAAATGTGTTTCTAGCCTTCTAAGCGTACCTACCCTTAATTTTATTTGAACACATCTTCTCTAAAGTTAGAATTGTTACTGAAACTTCTCACTGCACTTATTTATGAAATTCAGAGAGTTAAACTAAGTCTTATTTATTATACTTATATGGCATATGCTTTCCTTATGACTTTCAAGAAAACCAAATGTATCAGTAATTTTGTTTGCATCGCCAGGTATACAATGAACTTCCAATTGTGAAGGATTAATGAAGCCCGAGTTAAGAGAGAAGACAGACCACCTCTTTACAGAGACTCACAGGGATGGCTGGCTCTTGGGAGCAGATTTTTACCACACTCCTCCCTGCTCATGTTTCCTCCCAGGCAATCTCATTACTAAAGTCACGTGCCGCAGTCCTTCTCCACACAGTCAGTGTTCTGCAGTGCAGCTGACTTTTCCTTGTATCTTACATAGCTCTGTTGTCTAAATTCATGTGGTAGATAGTAGGTGTGTTTAGGCTATTAGTGCTGACTCTGCACTATTTTGATCTTGGCTTTAAATAGAAATGTCCACATCAACCATCACACCAAGGCTTCCATTGTCAAGACTATTGTCTGACCTCCATCCAAGACTTAGTGGTAATGTCTGACATTACTTTGTGATTGGTTAAGTGTCTCCTAGCTGATTCATCCTACATTCTGGTTCTGTCCAAGTCATATCCATGTCCTCATGGGATTCTTATCTAGACTGTAATTTGGGGATAAGCCTGAGTGAGATTAGCCTCCCCTACAAAGAGGTAGGAACTGGTGTTTACTCACCCATCTGGAATGGTCCTATTTGTCTATTTGTCCTTTTGACCAGGCCACTGCTTTGTACTTATTTCTTAACCCTCTATTGCCCTCTAGTGACCACCTCCAGCACTACCTCGCCAGGGTTTAACCTCCCACAGAAACCATTGATTGTCTTTGTTAAGGTACTGTAAGAAGTTAGCTGAATCGAGAAGCAGAATGGATTCAATTACACACTATGTTTAAACACAAGTACATATATGAAATTATTAATATAAGACATTGAATACTCACGACAATCAAGGATATAATACTGAAGGTGTAGAACGGGCCAGTGTCAAAAGGACAAACTCTGAACCTTAGAAATAGGACTGATTATTACAGTCACCATGATTAATTTTTTGTTAAGTAATTGATTGCATTGAGGAAGTCCCTAAAGGCATTAGCGATCACTAAGAGGTACCCTGTATTATTTGCCAAGAAACCATGCTGCAAAACATCATTTGAATTTGTTCTAGTATAATGACATCAGAGAAAGTTAAAGGTAAGCTATTTCCTAGTTTCAATATGGAAGACTTATAGAAAAGGGTAATTAATTTAAATAAAAGGCAACAGTGAGCGATGAGTAAAATGCTGTGCCATCCAACGTGATTTTACTATGTATCATTAACTGAAGTACTGTTACTGCAAGCTCTAGCATGGTTCAGAGGAAGGCACGCGATCCCTAAAATTCAGTAGAGGGTTTGGTGATACAGTGAGTGAGAAAACAAACACTTCAAGAAGCAGAGAGTGCGGAGAGGAAGACTCAGAAATGGGAAAATTCTATAAAGATCAACAATTGAACCGCTGTTCTACAAGATGAAGGAAACCTAGGTTAAGGACAACTTAGATGGAAAGAAAGTATCTTGGGATTTTTCTCTGCCTGGCAGTTCACAGGAAGATGCCGAAACTTCCCATGGAGGAAGGTGATAGTCCCACTGAATGCTACACCACTGAGAACACATTCAGAATACTACATTCAACTCAAAGTGAGATGTTCTTATAGAAAAAAAAAATGTTCATTTTGAAATAATTTTCATTTAGAAATAGAAAACCTCTTATGGAAGAGGAAATGAAAGAGAAACACAAAGTATACAGGCAGCATGTATCCTGAGCTTCTCACACCCCATTTGTTCACGAGTTTCCACAATGAGCAAGCTCTCAGCCACCCTCAACAATGTTATTCATAGGGATATGGGCCAGTTTCATAAAGAAGTCAATGAGTCCCGTGATAGCAAATCCTCTGGCTGTGGCTATGGCAATCTTCTGGGATTCTTTTCTATTGGGTTTGGTGTATCATTTAACCAGCCAAATTGAGTCCTTTATGAACTGCCAACTTGACTCAACAAACTGCATTACCTGATCATGGCTGAATGCAGGATGGTGATTTGAGAAGGTAGAGACACCTAGCATAGAAGAGGATTCCACCGTACCATGTTTTAAGAGCAGATTGACACAATGAAACATGTGCTAAAGACAACTGACAACCACGGAGCATGATGCTTGGCAAAGTAACAGACAACTCAGAAACATGTGAGCAATCATTACAAGCGTGAAGAACTATAATCTGGGGGTGGGGTTGGAATTCTGCACTTACTGAGACACCAGGCAAGGAGAACCTGGGTGAAGACAAAAATAACAAACTCATTATTAGTAAATAGCTCGGATGGCCTGGAGAGGTGGCTCGGTAAGTTAGTAGTGCCTGCCGGGCAACTGTGGATACCTACTTGAGATTAGACTCAACAAGCCAGAGCAAGTCTGTGTGTGTGTGTGTGTGTGTGTGTGTGTGTGTGTGTGTGTGTATTCCCTGCATTGGAGGCAATGGACACAGAGGATTGGCAGGGCTTGTTGGTTATCAGCCTAGCAGAAAACACAGGAGCTCTGGGTTTAATGAAAGACCTTGTCTCAAAGGAACAAGGAAGGGAGTGAAAAAAAGGACACCTGGTTCCCTCCACTGGTTTAGTATGTTTTCTGGGATAGTTTCATAAAGCCCTGATTGACATCAAAAGCTGATCTGCAGTACATTCATACCATGGATTTCTATTGGCAGAGCTCACAGGGTTAATAATACACCTTGAGGTCACTTAAGACGGAGGTCCTACTCTATATTAAGCCCATTTGGTTAAACTTCCTTGACGAGAACAATTAACCTTACATGCCTTGTATTTACCAGGTAGTCAGCTACCTAATGCAAAAAAACACCTAAAATCTGATGCTGTGTTCTACCATGCTCCTGACCCACGGTAATGTGTGATAATGATCATTTGCTGAAAAAAAAGCAAGCACAGAGGTTTGAAGCAATCTTATGCCATGAATATCCACCATAAATATTGAACGCAACAATCAGATATTAGTATATAAACAGTGATGTTTGTAATACTGTTATCTGGGGCAGTTGGAGTCAGTGACTCAGTCTATTTTAGAACCCTGTTACGATTCCTCTAACTTATTCCTCATTCTTTCCCAATGTGATCTTTTCTGTGCTGTTTAGTAAAAGTGAAAGAAATACTTTATTCAGAACCTTCTTTGGAGTTAACAAAGATTTGAACACTTCTCAGAACCCTAAGGGTACATTAAACCTTGTGTTTTATAGTTTCTAGGAAGTTGTAAAATAAAATGTTAATAGTTTAGTTTATCTAGATAATAGTTGGAAATATTCTAATATTTTGCCCACCCACCTTGATGATACCCTTTTGAATCACTTCTCTATTATGCTTTCGATTTAATTATCTCTGTGTATCCAGGACACCGTACTTTAGAACTAAATTCCAGTGGACACACTGGAATACCTAACAAGTACATGGCCATAGGATTTCAAAGAGACACGTGGTGCTCCGTGCTATGGAGGAGTCGGCAGCAGCTCTCCTTTAGCTCTTTTTTTTTTTTAAATCTGTCTGAATATTCTCATGTCCTCATAACACCTAGTCCTCATGCTCTTAAGGAACTATGGTAAGAAGCCTGCTGCATCTTCCAGGCCTGTTTTTTCTGCTTATAGAATTGAAGATATTGGTGCACATCAGAGAAAAGAACAGCTCTTCTTTGTGCTTGACTCTCATCAAAAGTTGGAAAAGGGTTACATAGATATGATGTGTGGCAATGCACAGTCGACTCTCTTATGGCTAAGGGAGGTTCGTGATCGGTGAACACTCATTGAGACCAGTGCTCAGTGAACATCCATTGTACCGTGGGTACTACAATTCCCAACTTTAAAATGGAAATCGTGTGAGCAGCTGAATGTTATGGAGATATTCTCCAGACCAGCCTCTGTGTTAAGGGCTTTACCTCCCCATTCTCCACTTCTCACCAAAAGCACCTCACAGGATAGATGGATAGATGTATTATTTGCACATATTGGTGCCATCTTGAAAATGAAGAAACAAAGATGTAAAAACATGGAATAGGTTCACTATATGGAAAGGTGCTGATGGCACCTTTGAAATCTGTGCCCTTCTCCATGTATTATATCTGCCAACACGTCTGTGAGGTTAAAGGGCACCATCATGGCTCCCAGTCTCTCCACTTGATGTTAGAAGGTGTTCTTTAGAGAAACACAAGTATGGAAGATTTCCCTCAGTTGGATTTTCCCAGTTTTTGACCTGAGAAGAAAGTTATACACTTTAAAATTTTAGGTATATAGCAATGCATGGCTCGCAAATGCAGAGCTATCTGTTTTGGGGGGCAGTAAAAGAAGTCCTGATAAGATCTATTGAAAAGTGGTTACACAGACTATTCCTGCCCAGCTGCTGACAGGCAGCGCAGTTCTCAGCTTGCCTCTTCTGAAGTGACTCCAGCTGTCGAGGCTGCCCTGAAGGGAATCCATCACAGAAAAGAAAGGAGCTTCCAATCTTCTCTTGCCCCATTCCTTTGAGGTTCCCCAATACCTGCACCCAGTAACTATACCCTTACCTCTGCTTTATGGCCTGAAGAGAAATACTATTCCCATCACAGCAGATGCAGAAGCACCTTCCAGAACTATGAGTAGTATCAATTTGGGATGAGAAAGGGCTCCAGAGAACTGTAGGAAAAAAAAAAACTCTGAATCACAGGGTTGGAGGGGAGGGGGGAGAAACACCAACATCTGGGAGACAGACCTAGAAATAAAAGAGTGAACGGGGGAAAAATAAAAAGGGGAAATGAAGCCGGGCGGTGGCGGCGCACGCCTTAAATCCCAGCACTTGGGAGGCAGAAGCAGGTGGATCTCTGTGAGTTCAAGACCAGCCTGGTCTACAGAGCTAGTTCCAGGACAGGTTCCAAAACCACAGAGAAACCCTGTCTCGAAAAAGAAAAAAAAAGGGGGGGGGATGAGAACAAAGGGCTGGTAATGAGAAGGAGGTCAGGAGGGCAAAGTGGCAGAGGGAGAGAAGATAGAAAGACACACTTGCTGATTCTGAATGCAACAGAGAGTCTTCCAAGTACAGTCTTTTCGAATGTGAGAGAGATTATTCCATCCTAATACATGGCCACACTACATGTCACTCCATTTGCTAACTCTTCGACTTTAATGGATAGGATTTAATATATTGGCATGTATTTTGTTGTTTGTTTTTATATTTGTTTTTGAGGGGTGGCTTTGGTTTTTAAGGAAGAATTTCACTATGTAGCCAAGGCTAGCCTTGGATTTGTGATCCTCTGGTCTCAGCTTCCTGAGGGCTGGAGATACAGACTTGCATCACCAGGCCCAGTTCTGAAGGCATTAACCTTTAACTGTGGTTGAAATGATGTTCCGACTTGACGCTTGTAATTTAAATAGTAAGTACGTATAGAAAGAGGAAGTAAGAAGCTAGAGACTTCTGTGCAAGGAGCAGGAGAGACACACACATGTCACATCAGCAACATAGCTGCTGCTTCTTGATGTGAAAGGTACTGCTCGACTCTAATGCTGTGTAGAGAGGAATTATATAATTTATGCAAACAAAATGATGAATATATTGCTATTATTATCAGGCAAAGAGAAACGTAGACTATGCAAATTAGAATGGAACTCGGAGCTTGACATATTAAAGACATAAATTATTTTCCCTTATAGATGTATGTATGTAAAAAGAACCTTTTATTTTATTATTATTCTTACTCTACTTGTTCAGTGTTAGAATATGAGATGGTAGCTCATTGTTGAAAAGATGATGGTTTAAAGTTATTGCCAGTTTCTTTGTCGTTTGGTGCATTTGCTGCTGCTGTTAAAATGTCATTTTATATATGTCTCCTTCATATAAAACCCTTCTGCGACTGCATTATTGTATTTATGCTGGCTGCAGGTAAATCAAGGGTGGTGGCTGCATTAGAAAGTCTGCTTGCTTTAATTATGGACTAGAACGAGCACCGTCCCTGCTATGTGAAGTTCAAGGTAAACAGAGGATGCATGTAACAAAATTGAAAAAACACACCAGAAAGGGTGAAGAAGGAGACTGAATTACTTCTCACTGTCTTTCACTCACCCCGGGGAATATGGTTAAATGTGATTTACACTCCTTTATTTTAACTTAACCATTCCAATAGCTACAAAGCAAATTACTTTTATGCCAGGAGGGAAAAGTGATTCTGGAGGGAAATTTTTTTAAAGAATAGAAAGAAAAGTATTTTATGAGAAATTGTTTTCCTAAATCACTCTGCCAGCAACTCTGAACCAATCGATATTTTCAAGCCCCTCGGGGGTCCCATCAACAACCAAAATGGTTGTTGGTTAAAATTACAGAAGAAGCTGTGTGGAAACTACATAAGAGAAGTGTTTTTGCCTTCCTGCAGAAAGAAAGAAGACAAAGACAGACCGTATGCATGAATCCAGGCAATTTCTAAACAATAATGATTGTATTTTTTTGTATAACAGATCTATACAAACTTAAAAGTAGCCTATGTCAAGCACGTTGATATTTCAGAGAGTTTCCTGAGGGCAATTAAGTGAGTTTTGTCATGAATATTTATAATGTCTCTTTGAAAATTTCAATTCCATCCCTCAACCCCTCCCCCAATTGGGATCAATTCCATAAGTATTCCATGATGGGAATGGTATTATGAATGTCAATAGGAAAGCTTGTTGTATTTCTATTCTATCTTGTCTCATTGTCAGAAAAATATTTGAGAATGAGACTAAAAAATAACTAAAGGCATCATTTGTCTATTTGAACTCAGAAATGTTTGTTAGTTTTTCTGTGCACAACTGTTTTCCAGGCTAACACATAATTTCAAAAGCTAAAAATGTTATTCTCATATGCAGAATTAAAACATATCCAATATTTTATTAAAGCCATAGTTTTAAGAAATGAAAATACCACTATTTCAAATGAGAATGGGGGAGTTATGTATATCATCAGAAATGTTCAAGTGAATTTGATGCGCATAATACCATTTAGCATGCTTTAAAACATAGTATTTGAGGTAGTTTTTTATATGAAGAAAAGTAAATTTTATCTCTATTGAACAAATTCAGTTGCAGTCATATGGGTAAAATAGTTGGTAATGGCCTCAATTCTCTACCACTTATAAAATACCTTTGGCAGCCATATCGAAAGTATGGCTCTCGTGATCTCAGCTAAAGCCCTCTGCCTCCCGTCCTACACCTGAAAGGACACTATGTAATCTCTTTTTAGGCCACAGACAGCCTCTCTTTAGCACAGGACATAATTTCACTGGACATATTGGCTTCAACTTTCTTTTTTAGTGAATGGGTATCGTTGGTGGCTAGCTGATTCTACAGTTGTGAACTGAGCCATTATGTGAACTCCACCAAATGAAGCAGCTTCCAACATCCAGAAAGATACAGGACTTTAAAAAATGGTATTCTGTTTTTATTAATTCAGGACAAGGGGAACTGTGCTTCAGGCTAGGTGAACATTCCAGAGAGTGCAATGTACTAGCAAAACAGGGATGAAAACAGAAAGAGAAATGTGGGGAGCCAATGGGAATTATGGATACACAGGTGCTCAGTTCATCTGGGGTGTGTGATTTGCACAAGTTAAAACTCAGGTGGTGTTAGAGTTGAGCACAGCAGTGAGGAGTGATGCAGACATTGGGGTGATGAACATCATCAACAAAGAGGCTGGAAAAATGGGTGTTTTAGGGAATGGGGTACTTGTTTTTTGATCCCTGAGTGGATAGATAGAGTATGAATAAATTCTTAGGAATAGATACATATATTTCTCAATGGTTAAGAGTGTTTTGTTTTACATAGTGACATGGCATAAGCATGAATTCCCAGATAGCCACATAAAAATCTAGGTATTGCCATTATGGTAGGCAAACATGGAAGAATTCCTGATTCTGCTATCCTGTTGACTCTTAATCTCAGGGTCATGGGTTCATGGCCCACATTGCATGCCAATTTTTTGTAGGAGGCCGCTTGTTTGTTCCCAGCTGCTCAGCCCTGAAACAACCACAGAGAAACTATATTATTTGCAGTACTATTTGGCCAATAGCTTAAGCGTATTTCTAGCTAACTCTTATACCCTAAACTAACCCATCTCCATTAACCTGTATATCACCACATGATTGTGACTGACCGGCAAAGTTTCGGCATGTCTGTCTCTGGTAGCGGCTCCATGGCTTCTAACTCAGCCTTCTTTCTCCCAGCATTCAGTATAGTTCTCTCGGCCTAGTTGTTGTACTATGGCCTATGAACAGGCCAAGGCATTTTCCTTATTCGTTAACTAATAAAAGCAACACCTAGACAGAAGGACCTCCCACACCACCATCCTAATTCAAGTTCATTTAGAGATCCATTCCTGGGGAAGGAAGGGGCAGAGTGACAGAGCAGGACACCCAATGTCCTCTTTGCAGCCTCCACAGCATTAACGGCCACTTGTGCCAGCATACATACGAATGCAAGCACAAGTTATGCACGAACAAAAGCTAATAAATAAAAATGAGATAAGACTTTCAAAATGTGAAAATATTTAACATTCACCAGAAAACTCTACCTCGAGCCATTTACAAATTAATGGGCTGGGAATTTAGCCTAAACTGATTCAGTTTACAAAAGAAAACTCTTGCTTAGGGAATGTTTTGTGTGAGTTGTGTCACATCTAGGTTGTCATCGTGACTCCAGCATTCCATACATGTTGTTATCATGTTCTCGAGCAGATGTGCTGTTTCACTTTCTGTAACAGAGATAATTTCCTGCCTCCTCCATTCCCCTTCAGTTCCTTAGAATCTAAGTCTACACTAAGTAACATTCAGCTGGAGCCTGGTTATGATGGATGTAGTCCTCTGGCTGAACTAATTTTCTGGCCCAAGTACGAGTGCTAATTAGTTAAAAAATATATCTATTCTCAAATTCTGCTTAGCAACAACATTGAGGCTGAAAATTAGATAATTGCCAGTTGTCTAAGTAATATCAAGTTGTTCTCCTCTCTGAGATAGTTCCTGGCTCCTTTCCTCCCTCCTTTCCCTTCCTTCTGACCTTCTGATGAATTCTGTTTGTAGTCGTTGCTCCTGAACAGCTCTGCCAAGAGGCAGACTGGCCCTAGATTATACAGAGTAGAGTTTGTTGGAAATTTCCAACAGAAGCACGGTCCTAGGGGACAGCAAGACCAGTAGGATCTCTGGAGTTTGGATCTAGGCGACTTCATTCAACCTACTATGTACCTGGTTTTTAGTTTATTGTAATATCAGAGTCAAGTACATTCCTGATACCAGGTTTAATGTGAAGATACACACATCACCCATATAATCTGAGCATGCATGAAAAAATCCAGCTGGAACAGAATTACTCTAGGGCAGTCAAGGGGCCACAGTTCATTACGGTTGCAGCCATGCTAGCTGAACCCACTGCCATCTATCTAGTAGCCCCTGTTTTACTTTTGTGCCCCTTTGTCTATACTTATTTTTTTCATAGGTTCTACGTATCAGAAAAAATGCAATGCCTACTTTTCTCAGTCTGCATTATTTCCCTTAATTCAATGACCTCCAGTTCTATCCATTTTGTTGCAAATGCATTAGTCTTATTCTTCTTTAAGATCGATTAAAACTCCATTGTGTGTGTTGTGTGTGTGTGTTGTGTGTGTGTAGGGAGAATATGTTTCATATTTTTGGTTCACATGAACACCTAGGATATTACCATAATTATTTAGCTATTGCTAATAGTGTCATGATAAGTGTGAGTGTGTATCTTTCTCTACAGTGAACTGACTGATTCTTTAGAGTATATACCAATAAGCAATATGGGGGGAAAACACCTAATAATTTTATTTTATATATTTCAAAGAACCTCCATGCTTATGTCTCTAGATGGTAGACTAATTTACACTCTCACAGACAGTAAATAAGTGCCACTTTTTCTGTTCATCCTCACCCAATATTTGATGTTGTTTTCTTGAGAGAAATTTCTGACTGAAATGAAGTAGAACTGTTTTATCTTTGATTGGCAACTCCTGGCAGCCAACAAAGTTCAGCACCATTCTGAGTTATTGGTTTATTGTAAGTTACCATCAATGGTTCGTGATTAAAACTAATAATTTCCCTTCTTTTACATTTCAGTTCATCTTAAATAAGAAAGTAAAATTACACTTTAATATCTTCCAGATGAAGCTATCTCTCACATTTCAGCCTTATTTTAATTTTTATTTATTTGCCAGCTAATGCCTCTTTGTTTTTACAAATGTTCCCATCCCCACAGCACGACACTTTGTTTGCATATGTCAAGATTCATCACAGGAAAGCCATTTAACCTCTTCTCACTTCAAAATCTAGAAGTTATTTTTAACCATAACTAGGTAAAAATAGTTTCCTAAATACTTATTGAAAAAAATTCTGGCAATCTAGTATCTTTGGGCCCCTTTGTCAGTTGGCTTCACTCTTGTCTGCCTTTCTTTTCCTTTGATTATCTCATTGCTAATTCCCTTCCCCTTTTATTTGCATTTACCCCTGGTCAAAGCAGAGAGCAAAGCTGTTTTAAAGAAGAGGGAACGTCCAGTTCTCTCACTGTCCTTCCTGTTGAACATGGGTGTGTTTCAAAATTGTAAAGCCTGAGCCTTCAGCCATCTTTGCTGCTGCATGTATTTACTTACTAGACTTTATTAAAGGGATATTTCCAAACAGTTAGTAGAATCAAATACATATGTGAACCATGTTGAAAATTAGTATTAGAAAGCAATACTTAATTGTTGATACTATCATGTGATATTTTCCTTTTCAATTTCCATGGTTCATGGGCTAGTATTTGGATTTTAGAAACTTCAGTGAAAACAGATATCTTTCACGGGACCTTAAGTAGCCAGATTCATAAGGCAAGCCCATTTATCGGCGATTGCTTATTTGTCAGTCTGAAGCATAAGTTTTTACCTAGTAGAGAATGTTATTGTCTTTTCATAGCCATGGTTTCCCAAACGAATAGGAGGACGTTATAAGCAAAACCCTATTCAGTAAGCTTGAACTAATGAAGATGCTTGAGTCAAGTGTTTTGCAGTTTCATAAGAACAAATTCCTTTGAATGAAAGAATTTCTAGCACATATCTGTAACATTTGTCTCTAATGTATATGTGAATAGTTATGTAAGCATGAATTGCAAATAAAAACACATTTAAATATGCAATGTATGAAATAATAGCTTTGACAGAGAAATTTTAAAAGAATTATAAAATACATACAAATTTTAATCTTTGTGGGTTTTGCTTTATAGCCACCTTGATGTGATTATATCCAGTTTGTAGATTACTAACCAAATACCTGTCATAGCATCTAGACAGAATGAGGGTCGGAAAGCCAATGCAGCTGAACTACTGAGCACTCGGGGAACACAAACATTAACAGTGTCCCCCTGGCTCCCCTTTCTAGGTTATCAATCCTCACCTTTAGTTGCACACTCCTTTTGGAGGAAGTGTGGCTGTTACTGTTCGTCAACAGTAGATGCATCCATCCAATGCCTTTGACATACGTCTACATTCTTCCCTTACTTGGTTACTTTTGAGCTCTAATTTTTGAAGGGAATAGCTTTTGCTTCTTCTCGAGTCTGTGATGTTATTCTTCTCACACACCCCAAACAGCAGCTCACATGTTTGTCTGTCTGTAGAAAAGCTAGCCTTGATTTTAGAAGATCCTCTAAGTGATTGAACATTGTCAAAAAAGAAAGAGAGGAAGCTGGCTTCTGGAACTTGGACTATTGGCTTCAGGCTCTGTTGTAGGAGGCTGCTTGTTTGTTCCTGGCTGCTCAGCCCCAAAATTACCACATAGAAACCGTTTTTTATATGTAATACTGTTTGGCCAATAGCTTAAGCATATTTCTGGCTAACTCTTATATTTTAAATTAACCCATCTCCATTAATCTGTGTATCGCCATGAGGCTGTGGCTTACAGGGTAAAGTTCTCTGGTGGGGCTACATGGCTTCTCTCTCTGGATGGCATTAATCAAGATTCTATAAAAAACAGAACAAATAGGAAAGATGGGGAATGATTTACGTAATTACCTTATAGAATTGTGGCTGCCACAATCCCAGCTTCCATACGATAACCAGGCACCCAGCAGGCTGGAGACACAGGAAGGATGTGGTGATGCCGCGGTTTCAAATCAAAAGGTGTTCTGCTGGCAGAATTATGTTTTCAAGAGAGATTCACTTTTCCATCAAATGTCTGGATGATTCCACGAGACCCACACATATTGCCATGGGTAATCTGATTTATTCATAGTCAGCTGACTTAAGTCAATCTCACCTAAAATTAATCTCAGAAACAATCTAGAATACAGGGGAATGAAATATCTGGGTGCCTTGCCTTAGCCAAGTTGACTTGTTTCATCCCACAGTTTTTGTACATACAGCAAATTGTATTCTTCCATGGAGTACACTGGAAGGGAATTTGATTAAAGAAAATTGCCTTATATAATCACATGGAGCTCCATCACTAGGTAGAGCTTTCCAATTCAATTTTATATTACATAGTTTCATGGTATCCTAAGACATTTGATACCATAATTTCTTGTTTGCTATAAGATAGGAGTATGTGTCTAAAGACCATAAGGTTTGCAATCACCCTAGTGAAAATATAACAGTGATTGATGAGAGCTAAATCCACCATTGCTTATATCTAGTACCTATAAAACATGCCTATATATTAGGTGAAGTGTAAGAAGACAGAAACGAGATCAGATAGGATAATACTGTACTACACAGGCCATTATTAAACCAGAACAATAGCTAATCACAAAAGAATATAGAAATATTTGATAGTAACTCTCTTCTTTACATTTTAAGTATGAAAATTAGGTGTTGAATTATATTTATTCCTTGATTACAAACTCTCACAAATTAACACTAACTAAAACTGAGTGACAATATTTAATTTGCACTGGTTTACAATTTCACACCCCAAACTCCAACATCCAAAGGGATGAG
Source organism: Alexandromys fortis (assembly GCF_014885135.2). Classification (NCBI taxonomy): domain Eukaryota; kingdom Metazoa; phylum Chordata; class Mammalia; order Rodentia; family Cricetidae; genus Alexandromys; species Alexandromys fortis. The sequence goes on from NW_026067890.1 coordinate 10,145,143, forward strand.
GTTTAAGTTAATAAGACTGTTGATTTGGGAAAAGAGTTAGAGGCATCTGTTTCATGGGTTTCTTAAATGTTCTAGCTTGTCATCAACACCGTACTTTCCTTGCAGTGAAGTGACATTGATGGATCCTAAAATGAGCTGGATCGTTGTGTGTTGCCGAGGCACGCTGCCTGTTATTTGACTTGTTCTTGCGGCTCCTTACCATGGAATTCCTTGGTAGAACCCCATTTGGGTAACACAAGAGGCTCCACTCAGTGCATGTCACTCACCAGGCTGTCTGAATGTGTTTGTCTGCTGTGAAAGAGGGAGATGTGGTTAGAAACTGCTTGCTGCCGCCCTTGTTCAGGTAATCTGTGGAAGAGAAAGCTGAACTCAGAAAGCTGAACTCAGGGCATCTGCTCTCTGACTGAGAAGCAAAGCTAACACAGGCTGGGAGACTGTTCCGAGGGCTTCCGACTTTTCCTTAGGCTACAGCAGCAATGCTTTCCATAACAGCCTGTGGAGTGAGCGTGGTGGTATTTGGAGCTTTGAACCTCTTGGTTAAATTTCCATCTCTGGCAATTTAAATGAATTTTGTCGTTCTGGATGAGCAACTGTGAATGTGTCCTCTCTCCCTCTTCACGGGCATTTAACAGAGAATGGGAAAAAGAGGACACAAATTAAATGAATTTTACTGGCATTCTCTCCTCAAGATGGCGGGCTGACTTAGGCCCTGTTCTCTCCACTCTTGTGTCCTGCCAACAGGAGTGATGCTCAGCATGGTGGCTGTAAGGCTCTGTGCCAAGACTCCACTCTCAGGGCTTTCTATCAAATATTGTTGTGTCCTAGTATCACCCAGTGCTTGAAGCTTCTAATATTTATTCTTTACCGTTTTCCTGGGGGAATGAGGGGCCCAGACTAGCCTTAAACTCATTGTGTGCTAGAAGCTGATGTTGAACTCCTGATTTCCTTTCTCCACCATCCAAATGCTGGGGTTCCTGGCAGATATCACCATGTCTGGGACAGATGTCTAATTCTTATTTCTTTACTTTGGTTTCCCAGTCATGGACAATTAAAGTAAGAAAGTGTGTGTGTGTGTGTGTGTGTGTGTGTGTGTGTGTGTGTGTATTATCAGGGCTCCAAATTTGATTCTTGGCCTCCATTCTGTCTCTATATGATCCGATGAAACTGTGTCAGCAAGCTAATGAGTCTCGAATCTCCCCTGCTTCAGTGTTACCTCTGAGGCAAATATTCTCTTCTAAGTACTTCTAGCAATACAAATAGGACTCACCGTCCTCCACTTCATACCTATGCATCTTCCTGGGTTGCAAGAAACCTCCTCACACCCAGTGTGTGCTGGCTTTGACCAGTGTTTCCCTTGCTCGCACCCAGAGTTTATATCCCTATCCAGAGTCTACCATAAACTCAAACATTGTATCTCACCTTCGCTTAACCATTCTGTTTCTGCTGTCATTGTTTGTCACAATTATGCCTTGTTTCATTAGACTCTGTCCTCACTACCACCTCGGTGCGTTTCCTAATGCAAAGGTTTTACTGTGCATTCTGTTTGGAGCAGCACCGCTGTGCCTGCCCATGACCTACATGAAATTGGTTTGCTCTGCACTGCAATGCAGTCTGTGTCGTTTCACAGTCTCCTTTTTCTGTTGAGCACTGGTTCCATCAAGGCGTGTGTGAATCTTTTATATTCCAAGTGATTCATCAACAGAGGGCCACACTGTAATACCTGCATTCTGCCCCTGTTACTGAAATATTCATTCTTTATTTTTCTTTGAGCCCTCACCGGGATGATGCTCCATTTTGAATGACCTGTCTCAGATGTGGGTCCCCATGACAATGTGCTTTATTGTACTCTTCCCACTGCTTGTGATACTTGCCTCTGATCAGCATCTCCAGATACTCCATCTGTACTGAGTTTCTAAACAGAGACCGTAAGGCGTGGTCTCCAATCCCGCCTGGAAACACTTAAGGAATCCTTTGACTTTTAGCTGGGGGTGCTTGCTGCTAATCAGGTGGTCCTCTAATTGCTTTTGTTCTCATCCACTAAACTGAACATCTTGAGAGCAGAGACCATTTTAATTATTTCTGTGGCCCCCAAAGTAAGCACTGTGTCTGGGAGATAGTAGGAAAATGAGTGTTAAGTGAGTAATTTATCCTTTCATTCACCAGATGAAAAAAAATTAGTCTTTCTCTTGTGACACTCCCACCCAACTGCACCACCCTCCAGGGGGTAATTAACTGAAAGACGAAATTAAAGCCTATAAATAGAATTATTTTGTGAGACAGCAGAGTCCACTGAAAGCAAGTGATAAATGAATACATTCTTCAATATGTAATATTAATTGTTTTGTGCATTATGAATATCTGTTACTTGATTTATAAAATACAATCTCACATTATCTGTTTCCCCCATATTATAATCAATTTGTACTGAACTAGTGTCAAGTAACTTTTAAAATGGTTCAAGAAAAAAAGCATTTCTGACTATCCTTGCAATTTTTTTCTATAAATATGAGATAGTTTCAAGGATAGTAAAAATATATAAAAATAAGTATAATAAGTGAAAAATATTTCTGATAAAAATTTCAGTTAGACTTGGCAGTGGTGGAGCATGCCTTTAATCCCAGCACTTGGGAAACAGAGGCAGGAGGATCTCTGTGAGTTCGAGGCCAGCCTGGTCTACGAGAGCCAGTGCCAGGACAGGCTCCAAAGCTACAAAGAAACCCTGTCTTGAAAAATCAAAAAAAAAATCCAATTAGTTTAGGGACTATAAATGAATCCAAGGAATTAGATCCCTTAACTATGAATTCTTGAATTCAATAAATAAAAATAGAAAACATAACAATGAAAAAGAAAAAATAAGATCTAAAATGTTAATAAGAACTATTGGGATTAATTTTATATGCCATTAATAAATGTAAATTAAATGTGAAATATCTAAAAATAATAATTGAGCTTATATTTACAAACAAGAATGCATTCTCTTTTAATATAATATAATTTCTTTGAATCATAATATCTAATACTTAGTGATACAAATTATGATTTTTGAAAGATTATAAACTTCCTCATATGTTCTTCTGCCAAGCTGAAAGACTCATTTAGCTTGTTTCTTTTAAATTGACAGACAAGTGATGGCTATTGTCTTCAACAGAGCTGGCATCAATGCCTGGTTCACTCCATGTCTTATCAAAGTTTCTTTCCATGACAGAGGGACAAAAAAAAAAAGTCCACTATATTTCAAGAATATTTTCTCTATTTAACATAGGTAATGAAAACTTTCAAGTTATGATCTATAAAGAATATACACTTACATATTAATCACAGTTAACACAAAAAACTCATTGGTATTTTAACACACATCATACAGACAGACAGAGAGACACCCATGCACCATCTACTGCAAGAAGAAGCTTCTCTTGATAGTGGCTAAACAAGGCATTGATCAATGGGTATAGCAATACAATTGGGAGTCATTTTATTGCTATGTTTTTTAGCAAAATAATAGTATTAGGCTCCCCCCAGGGTTCATGATCCATCTAGTTTCAGGCTCTTGGCCACTTTAGCAATGTCGAGCATGCATTCCACCGCATGGACTAGATCTTAGGCACAGTCAAATGGAACTTTCTTTTGGTTACACTCATTGCATATTGTACCAGTATATCTTGCCGGAAGGTCACTGTTGTAGATCACAGGGTTTGTAGCCAGGTAACAGTGATGATGAACTTTTTCTTCCAGTAACATACAGAGTCCCTTCAGAACCGTGAATGCTTATCAGCAGGTGTAAAGCATCCATTAGGAATCAGCTTGACCTCTCTGTGGTTGATAACATGAATAAGTGTTGTAGTCAGCAACAGGGACTTAGTGTCAGGTTGTAGTTAGTGAGCAGCCAATAGCCTTGACCATAGCCTGTAATGTTAAGGGAGTCCATGGGACCACTTTGATCAATGACTCATGTAACTCATTCTTGCCACTGGTGATTTTACTTTGTAGAATAAGATGTCAATCTGGAGCATTATCTCCCTCATTATGGGTGATCTCATTTAGATTACTTTCATATATGTATATAAATTAGGATACTTATAATATAGTAGGTACACATATGGCTTTTGAAAGGGCTTTTAGTATTAGTGCTTCCTCTCCATATTTGTTCCTTTACACTGCTCTTTCATCCCCTTCCTCGTTTAGCCCTCCTATTCCAGTTTCAACTTTATCTCTCCATAGCACTAAATTCTTTGTCCCCTCCCATGGGAGATCCTCTTATTCTCTTGGTCCCTTACTCGGTACCTAACTTGTGTGGTTGTTAGGTTGCAGCACTCACATATTTTTTATTAAAAAAAAAATTTCCGCCTCCTCCCAACATCCCATTTCCCTCCCCCTGTCTCCCATTTCCCTCCCCCTCCCCCAATCAACTTCCCCTCTCTCATCAGCCCAAAGAGCAGACCAGGTTCCCTGCCCTGTGGGGAGTCCAAGGACCGCCCATCTCCTTCCAGGTCTAGTAAGGTGAGCATCCAAACTGCCTAGGCTCCCAAAAGCCAGTATGTGCAGTAGGATCAAAACCCATTGCCATTGTTCTTGACTTCTCAGCAGTCCTCATTGTCCGCTATGTTCAGCGAGATGGGTTTTATCCCATGCTTTTTCAGACCCAGTCCAGCTGGCCTTGGTGAGTTCCCGAAAGAACATCCCCATTGTCTCAGTGTGTGGCCCTGGGTTCCTTGCTCGTGCTCTCTCTCCTTCTGCTCCTGATTTGGACCTTGGGGTTGTAGTCTGGTGCTCCAATGTGGGACTCTGTCTCTTATGTTTATTGAATTTATAGTAAAAGGGAGCTAATTCCTTGGATTCACTTATTTCATTAAACTAGTTGCAATTCTAACAGAAATAATTTTCAGTCATTATAATTATTTTTATATATTTTTACTGTAGTTGAACCTATATCATATTTATAGAAAAATGGCAGGGATAGCCTGAAATAGTCTTCCAGATAGTTGCTGCTGTCATGTGCAAGTCAGGTGAAAGTCATGCTCATCCCAAATAGTCAGGCAAGTATTTCTTCCCCTTCCTGTTCTCAATTAAAACAATCTACCAACGTTCTTGACCAGAGAAAGCTTGCTTTCCAAATGACTGGCAAGCACTGTTCCCATCACCACTTGGTCTTGGGGCAGGAGGAGTTGTACCTTTATGTTGCCTCCACTGTTAGTGCTGTCTTGATTGGGACACCCTAGGAAATAGCAAAACTTTAGGAAGGGAAGAAGGCACATGTGGGGGTGGGCTGGAGACATGTGATGTAGGACAGCAGCACTTTCTTTTTCCTTTGCCCAAATGGGTCCTGCCCAAAATGCTCAATCATTCATCTACTTCAAAAATTTTTCTCAATTATTTCTGGGATAGGTGTAAGCCTCACTATCTGGTTCACTTTCGATGGCCCCTGGATGTTTTCAGAAGTATTCACAGTAACTAATAATTTAAAACACTGAGTGAGTAACAGACTTAGTGATGCTACTCCAAAATCAGTAGTATCACAGCTTGATGGGAAGTTAAGGCGATTCATAAAAACACCACAAATCCATTGTGTAAATGTACCACATTTTCTTGATCCATACTTTAGTTGAGGGGCATCTAGTTTGTTTCCAGGTTCTGGCTATTACAAATAATGTTACTATGAACATAGTTGAGCACATGTCTTTGTGGTATGATTGAGTTTTTATTGAGTATATACCCAAAAATGGTATTGCTGGGTCTTGAGGTAGATTGTTTCCTAATTTTCTAAGAAATTGCCATACTGATTTCCAAAGTGGCTGTACCAAGTTTGTTGTCCCACCAGCAATGGAGGGGTATTCCATTTACCCCACATCCTAGCTGGAAGAGTCTGTCATCAGTGATCTGGTCTTGGCCATTATGACAGGTGTAAGATGGTATCTCAGAGTTGTTTTGATTTTCATTTGTCTGTTGGCTAAGGATGTTGAGCATTTCCTTAAGTGTCTTTCAGCCCTTTGAAATCATCTGTTAAGAGTTCTGTTTAAATTTATTCCATTTTTAATTGGATTATTTGTTCTTTTGATGTCAAGTTTCTGGAGTTCTTTGTATAATTTGGAGAACAGTCCTTTGTCCAATGTGGGGTTGATGAAGATCTTTTCTCATTCTGTAGGCTGCCATTTTGTCTTATTGGTCGTGTCTTTTGCTTTACAGAAGTTTCTCTGTTTCAGGAGGTCTCATTTATTAATTGTTGTTCTAACTGTCTGTGCTACTGTGGCTATATATAGAGAGTGATCTTCTGTGTCAATACATTCTAGTGTACATCCCACTTTTTCTTCTGAGAGATAAAAAATAATGGCATCTTGAGATTTTCAGGCAAATGGATGGATCTAGAAAAAAAATATTGAGTGTGATAACCCAGACCCAGAAAGAAAATATAATATGTACTCATTCATAAGTGGCTTTAGACATAAAGCAAAGAAAAAGCATCCTACAGTCCACAACCCCAAAGAACCTAAACAACAAAGAGGACATTAAGAGAGACATTCATGGGTCTAAATAGGAAGAAGAAAAGGAAAAGACCTCCTGAGTAAATTAGGAGTATGGGAGTCACGGGAGAGAGTAGAAGGGAAGAGGGAAGGAAGGGTGGGGAGCAGAGAAAAAATATATAGTGCAATAAAATCATTTAAAAAATGCAAAGCAAAACAGAAAACACCAAAGCTCTCTGCCCATCTGCTTTCCCGGTCATGAAATGATGACACAGAGTGTGAGTTGCCCTCACTGCAGTATGGAGGATGCGGTGCAATTGGACATTTGAAAGAAAATCTGTAAAACTTTCTACAAATGTGTCATAACATAGCACTCTACACTTTGGGGTAGGCACAGTGACAGTTGCCATTTACTAAACTGTTCTCCTTAACCTAGACTCCATGCTCCTCTCCAGGGCCTACCATGCCCCAATATATCTCATCACTCAGTGTTTCTGATGAGAAAACCGAAGATCAGAGTTAATGTCTGCCCCCAGTCTCACAGGTAACTGGAAATCCAAACTCAGTTATGTCAGATGTCAGCACCTGACAGTGACCCACATTCTTTTCCCAACTCAACAGTAGTCTATAGTCTCAGAACTACCAATAGAGAAACCAACTTGAGGAATTTCTCATTTGTTATGAGTTGATGACAAGCCTTTATGTTATTGAGTCTACATTTCCCAACGTGGAAACAGTTCTACCTTCCAGAGAGGCAGAAGCCTCTTGGTTCACTAGTGACCCTAGGACTCTCATTGATCTGCCAACGTTACACCGTCTCCTGAAAGCAGTTTTCTCTCCTCTCCCCTCCACTCCCCTCCTCTATTTTCCCTTCCCTCCTCTCCCCAACCCAGAACATTTTTTATATTTCGATAATCATCTTTTTACTTTACCACTAGGTGAGAAATAATCAATTTAATTACAAAACTTAAAATTTTTAGCCTTTTGAACAATTAAAAAACCATTCAGATTAAGGATAAGATAGTTGTATGATAACTATTTATTTAATAATGTATCCCTGTGAATTGATGCTAAAATTTTTACAAATAAACACTTCTCCCCCTTCAGTTTTTTTTCCCCAAGTTTACATTGGTAGTCACTTCATGACAAGTGATTGTTATGGATCCTAAACTAGACCAAAATTATGAAGAACACCTTCTGAACTGGATGTGTAAAAACACTTGTGAAAGGTCTTTACGAGTATATCCATCTCCCGTGACCGTGATTGCTAGGACATGCTAACTACTAATGATGAGTAGAGTAAAGGGCAGATGCAAAAGCAGCTTTGAAGAGTGAGAAGTCCTCACCAGTGCCGACTAACTCATCAGCACGCATGTGCCATCAATACTCAAAAGTTCACACTTGCATGACATTACCTGCTAGGCATTTAAACACAAATCAGACTAGTCACCCAAAGTATATAAGACATGTTACCCTTGCAGAACAGAATACATCACTGTAGACAAAAGGTGTCTGTTTGGGAGGCTGTGTGTGTGTGTGTGTGTGTGTGTGTGTGTGTGTTCTGGGAGGTCTATGTGTGTGCAAATCTGTGGAGCTCAGTGAATCAGATAGACGTCTGGCCACTTAGCTCCAGGGATCTGCCTGGCCCCGCCTTTGCTGGGGTTACAGACGAAAGCCACCATGCCCAGCTTTTCCTATATGGTTTCTGAGTCTCTAAACTCAGGTTTGCATTTTACCCACTAGACCATCTCCCAACCCAAGTTTGGGTTTTCTGTCTTAGTTTTCCTCTTTACAATTCATTTGATTCCAAGACCACTTTCACATTTAACACCTTCCCCTAACTGTTTGTATAGCCTTTGTGTTTCTGTTCTACTTTAAAAGTTATTTAGGGAATATGCGATAACTTCTGTCAATTCCTTTTTAAAGAATCACGAATGAACAGGTGTAAAGGGATTCACATGAAGCTCACATGTTTAATATGCTAGCAACCAATTCTCAGGGGAAATCTCTTGGGAAAACGTGTAGGGAAAAAAATCTGGAAACCAGCTTCCTTGTCATTTTAATATAGAAAGGTTACCTTGCTTTCTTAGATTCCATTCCAAGTGATTTATTGATGGAGGCAGGGGAGACACAGGCCAACAGAAGCACATTTACTTCCTGTGGCACTGGAAGAACTGTTGCCAACACTAGCTACAAACACCAAGGTTTGGTATAAGCAGCCAAAGCCACTTCCTTTGTCAGAGATCCAACGGGTCAGGGGTGAAGTGTGAAATGATGTTTGACAAGCTACCGGGAGACTTTTTCATAATAATCCTGCCTGTGTTCTAGAACATGAGAGTTAGTTTGAAACATACGCTCTCAGAAGCTACTGTGGCATATAAGACTCCAATTCTGTGCATCCTTCTCTGTCTCGCTAGCACTCTGTCGTGTAATTAAAAGACTAAATTTCATTGTCGTTCATTCCCTTGTAAGGACTTTAAAAAGACTTTGAGATAAGCGGTAAACATCTTAGTTGCCAAAGTGCTGAAAATGTACGCCACCTGTTAAGCATGAAGCCAAATTAAAGCTTTGGAACGAGAGTAGAGCTGATCTTATCTATTTTGAGGTTGAGTTGATCTTCAGAGAAACTTTATAATTTTAGAATCATCTGTATAAAGAATTTCCCTTTTACCCTGCCTTGACAAGATGTTTACTCTTCCCTTAAAGGTATCAGATCCACACAGGACTCCAGCATTCTATCATCAGACCTACCCAACCCAACTGTCTACCTCTAGACAACGCAACCCTACCTCAAAAGCTGAAGGAGGTCGGCTACTCAACTCATATGGTTGGGAAATGGCACTTGGGGTTTTACAGGAAAGAATGCATGCCCACCAAGAGAGGATTTGATACCTTCTTTGGCTCCCTTTTGGGAAGTGGAGATTATTATACACACTACAAATGTGACAGCCCTGGGATGTGTGGCTATGACTTATATGAAAATGATAACGCTGCTTGGGACTATGACAATGGCATATATTCAACACAGATGTATACTCAGAGAGTGCAGCAAATCCTAGCTTCCCATGACCCCGCCAAACCTATATTTTTATATGTTGCTTACCAAGCTGTGCACTCACCACTGCAAGCTCCTGGCAGGTATTTTGAACACTACCGATCCATCATCAACATAAACAGGAGGAGGTACGCGGCCATGCTCTCCTGCTTGGATGAAGCGATCCACAATGTGACCCTGGCTCTAAAGCAGTATGGCTTCTATAACAATAGCATTATCATATACTCCTCAGATAACGGTGGACAGCCCACAGCAGGAGGAAGTAACTGGCCTCTCAGAGGTAGCAAAGGAACATATTGGGAAGGGGGCATCCGGGCAGTTGGCTTTGTGCACAGTCCACTTCTGAAAAACAAGGGAACGGTGTGTAAGGAACTTGTGCACATCACAGATTGGTACCCAACCCTGATTTCATTGGCAGAAGGGCAGATTGATGAAGACATTCAGCTGGATGGATACGATATCTGGGAGACAATAAGTGAAGGCCTTCGTTCACCCCGAGTGGATATTTTGCACAACATTGACCCCATTTACACCAAGGCGAAAAATGGCTCCTGGGCAGCAGGCTACGGAATCTGGAACACGGCAATCCAGTCAGCCATCCGGGTGCAACACTGGAAGCTGCTCACAGGAAATCCTGGCTACAGCGACTGGGTCCCCCCTCAGGCTTTCAGCAATCTGGGCCCAAACCGATGGCACAACGAGAGGATTACCTTGTCAACTGGCAAAAGCATCTGGCTTTTCAACATCACCGCTGATCCATACGAGAGGGTGGACCTCTCCAGCCGGTATCCTGGCATCGTGAAGAAGCTGCTGCGGAGGCTGTCACAGTTCAACAAGACAGCCGTGCCAGTCAGGTATCCCCCGAAGGATCCCAGAAGCAACCCTCGACTCAACGGAGGAGTCTGGGGCCCGTGGTATGAAGAGGAAAACAAGAAAAAGAAAACCAACAAAACCAAGGCAAAAGAAAACAAGCGAAAGAAAAGTAAAGCGAGGGCGAGAAAACAACCGGCGGCACACTCTTCAACAAAATACCACCCAAGTGTTACTGCCGGCTGAAGGCAAGACTTGCTGACTTGGTTAAGCTTAAATGGCCTGGTTTCTAGGTAATTCAAAGAATTTGCCTCAGAAATACCACTGCCAGTCAGTCCCCTTGGGCGTATTTTCATCTTGCTCTCTGCCAGCGGCTTCTGGCACCTGGCTGCCAGTGTGGACCAAACTATCCTCCTCCTGCGTGCCAAAGGCATTGCTTCTGTGGGCCACACAGAGAGCAGAGTGCAGTTATTTATTTCTCTCTGTCCCGTCAATGATTAGTCAGTTGACAAATCAGAATGCTTTGAATTGCAACAGAGACGGCGACCCGTAGAGGATGGAAATCACAGCGTAACATGGTTAGAAATGACATTTGACAACAGTCGAAGACTGTGTTACCTCAAAGGCCTAAAAACAGTATTTCTAAGAGAAATTTTTTATCTGTATCATATGCAACTTGGGCTTTTAAACTAATTCTACTTTGTGTTGCCTTTGCCGCTTCTCTTAGTGAACAGTTTGCACCTCACCTCATCCTACTTAGAGCAACAGCGGATAACGTCTGAGCATTGCCAGAAATGAATGTAACTATACCCCAAACACTTTAATAGGACAATAATTTCAGGAGAAAGTGCCTAATTTATTTTTCAAAAAAAGTTATGCAGATGATTTTAATTATTTTAATTAATTAGTTTCTAAGTAAGAATTGTATTCCAATTCTTTAAAGTTACTAAGCACTGTCATGCCGTAAATCACTGTTATATTATGTATGTTCATAAAATATAAAAGGAAACTCATTCAGAAAAAAATACAGCCTTCAGTTTTTCACCATTATTTGAATGTAAGACGATAAATATATTTTTAAAATTTTGTAAATTTGTGATTGTACAGAGTTGATTTTACTTTATTGTTTCCACCACGAACTATTTATATATATTAATTATTAAAGTGATTTATTTTATGGCATTAGTGTGGCTTTTCCAATTTCATTATTACACTTCTAGATACAATTGTATTATTCATTTTGACAAATAGAAATCTTCTTAGTGATTTTAGCTGCCCAGGCTGGCCTTGAATTTGTAATTACAGGTATAAAACAAATGCCTGGCAACAGGCAAAAGTTTGTGCAAATAGGAAGGGACGGTGTGCTAACATGGTAACAAATAAAGATTTTGTAAATGAAGAGAATTATTTTCTCACATGGCTACTGCATTGAGAACAATGTTTTGTTTTGAGAAATAACATATTATTTATATATATTATATATGCATATGTGTATGTATAAACCCTCCTCTTACATAAAGTATAAGATAAAAAATAGAAATTGAAGATGCAGATAATCTGAAGACAGAATTGAAGACAGGTGACCTGAAATGAAGCCAATCACAGGGCCATGGAGCAGCAACTGTTCCTGGCAGCCACGGAGGTTTTTTTGACATGTCTCCTCTTAATGCAGAAGCTGGGAAGCCACACCCGAAGTGCCACGGCAGCAGAAACTGTGGCCTGGAAACTAACAACCATGATAAAACAGTTGGTGATCGAGAAGGTGAGTGGGGCCTGCACCGTTTATCATGCAAATATGAGTCAGCAAAGGCTGTCCTTCATGATTCTGAGAACTTGTGAAGGCGTCTGCTAGCTACCAAACTACCAAAATGGGCTTAGTGGTTTGTTGTTATTGTTGTTGTTTTAAAGTGCTTGATTGAACCATTTTGTTTCTAAAGGGTATAGTTCCATTTTGCTCCATGGCATTTCCTGTAGCTTTCTCTCATGACAACATTGTCAGTCCATTTCTTTGTGGGATGCAAAACAGTGCTGTGACTGTTTTAAGAGATAACATAGGCTTTGTTAAAGTTATAACTAAACTAAGGTTTAGAAGAAAAACTGGTGTAAGTGATGCTTGGTTGATCCAGGCATGGTGGCTCACACTTTTAACCCCAGCACTGGTCTCTAAAGTGAATTTCAGGACATTCAAGGCTGCCATACTGAGAAACCTTGTCTCCAAAACAAAATAACAGATTTTACCATGTGGTCTTCTCTATGGTTCTAGTAAGGAAAGGGAGGAAAAAAGAACAAGGAGATAAATTAAGATTGTATTAACCCACAGTGGAGCAGAGTGGAGCAGGTAAGTGCTACCTATTGTGTTAGGATTATAAATAACTATAAATAACTGCAAATTCTTAATACTGTATACAACCAAAAGATTTTCTGCCAGAAAATGGCTAAAGTGATCTGTTGCCATTATGAAAATATTTTTATTTATTATTTGGCAGTTTACTGCGTGTAAACAATGTATTCTAATCAGCCCCCATTACCTACCCACACAGCCCACAGAACCCTCTTTTCTCCCTCCTGCTCCCTTTAAAAACAGAACTAATCACCTTTTTTCTTTTTCTTGAGACAGTATCTCTTTGTGTAATCCTGGCTGTCCTAGAACTTACTATATAGACCAGGTTGGCCTTGAACTCACAGAGATCCTCATGCTGCTGTATCCCAAATGCTGGGATTGAAAGAGCTTGCCATCACCAAGCCCAGATTTTCTTTTTGTTTCTAAACCAGGTCTCATGCAGCCCAGGCTGACTACTAATGCACTATGTCCATGAGAAGGACTGTCTCAGTTACAGCTCTATTTCTGTGAAGAGACACCATGACTAAAGCAACTAATAAAAGAAAACTTTTAATTGGAGGCGTGTTTACAGTTTCAGAAGGTGTGTCCATGACCACGATAGTGGGGAACACAGCAGCAGGTAGGCAGGCATGGTGCTGGAGAAGTAGCTGAAGCTTATATCTTATCTGCAAATTGAAGGCAGAAAGAGAGAGAAACTGGGCCTAGAGTGAGGTATCTAAGCCTCAAAGCCACTCTCAGGGACACTCCTTTTCCAAGAAGGCCACACCTCTTAATTCTTCCTAAACAGTCCATCAATTAAGAACCAAGCCTTCAAATATATGAAACTACGGGGGCCATTCTCCTTTACACCACCATGGTGGTCTTGAGCTTCTGATCACCCTGCCTCTACTTCCAAGTGCTGGAATTACAGATGTGTGCCACCATACCCACCTTAGAATTAATTATCTTTAATACCATTCCTCATAATAAAAGAATTGACACAAAGTTAAGAAGTTTCTAGAAGTATAAAAACTTATTACTGGAACATGGAGTTACAGTTAAACGTTCAGCAAAAAAAAAATCAAATAAAATAGAAAGCAAACCTTATCTGTATCATCTTTATTTCCTCATAACACAGACCACTGCCTTTCTAGCACAGTGCTGAGGGTTACAGAATGCACAGCCTTAAAAGTGATCTCCAGAAGAGAAGCATCGTGAATGACTTCTTTGTATCACTTTGGGAAAAGGAAAAACTGTAATTATCAGATAAACATTTGTGTCTCTGTAGAAATATGGATGCTGAATGATTCGTGGTTCAAATATTGGTATTTTTTTACGAAGCTATCCAGACTTACAGACTATGAATCTTGTTTCTGGAAAAAATGTGCCCCTCTCACCCAGCTTACTGGCCATCTGAGTGAAGCTGATTCATTGACTGAATATGATGTTAATCAAAGCACATACTCAAGATGTTCTCTCAGAAAGCTGAGCAGATTAGATCAGACTTATCTAAATCCTGACTGCACTCCTCTGACTAGAAGTTTCCTTGCTCTCAAATTTGCCACCATCCTGTCACAGTCTTTGTCAACTGGCAAATATAATTTCAGGGAACAATAAATTCTCTGTTAAAATATAATAAGAAAATAGTGAAGGCTCATTAGAAATGTCCTGCCTATTCATTCACTACCTTCTTTTTTTTCCCCAACTGGTAATTAAGTGGAAAACATGCATCTCACAAATCAGAAGTAAAATTTGTCTTCCTGGTAAAAGTCCAAACACAGTCATGAATGCCAGTATGTCATATGACCTTCTAGGACCAAAGCTTTCAGAATTAAAGCTACCTGGGGAGAGCCAAGTACTGACACCTAAATTCTAAACAACCATTGAAGTCTAATGCCCGAGTGTGAAGGCACAAGAGGAGGTTTGCCTGTGCCTTGGGAAGGTATCCAGAAATGATCTGCTGTCTATTTAATAGGAGAAACACACTAATTAGTTCTGTGCACATAAGTATTCATAAGGTGACTTTGTGCCAGAGCAACAGGAGACAGAATCCTCTACCCCACTTCCCAGAGGGGAGGGTGAAGGCAGAATGCAGACAGTTTGGGGGCACAATGGTAAATGATGTGTAGGAGAATCAATGGGCTTGGAGACACTTTGAAGGACAGAGTCTACTGTGCCCACAGAACAAAGGATTGCAAGGAATTCTCTTCGGAAGACCAGAATAAACTGGTTCAAAATAGAAGAAAATGTTGTGTGACAATGGTGTGTATGACGGTGTGTGGGTAAAACTTGTTTTAAGATTCAGCAGGCTGTATCTACATTTTGTTAGCATGTATGTATAATTAAATATATATATATTTAAATAAAGAGACAATGAATTAGAGATGAAGTTAGGAAATACAGAAATTAGAGGGATGAGTATTAAATGATATAAATGTAATTTCTGTTTACAATTATATATATACACTTATACACATATATGATATGTACACATACATAGATAATTTTTAAAGTAATTTTAAAACATACTTCAGTCTTACCTCTTGTGATAGGAGCTTAACTAATGAAAACTCTAGGAATGAACCACAGAGAGTTGCCTTCCTCTTTGGCAGATCAATATTTTGGCAAACAAGTAGATCTCACACTAAAGCGTCCTACATCTTGTGGTCTATCACAGTGAAGCTTCTTCCTACATCCTGTGTTTTAAATTCCTTTCACTTAAAACTATCACCTTGTGATAGTTTTATTACTTGAAACTACTTTTTATGTTTTTTCATGTCTCTGACACCAAACATCCAGAGAGTACCTAGCAGAAGAACTAGCTTAACATCAGTCATAGAAAATCCCTCTCTCCAACATGGGCACTGGTTGTCTGTGTTTAGCATTTCCTGGTAGGAAGAATCCTGTCCAACATCTATACAGAGAGAAAGGTAAGCACATTCACTATTCATTGCTGGGCATTTAAATTTAAAAACAGCAGAATAATGTTATAAATTATTTTTCTTTTCTTCAATTTTTGCTGAAAGCTACAGCTGCCACACAGTTCCAGATGTTAACTTGGCGGCTGCCGAGGTGTCCCGCTGTCTCTCTGCTGGCTTCAGGCAGTGCGGACTAAGTGATGAGCAGGATGAAGACGAACCACCCTTACCTACACTTGGCTTTGTGTTTTCCAGTTCCTGACGTCCACACTGGCCGCCAGCTGTGGCTTTCTACATCTCCCAAACGATTGTGATCGCAGACTCAACGGTTGTTCTTAGACACCAGTCTCAGTGCTCCACTAAAGAGATGAATGATGGGGGGAAGTAGAGAAATGATACTGAATTACTGTGGTTGCCGAAAGAGGGTGGAATGATCCCACGTTCATCTCTGGGAAACTGACATGAGCTTCAGGGTTAAATGGAGGGAGAATCGGGGTGGGATGCAGAAGGTATGCACAATGTAGCAGTCCTGGTTATGAGTAGAGTCTCCTTAATTATGGTCTCAACTTGGGTTCTGCAAGGCAGTTCCAAGAAGTTCCTTGCTTGAGGAAACAAGCCAGTTCACATGGGATGATTACACCCACTCCAGGGTACACAGCCTCATTTGTAATTACCCTCATCCACTGAGGTTCTTTTTGGCTAGACCTTGTTCTTCCTAAAATCCTAGGTGAGTGCGTGTTTAGGACAAAGGATACAGACTATCAAATGCCTTTTTGGGGTCTGGTATAGGACCCTGCAACACACTGCTGATAAGATGGCTCATTTATCATTATGCCCACAGCCTTGAAAGGGAATAAGAACGATTGGGATTTCCTAGCCTTTGGACGGCTACTCTTTGTGCGATTCTCATGGCTGCCTGCAGAGAAAGCAGCGATGCAGAAGTAGGTAGAGGTGCCAAGGTCGATCCTTTTGTTACCCTGCAGGCCAGTTCTCCTTAGCCAAAGCAATTTCTCAGTACCTAATATACAGGTATGATACATGTTTGGATTTCATGAAACCTTGACAACCTCCAGGTCCCCGCATCCTTTCCTGACGTGAAATAAGGCTCATAGAACCCAGGTAAACAGTGGTCAGTATTTGGTGCTTCCTCCCTGAGGCCTCTCAGCATAAAGAGATGGATTCTAGAGTTACCAGAACACCTGGTGGTCAGACCTGTGCCCCACCTGTAAACCGTAAAAGGCATGAAATGAGGGCAGAAAGGAAAGATGGGGGGTGGGGGGACTGTCTATCCACAAGTAAGATCCAGGTTTTTGGTTTTTTGGGTTTTCTTTTCTTTTTTTTTTTTCCAGAACAGTTTAGGAGTTGGAGCCCCTAAAGTCATTCTTAGCATTGGGAGCAAATCCATTTTCTCTTTCTGTTTAAAAAAGAACAGCAAGAAAAGCAAGTTCTACTATTTGAAGCCTCCCCAAATCTCACTTTGGGGAATTCTCATTCTCTCTCCAGGACCTGGGAGAGTTTTAAGATTCTTTCTCTTCAGAAAACCCATGTTTAGAAAGTTTCAGATCTTTTCTTTCTTTCCCTAGAAACAAAGTCAGCTTTCAGTCTTCCTGACCCACAGCCCTCAAGCCCAAGTCAGCACTTTCTCTGCCCACTTCAAATGTCTGCAGCTGGCCCTGTTGGCTTCCCTCAGATCCTGGTAGTGAAAAGTGGGTCCCTCCCCTGTTTCTTCTAGACTATCATGTTCCAAAACCCAGCCCTGATGTCACGAACTTAGAATTCCAGCACTAAGGAGACTAAGGCAAGATGGATGCTTGGGATTCAAGGCAACTTGGGTGATATATGGCAAGACTGTTTCAATATGAAAAAAGGAGGGATGAAGAGAAGGAAAGCGGCAGGAGAGAAGAATGAAGGGAAACAGGGAAAGGAAAGAAAACGAGAAGAGGAAAGGGAATCATATTTTAAATAAGAGGCCATCTTGTCAGCAAAGTTGGCCTCCAGGCCATTGCACCGGGTTCCCCTCTTCTTCCCCTCTTCTCCTCACAGCTCGTTCTGGTTATGCCCATTCTGGACTCCCCCAGATGCCCTGTCTCTGCCTCTGGCTATGCTTTCCCACACATATACAATAACCTTTTCCTCCACAATACCTTAGAGCAGTCATAGTCCTTTCTTTATCATTTCCTTTTTATTTCTTTCAACATTAATTCGGTGCCGACACTCGGGAATGGCAGAAATGAGCTCCCTTCTGGGGAACTCTGCCAAGCTGCTGATCTGACTCTCCTAAATGGATATTGGTTTCTCCTGGCTTCTGCCACTCACAAAATTTGGTTCCAAATTCTAGAGTCTGATTCTCTACCTGCTTTCTCTGGCTCTGCCTTCTCCTTCTCTTCTGGGTAATTGTCACTCAGCGTCACCTGCTCTGTGTACTGTTACTACCAAAGCCTCATTGGTGTGCCAAGAAGCTCCTCTTGCTCACCCTGAGCTCCAGTCAAAGAAGAAGAAATGCCTATCTTTTGTGATGTGGAACATGTTTCTCTCTTACCAGTTTCCCATCACGCTTAGAAATATCCCGGATGGAAATTCTTATTACTAAGGCATTTTACTCATTCCAGCTCCTCACTTCTCTCAGCTGCAGTAGTCTGGGTCTCTCCATTCCCCTCCCCTCACTTTCTCTCACCTCCCCTAGTACTACAGACCACCCAGCAGGACCACTACCGTTCTCTCTAGCCTGCAGGTCCTGCAGTTTCAGCTCTCAACGCCTACTTCCAAGTTTACGGGGACACCCCTCCTCCACGCAAGGTTCTGTTTTGAGACCCTGTCCCTCTCTTATACGGATTCGGAGTTTATTATTACAGTTTGGCTTTAGTGCAGAGCAATGGTCAAAAACTGGCACACTTGATTTCCAAGTTCTCACAGATTGTAAGAACTGCACAGACAAATGATCCCCAAATCGTTTATATCTAAGCCTGCTCTGCCCTCCACTTCCAAACATCTCTTATCTCTAAGGTACCACTCCAGAATCTGCTGCCTCTGTGATTTCTCTATGTTCTGCTCTCAAAATATCTCCTAAGACTGCTGTAAACTCTGCCTCAAGATTTATAAATTCACTGGATGTGCCTAAGAATCTGTAAAATGTTAGCAAAATAGCTTTAAAACTTATAACAAAGGTCTTATAACTAAAACTTATACATAGAAATTTTAATTTGCTGCAACATTCTATATATGTGATTTGGCTCTTGTTTAAAATATACTGTATATATAATTTAGATTCAACTCTTGTTTAGAAAAAAAAAAGATGTCTTTAAATAATAAACAATATGGCTTTCCTTGATATTGGGAGATAGCTTCAGTCATCTGGCCCAGGTTTGAAACCTCACATGCGCTAAACAGGCTTCTTAGCGATAAGTGAAGTTTAGGGTTGCTAGGATATAAATGTTCATCAGAATCGATGAGCCTTTAGGCTTAACTTCCCTAACAAAGGAAACAACCCTGACTTACAAGAAGGTCTTAGGCTCATGTCCCTACAGGCAAGCCAAGGGGCAACACAGGGTGACAATCATCCTGAAGCCTTGGCCTGCCATAATGCTCCCAGCTCTCTTCTTCTTTTTTTTTTAATTTTTTATTGAGAAAAAGAAAAAAAAAGTTTCTGCCTCCTCCCAGCCTCCCATTTCCCACCCCCACCCCCCACTCATCACCCCCTCCCCCCACTCCTCTCCCCCTCCTGCTCCAGTCCAAAGAGCAGTCAGGGTTCCATGCCCTGTGGAAAGTCCAAGGTCTCCCCCCTCCGTCCATGTCTAGGAAGGTGAACATCCAAACTGGCTAGGCTCCCACCAAGCCAGAACATGAAGTAGGATCAAAACCCTGTGCCATTGTCCTTGGCTTCTCATCAGCCCTCATTGTTCGCCATGGTTAGAGAGTCCAGTTTTATCCCATGCTTTTTCAGTCACAGTCCAGCTGGCCTTGGTGAGCTCCCAATAGATCAGCCCCACTGTCTCAGTGGGTAGGTGCACCCCTCGTGGTCCTGACTTCCTTGCTCATGTTCTCCCTCCTTTTGCTCCTTCTTAAGTGAAGCCCAATCCCTCCATGTCTGAGGAGTCCACCCTAGGTAACAATTAACTGAAAAGAGCAATGCCAGTGTGTCTAAGAAATAATCCTAGCAACCTTCTCAGAAATTGACCACATGCATGGTAACAAAACAAACCTCAACAAATATAAAAAATGTTGGAATAAAACCATGTGTCTTATCAGATCACCATGGTTTAAAACTAGAATTCAGCAGCAATATGAATTCCAGAAAGCCCACAAACACATGAAAATTAAACAATGCTCAGCTGAATCATCAAAGGGTCAAAGAAGAAATAAAGGGAGAAATTAAAGACTTCCTAAAATTCAATGAAAGTGACCACACAACATATCCAGATTTGTGGGATACAATGATAGCTGTGAAGAGGAAAGTTCATAGCACTAAATACCTACATAAAGAAGCTGTGAAAATCCCACACTAGTGAATTAGCAGAACATTTGTAAACTTTAGAACAAAAAGAAGCAAACTCACCTAAGAGAACTATATAGCAGGAAATAATGGAATTGAGAACTGAAATCAACAAAATAGAAACAAAGAAAACAATACAAAGAATCAATGAGACAAAGAGTTGGTTCTTTGAGAAAATCAACAAAGTAGACAAACTTTTATCCAAACTAACCAAAAGGCAGAGAGAGAATATCCAAATTAACAAAATCAGAAATGAAAAGGGAGACATAACAACAGACACTGAGGAAATAAAGAGGATCATCAGGTCATATTTCAAAACCTGTACTCCACAAAATTGGAAAATAAAGGAAATGGACAACTTTCTGGATAAATATCACTCACCAAAATTAAATCAAGACCAGATAAGCAAATTAAACAGACCAATAACTGCTGAAGAAATAGAAACAGTCATCAAAAGTCTCCCAACCAAAAAAAAAAAATAAAAAGGCCCAGGACCAGATGGTTTCAACTAAGAATTCTACAAAATTTTTCAAAGAAGAACAAATACCATTACTCCTCAAATTATTCCACACAATAGAAACAGAAGATAGAAGTCCTGCAAACAATGTCCTCTGGGAATTGAATGCATTGGCCCAAAAGACCACTTCCTAAATATAACCCCAGCAGCACAGACACTGAGAGAAACAATTAATAAATGGGACCTCCTGAAACTGAAAAGCTTCTGTAAAGCAATGGACATGGTCAATAAGACAAATGACAGCCTACAGAATGGTAAAAGATCAGACCAAGATTTGATCTCCAAAATATACAAAAAACTCAAGAAATTGGTCACCAAAAGAATAAATAATCCAATTCACAAAATGGAGTACAGACCTAAACAGAGAACTCTCAACAGAGGAATCTAAAATGGCTGAAAGACATTTAAGGAAATGTTCAGCATCCTTAGTCATCAGAGAAATGCAAATCAAAACAACTCTGAGATTCCATCTTACACCTGTAAGAAAGGTCAAGATCAAAAACACTGATGACAAGTTATGCTGGAGAGGTTGTAGGGAAAAGGGAACACTCCTTCCTTGCTGGTGGGAATGCAAACTGGTATAGCCCCTTTGGATGTCAGTTTGGCAATTTCTCAGAAAATTGGGAAACGACCTTCCTCAAGATCCAGTAATACCACTTTTAAGTATATATCCCAATTGTGTCACAAGGACATGTGCTCAACTATGTTCATATCAGCATTGTTTGTCATAGCCATAACCTGGAAACAACCTAAATGCCCCTTGACAGAAGAATGGATAAGGAAATGTGGTACATTTACACAATGGAGTGTTGTGATCTAGCTGCCCTCACTCCCCTTGACTGACAGCAGAGCTTCCTTGTGGTCTGTAATCGACAAGGATGTTTGTGTTCTTTCTGGCCAGTGATTTTCCACAAAAAAAAGTAGAGGTATAAAAGGCTTTAGCTCAGGGCAAAATACAGGTTGCTGTTCTGCCACCTGAAAAGAAGCCTCCCTGTCTCAATCCCAGCACCCCTCACTAGTCTTGGCATCCAGGCTGTGCTGGTGGCACAGCAATGGAGTACTACACAGTAGGAAAAAAAAGACATCTTGAATTTTTCAGAAAAATGGATGGAGCTAGAAAATATCATTTTGAGTGAGGTAACCCAGACCCAACAAAGACAAGTAACACAGGTACTCACCCATAAGTGGTTTTTAAACATAAAGCAAAGAAATACAGCCCACAAATCACAATCCCAGAGAACCTAGACAACAATGAGAATCCTGAGAGAGACTTACATAATCTAATCTATATGGGAAGTAGAACTAGACAAGATCTCCCGAGTAAATTGCGAGCATGGGATCTTGGGAGAGGGCTGAACGGGAGGGGAGAAATAGGAAGGGGGGGCAGAGAAAAATGTAGAGCTCAATAAAAATAAATAAAAGAAGAAATAATCCTAGCAATGCATTTGCCGTGGAAATCTCCCATCTGCCTAAGTGGCTAGACTGATAGTCTCCTGATTGTGTTTAAGTTGTTCAAAGTATAACCTGGGACTGGGGCAGGAAAGCAGTTTTAAGTGAGCCCGTATAGGTGGAATGGATAAGCGTAAGTTCTATCTATACAGGTTAGTAAATTTTCCTGTTTGAGGCCAGTTACCCTTTGGGCATTAGCCAGAACCGGATAAATTTTGCTTATAATTAAAGTGCTGCTTCCTCACGTTTCCTCTCTGCGTGTAATGAGTTCTCACAGGAGGAGGCTAGATTTCTCTGCTTCAGTTTCACTGTCCTTATGTCTTCCTGTCATCTTGAAGAAGTGAGTCTTCAAGAACACAAGTCACAGTCAGCACAGCAGAGCAGTGTACAAGGCATACATTTAAAGCTCATGCAGAGGTCAAGGGTCATTACTGGATAGAAACTCTGCAGTTCTGACCCTAAGGTCGAATAAAAAGAAAAGCACAACTTCTGCCCACCATCCCTATCTTCCCTTCCTGAGATGGGAAAACCTCCTTCTCCTTCAGTCTTTTAAGTAGGGAGCTTCACGTGTGTGTGTGTGTTTGTGTGTGTGTGTGTGTGTGTGTGTGTGTGTAGCTCTATCCCTTTCCTCTGTCACTCTCCTCCATGGTTTTCAATCTCTCACTGATTCCAGAATTTGTTTACCAATTGGCTAAATTGAATTCTGGCAATCCACTCTCTGTTGTGCCCCGGCACCACTAGAGCTGAGGTTACAGATATGTGTCACCATGACCGTTTTTATTTGACTGCTAAGGATGCAAACACTGGTCCTCATGCTTCCATGGCAGGCGCTTTGCCGACTGCGTCCCCCCTGACATTCTTTTGGCAAGCCTTTGAAACCCAAGTGAATTTTCTCAGAGAGGTAAAAGAGTTAGAGAGAAACCCAGACTGCCAACCATTTGGTTCTGAGGGGAAAAAAAAGCTTATTTTCCTTTCCCACAAGTGTTCTTTTGCCCAGGTGCTGGCAACATTTGCTCAGAAGGCTCTAACTTTTCTGAAACATAAGAATATTTGCTTCTTCACATTGCTCAGTGGCTGTCTGTGGGTGGAGGCTGGGATAGGGATCAACCACAGATAGGTATGACGGAATCTTTTGGAATAAAGGGAGAATTTATAACTGAGCCATGGAGATGACTGTACAGCTGCATAGGTAATGTACTAAAGACTCCTAACGTATACACTTACAAAGAGCAATTTATACAGTGTATAATGGATTAAATGAAGGTTGCCAATTGGGAAAATTGTCTTCAGTTCATACATTTCACAAAATATTAATTCTTGAAATACATAAAAACTCCTACAAAGCAATGAGAGAAGTAAAAATTGTTTTATGAAATGACATATGTATAAGCAACAAATTCATAAAAAATAAGATCAGAGTCATTAAATACCACAGAAATACACCTAAAAACCATAGCATTCCTGCTATGCACTTCTATAGGAAGTGAAATGAAAGACACTATAAAATAGCACCAATTATGTTGAACAAAAGAATCAAAGTTAATGCAGTCTCTTCATCTGAAACCTTTTGGGCATACCAGTGAAGTTGAGCATATATCAAATATTTTTGGTTGCATTAATCCAAGCTACTAGTGTATGCCACTATGGCCTGTAACTTATACTTCTAGGGATATACCCACAAGCAGTGTGTTTCATATATTCAGCAAAATTGTCATAAAGATGTAAAAAAAACCCAGTATTCTAAATAGCTCAATTCTGTAATTTTTTCCAAATACCCACCAATAGGAGTGCAACTGTGGTATGCCCTTAAAAAGAAATGCTATCCTATGGAGGAAGGAAGTATTAGGAGCTTACTGAAAGGGCACAGTTGGGGATTCTGGGTGTAGTGGTTTGAATTTTAGTGGCCTTTATAGATTCACATATTTGAATGTCTGGCTTGGTCCCAATGGATGGGACTTTCTGAAAGAATTAGGGCATATGACCTTGTTGGAGGAGTTGTGTCACTGGTGGGGACTTTTAGGTTTCAAAAGCCCACACCTGTCCCAGTTAGCCTACCCCCCCAACCCCGTGTCTCTGCCTCCTATCTGAGTATAAGATACAAGTTTTCAGCTACTGCTCCATCACCACATCTGCCTGCTTGCTTCCATGTCCCCTGCTGTGATTAGTCATGGGTTCACCCTCTGAACTGTAAACTCTCAATAAACTCTTTCTTCTGTAAGTTACCTTGGTCATGGTGTCTCTCCACAGCAATCAGAAAGTAACTAAGACGTGATATTTTTTCTTTGTTTTCATCTGAGAGCCATTTGTGAAAGTACAGTCATGTTCTTGAGTTTTATGGCCCTGTATAACTGTGCTGCTGTTATTCCTGTTTTAGTGCTTCACTTCTTTCTCAAAGCACCTCTGCCGAGTCCCCTCCGCACGTCAGCATGGCTACTCTGTGCATATGTAGTTAAGTAGGATTCCCACTTCCAGGTAGCTACACAATTCCAGCAAGAAAAACAAGATGCAGGTAGCAGAGTGTCTTGCCCATTATGGTATCCAACGAGCACAGAACACAGCATTTGGCAAAGCAGCTTCTCCACTGAGCCACCTCCATCGTCCCTATTACAGTCTGAGTAGTTCAGATTAGTTCCTTTGCAATTGCAGCAACAAAGTGAGGCCACGTAACTAAGATCATATGAGTAACATGAGTACAGTTAATCAGATTCAGAAGTGTAATGGAGCCTACATGTGTATTTAATTCACAAATGAGTCATGTCGGCTCGTCACAACCCAAATTTTAAAATTTTTAAAAATATGCTGTGAAACAATCTTTGTACATTGTAAGTATGTTTTACTCTCATTGGTTAATAAAGAGCTGGTTGGCCTATAGCTGGGCAGGAAGAGATTGGGCAGGAGAGCCATATCAGGAGAATGCTAGGAGGAAGAAGGTGGAGCCTGAGGAGTCGCTAGAAGACACAGAGGAAGCAGGACAAGAACATGCTGTACTGAGATAAGGTACCAAGCCGTGGGGTAGAATGTAAATTTTTTTTAAAAAAAGTTAATTTAAAATATAAGTGTTAGTTAGTAAAAAGCCTGAGCTATTGGCTGAGCATATATAATTAATATTAAGCCTCGTTGCGGTTATTTGGGAGCAGTTGCCGAGACACAGAGAAACTCCAACTACAAGAATTATGGCCTTGCATGTATGCTATCATATTAATTCCTCTTGATTGCTCTGCTATGCTAATTTATCCCCTGGGTCCATCCTTCTGTTCCCTGGGTCATCCCACTCTTCCACTCCTTTTTTCTCTATTCACCTCTTCTCAACACTGACTCTTCGCTTTCCCATTTCTTCCTTCACCTTCCTACAACAGTTATAATCGGCTTAATAACTCTACTAGCTAAAGGAACTTGTTTGCTTAAACACATTAGAATCTATGTGCGTGTTTTCTGTTTTGTTAACTTTTAGGTTACCATACAGAGCAATCTTATTTATGGCACTTTTATATGCATTTTGTTCTCATTTACCCCTGTGCCTCACTCTCTCCTGTAACCCCTAATATTCAAATATTAGTATCTTCACCTTTAGCTAAAGATCCTGAGGATATCTAATAAGTGCAAAAGGCTTAATTAACTACTATCAGATTCACAATTTTCTTTCCATGTTTAATTATAATAGTTCTGCTTGTATAAGTTATAATACCCTGACCTCATGTTTTACTGTATTTCCTATTGAAAGGGGAACATATTGATGGGTTATGTATTTTTAAGTGAATGAATATTTACCCTGAAATGAGACAACTGAAGTTAGGCTTTTTGAATTAGGAATTGTTCATATATAATTATATTGTTTTCTGTTTTCCTTACCTATCCCTGTTTTATCATCCAAAACCATTTCTTGTTTTCTTCTAATATCTTTTAATTTTTGCTTAGCAAACTTTACTATAAAAATACAAATAAATCAAAAACATAACACCAAAATTTGGTAGACCCAAAGTCTACATAACTTAATGAACTTCTATATACCTAGAACTGGCATTTGAAACAGAAGCTATGAAGCTTCACATTAAATTCATGGTTTTGGTATCAAGTGAATTTAATGCACTTATCCACCACATTCCCTGGCCCCAAATCCATTACAGAATTAAGATTTTTAAAATAAATTAGCTATCAATTTGTAATCATAATTTTTGTAAGTAAAATTGACATGAAATTGAATTTGAAAACCAGGGAATGAAAACAATAAGAAGGATCAGTTGGTAGAGTACTTGCCAGGCAAGTTTGATGATGAGAGTTGGAGTCCCAGAAGGCACACAAAAGTAGACAGGTCAAAGGAGAACTAACTCCACAATTATCATCTAACTTCCAGCCATCCATAATGGCACATACACACACACACACACACACACAAACACTCCTGGAGCATGCACAACAGGTATGCACATAAACACATAATACTAACTAAAAAATAGTAATTTTAAAAACCCGTGGACACAAAGATAGGTGACTCTCCTCAATACCATCTCACCAACCCTTGACAAGAATTATAGTCTAACTTTCAGACAGTGATGTATTTGCCCAGTTTGCACTGCATTTTGGAAAACCGTTTTGTAAGACGTGGTTTGAATTATCTTTGACTTCAGTAAACTCACTTATTAATCTAAAGAAACAGTGCCTATTTTGTGGGTTGCCTAATTTCATATCCAAATGGAGCCTATTACCACACCATAAGCCTTCTCTTCTCTCTGAATGCATTCCAACCACTTTTCCACTATGAATTATTCTATTCCCTTTACGATCCACAAGTAAATCTGGCTTTTTATTAACGGGAAAAAGCTCTGATTTCCTGTAGCATGTTATTGAAGCTAATCTGCTCCATAATTGATTTGCCCTTTGCAGCTTCTCTTTGACATTTATCTCTCTATGAGCAGCGGTTGCCAGTCTGCACATCTTGTTAGCTGATTTGGGAGCTGTACATATTCATTAAACACAGCCACACTCACGCTTGGGAGTTTCCCTGTAACTTCCGGCCTAGTCTTACACTGAAACATGGAGGATCTATTATTGGCTTGTCGATTTCAGATTTCTCAAACCCAGGTCTTACAATTTAGCTGAAAATGGAGAGGAGATGTTGGCACATACACTTTTTGAATATTTCTCAACATTCTTTCATTTTTGAGGCTGCACTGGTGATTGGGCTCTTTTTCATTACCTTTTTTTTTTCTTGAGAACCTAGGTGCATCCTTTAGGGTACGAATCCTCTATAGCTTTTCTGAAGAAAGCAACCCAATCATAATGTCATGACAATGTCACTCACCCAGTTTTCAGTTCATTTCACAACAGGTGATATTTTTTTAATTCCTATAGTACTTGAAAATTAAACCAACATCGTTGAATATTCTTTATGATTGTATGTAAAAAGAGATGGTTAATGTCAATTACATAAGATCAATGATTTCATGATTTATTTTGTTCCCTTTGCCTAAGTCAAAGAAGCATCGTTGATGCTGAAAGGAGGGGAAACTTGTACTGAGAGGCATCCTGTGCTCACATCTATCTTCTAGAGAGCACACAAGAGTACAGGTATTTTACTGGTTAGATCCCATGTTGATGGTTTTTCTTTATATCTGTTTTTCTCTTTTATATTTTTAATATTTTATTTAGTATAATTCTTTATCGAATCTTGGGGAATTTCACCTCATGTGCCACAATTCTGCTCACCTCCCATTCCCCCATATCTTCCCTGTTCCCCTGCAGCGACTTCCCAAAGAAAATCCTTAAAAAAAAATCAAACTAAAACAAAACATGCAAACAGATAAAAACCAAAAGAAAAATATAAAACAAAAGAACAAACAAAACAAAACAAACAAATCATCATCAGATCATGATGGCTCTGGTGGCAGCATGAACCCCAGAAATCAACAAGGCCACAGGATGTGGCCCTAGCCCCGGGATTCTGTGCAACCTTTGTTTACACAGACCCTGGCTACAGTGGGACCACATACCCAGACATGGTCCTCAGCAGCAGTGAGTAGGTGATGTCACCATTGTCCCAGGTGGCAGTGCAGGCCACTACACTGTGCATGGCCCCAGGGACAACACGGCCCTCTGACACTAACATGGCCTCAGGTCTCTGGCATCTACATGGCCTTCAATAGGGACCTCAAACATAGACACAGTAGGATCACAGACTCAGACATGGCCCTCAGCTGCAGCTCTGCCTGGATGTCACCACGGGATCACATAACAGCAACGACCACTTAGATCTGTACGATCCCAGGTGCAGCATATCTCTGAGTCACCAACATGGACTCAAGTGGCTGACCTGACCTCAGGTATCAACATGGTCCTCAATGGCAACATGGGTCACAGACGTCAACAGAGACCCAGGCTAAAGTCCTGTGCTTTTAGACCAGGCATGTGTACAGGGTATTTTGTCTGTGAGAAGGAAAATGTTGGACTAAATCGAAACAGTTCAACAACAGAAAAGATTGATTCTTTGCAAGTCATGGTGTCCAAAAATAGATGTCTCCAACCTTTGATGTTGACACAGTCTCTGAGTTCCACCTGACTCTTGCTTCATTTTTGGGCTTTAGTAGGTTAGCAGAACTCAGCTCTATCCTCTCTGTACCTCATACTTATTCTCCAACTTGAAGAGTCTTGGACGCAAGGAGTGGTTATGTGTCTACTTATTCCTGAAAAAACATAAAATGATGTGTCTATAATTCCAAGTAAGAAAAGAACATACTATTACTGCTGACAAGATGTTCAGAGTTTGCCACTAACTGGCAGGAACCTTGTGTTCTATTACTGAAATGGCTGACAAGGAGCTTCAGGGAAGAGGATGCAGTTTATCAAGGAGGGGAAGGCAGGTGGCAGGCACAAGAGGTAGCTGGCCACGTGGTACTGACAGTCAGGAAGCAGAGAGCTAATGGGAAGAGGAACTGAGCAATGAAGCAAACCCCAAGGCTTAACCCTTGAGGTCCTCTTCCTCCAGTGATGTTGTACTTTTAAAAGTTCCACAACTTTCCAACATGGTATCAAAAGCAGGGAATCCTGTGAACCTATGGGAGTCATTTTAACCTTCAAACCACAATGAATACATTCTGGGAAAAGTGAATCATGAAACGTCACAAACTAATGTGACTACATCACCAGGCATGTAACTGTATGTAACCACCATCATTCATGAGATATACTGTTAACCAACAAGTTCTTTGTTATATGGAGTGTGACCATATACTATTATTATTTATACTGAGTAATCATAAAAATGCAGCTAATAAGAGGTATATTTAAACACATCATTGTTAAATGCATTATATGAGGCATTAGCTCAGTCATTAAAGCTCATGACTAGGTTAAAATGTTTTTAAAACAGCTGTGGGTGACTCACTAAAGTAAACTCATCAGGTGAAATTACTGGAGGACACATTTCAGCTCAGTATAAACAAGATCATTCCAGCAATTAGTGCTACTTGCAGTGGAACGTGGCGGCCTCTCAAGACATCGTGTTTCCTGTTGTTGAAAGGAAGCTGAGAGAAGGGGAGTCTAAACAGGCAGAACGCATCCAGGCTCCCTGTGTGAAGGGACATGGAGCTCACTTCTCTCAGGCTGCTGGAACAGCTCACAAAGGCATTCAGTACAGTCAGTGAGTCGAGCCCTCACTGCCCCATGCCAAGCTTCCTGCTAGCAGTGATTCCAAGAAAACTACAGTGGGAATCTACCTTCAACACAGGAGGCATTGCCCCGTGTTGCCTGAATTGGGTAGGAGAAAGAAAGAAAGAAAGAAACTGAATGTACCATACTTAGGAGCTTATAGGAATAAAGTCCCTACAAATCACCTAAATTAATTAAATTTGCCCCTCATAATCTCATTTTTGCGAAAGTCATACACCTCTATCCAATTCCATTCCATCCCTGTCATCAAGGGAGATAAGACCAAGTTTAACTATTATTTATTTGATTCTCTAAAAAGAAAAAAGAAAAAAAAGGAAAAAAGAAAATAATCATGACACACTAGCATGAGAAGACAAGCTGTTGCCAAGGAAACGTGAGTGCACAGTTCCTTTCCTGAAGCCCCTCCCTGTTCTCATCTGACCTCACTTTTGTGTCACTGAAGTGTGAACATGCTGCATTTTCCCCTCCCTCTCTGACAAGTTCTCAAAGTCTCACTCCTTTACTTTCCTTCCGTTCTGCTGGCTGATGCTTTGTAACTTTGGCAAACACATTTCTCTGCCTTGAAAGTAAGGATATCCTCACCCTGTTTACACATCTACCTTGAATTTTTTTATTACATTAAAAAATATAGTAATGAGGAACAGTTCGGGAGGTGGTGGTGCATGCCTTTAATCCCAGCACTCAGGAGGCAGAGGTAGGTGAGTTCAAGGCTAGCCTGGTCTACAAGAGCTAGTTCCAGAACAGTCAGGGCTGTTACACAGAAACCCTATCAAAAAAAAAAAAAAAAAAAAGGAACAAATCTCACAATAAAAAAAAACTATAATTTACTAAGATGTTTGTTTTGCCTTGGGGCTTGAGGAAGGTTCTTTTGAGCTTTTGTTGCTGTTAGTTTAGATTTTGGCTTTTTTAAAATGAGAAAACAAGCATGAAGTAGGTGGGTAAAGAGGTGGGGAGGACCTGGATGGACTTGGGTGGGAGAGAACATATCGCACGAAAAAAATTTAAAAGCTTATAAGAACAAAAAACCCATTAGTGTACATCTAAAATAATTTAGGTTGGTTAATACATTGCATTTTATATCAATATTGAACATCTATTTGAGTTTTCTAATCATATTTTCACTTGAGAAGTTTCACAGTGGAATTTTATTTGCTTCAATATACATCAAAATGAATGTAATCATTTTAATTTTCCTTTGTGGTGCTAAACTTCATGTATCAGACCTCTGGAAGCCCTTTCCAAGCCTGACATGAATGTTCTTTTTCCATTCATCTCAAATATTCCTGAAATCATCTTTGATTTCTGTTAAGATCAAGATTTTTCTGATATAAAGATAAGGAATCATCCAGGCTTAAAGGCTTATGTCTGCAAACCTAGTCTTCAGGGAGCTGTGGGCACTGCATAGTGAATTCCAAGGCAGCCTGAGGTAGAGAGCAAGACCTTTTCTCAAAACAACAACTGCCAGAAAAATAAGTAAAGGACACAACGTCATGTGTTCAGCTATAATTCACAGTGCCCACCTAAGTTTGGAAATAAAGACTATAAGAAGCTACGATGCTTATATGATAGGTCTTATGTGAAATTGTGCCTTGTGACAGAGAAATCAGAAAGGACACCAGAGGACTTAGGAAATGAGATGGAGTTGCTAACGAGTGGACCGTGCCTTAGCTCTTCACAATGGTGAACATGTTATGAGGGTAACAATAGTTCCCAAAATTTTCTTAACATTGAGACTAAATATAGGTGCCTACCAGAATCTAGAGGAAGTAGGGAATTAGTTAACAATAGTGTTTCCTAGAATTCTACTTTCTACTTAAAAAAAAAAAAAAAAGAATGCAGCCAGAGAAAAGCAAATGGGCTTTTCTTTTCTAGAAATGACAGGATGTTTAAATGAGACAGTCAGTCGGAAAGAGCTCAAAGGCTCTTGTCTGTTCTTTCTTAAATATATTAATCTTTTAATTAAGTTAGAAACAAAAATAGTAAACTGGCCGAGCAAACTCATAAGAGACAATCTAACATTTTGTGGCTATAGTTCATGTCTCACAGCGAGGATAAAGGAGCTTTGTGGGTTTTCCTTTGGACTTTTATTTTTAATCACTGTCTAGTAATTAAAATATAAGTTTCAGCAGATCAGTCAGCTGATCTCCTCAAATACCATCTCCAACATCAGCATCAAAGGCAGTGGAAAGAAAGCTCAAAGAAATCTGAGACGATTTATACGTGTACTTACTTCTGAATAAAACGAAAGGTAATGGTTAGTTCAGAATGACATCCTTGGAGTGTATCTTGAAGATATATTTCTTCCACAAAATAGAACTGGTCTCTCTTTCAGGATGTGGCTCTGTGGGTGCAAGAAAAATGTTAGCCCTTTTACGACTTCATGTGGAAACTTTAGAGACAGATCAATTATCGCCAGTCCAGTTGCCAACCATTCATGTGATACTGGTTTGTGGTACTTTGCCCCAGAGAGCTTCTTAAAGTGTTGCATCTGTCCAGAGTCATTCATAAACCTTAGCATCTTCCAGACCTGGTGATGCTCCCAAGAGCATCAGCTACAAATTTCCTACATCCATCCTCAGACACAACATATGCCGAAAATGCAAAAGGAGTCTTTACTTCCCTTCCACGACTCTTTGTTTTTTTTTTTAATTATTGAGAAGTTCGCCAATGAAGGGGACTATCTGTCATAATTTTCAATTAGGACTACTGAAAAACTTTGTTTTCTGCAGAAATATAATGGTTTTGAAGTATACTGTACCTGGGATGGAAAAATGGCTCAGTTAATAAACTTCCCACCATACAACCATGAGGTGCTTAGTTTGGATCCCAGCACCCACATAAAAGGCTAACATGGTGATGTGCATATATATACACAGCCCCAGTATTGGAGTGTAGGTGGGAAACAAGTGGATCCTCACAGCTCACTGGTCAACCAGGTTAGTGAAATGGTGAGCTCCAGATTTGGTGAGAGAACTCGCCTTCAAAATTAAGGTGGAGAGCAATCGAGGAAAATACCCGATGTTGACCTTCATACATACACGGCACATACAAACATGCAAGCACATACTATACCGAATATACACACAAAAAATAAGTTAAAAGAAAGATGCTGTATTAGTACGTGTGTGTTGGAAGACAAAATCGTCATGGAAACTGTCAATGTGGAATCCATAAGAATTTGTAAACAAAAAATAGCATCAAATGCAAACAAAGCTTACTGTGAGATAAGGAAGCACAGATATCAATCAAATTCTCACCTATTTTTACTTTATTATCAATAATATGTATGGGAGGAACTTACTTTTTCTTAAACTAATATGCAGAATAACTGTATCGTATATGTATAGTTTCCAAAATTTATTATTATTGTATTAATCCTGTTAAGGAGACAACAAAAATAAGAATAGAAAAAACTGACCTTTCCTTCGAAGTCCAGTACAGCTTGAGGCAAATCTCAAAAGTATAAAAGTAAATTTATGAAAGAAGTAAGCACCCCAGATGTTCCCAAGCCCACTAGCTCTGTTTGCTACTCATTCACAACAGTTCTGCAAACTGGAACACTCATTTATTTAGGATTGTAATGTGTGCTTGGTAAATCGTTTACTTCATTATAATGAGGTGTCCTTTATCTCTTTTGGTTAGTTTTAGCTTGATAGCTATCTTTTTCAGATACTAGGGTCGTTATGTCTGTTTGTTTCCTGATCTCATTTGCTTGGAATACTGTTACGTACAAAAAAAAAAAAAAAAAAAAGGCTTTTGTTTCTTTAATTCTTTCAGCCATACTGTATTTTAATTAAAGAGTTGAGACCATTATTATTAAAAGTCATTATTAAGAAGTGTGTGTTGATTGTAGTCTTTTTGGTTTTTTTTTTTTTATCATTTTGGGGCTTTTTGTTTGTGTGTGTGCTTAATTGTACTGGATATTTTAGTAATTACTGTTTCATTTGTTTTCTTTCTAGACTGTCTTAGTTATAATTATTCTTCTCTTCAGTCTAAAGAATTGCTGCTAGAATTCTCTTTAGGGTTGGTTTTGGGGGACATGAATTTTTTAGACTTGTTTGTATAATACAGGTTTTCTTTCTCCTTCAATTATGGCAGATAGTTTTGCTGAGTACAGAGATCTAGATAAGCAGTCATGGATGTTTATGATTTGGAGTGGATTGCTCCAGGATCTTCTGGATTTTCAAGTTTTCATTAAGAAATTAACTGTCATTCTCATGGGTTTTACATTATATGTGACTTGTATTTAAATCTCTTCTGATTTAAATGCTTTTCTTAGTTCTATATGTTCTTAAACTATTTTATGTTCTGGGGATTTTTTCCCCAGTCTTTTCTATTTCATTTTCTGCATGCATCTGGTATCTGTGTTTTCCTTTTTTCTTTTTGTGTCTTAGTTTGAGAACTTTTATTCTATAATACTGTTGAAGATCTGGTCTGTGTAATTTACTTGGGATTCTTCTTCTTCATTTATGACCATAATTTGAAGACTTATTTTTTTTCATGGTGTTTCACATGTTCCATATGTTTCATTCCTCTGGGTGTGTATATGTGTGTATATGTATGTGTGTATATTTGTATTTAATCTTTAATACTCTTTGTTTATGTTGCATAATTCTTATATTTTATCTTTGAGACGTGACATTCGATTTTCTACTTGATCCATTCTAGCAAGAATCTCCCCAGAGTTTTATTTTATTATTCAGCTCTTCAATTCCATCTTTTTTTCAGCTTGAGTTCTCTTCACTATTTCTACCTCTTTCAAATTTGGTTCTCAAATACTGGGTTGTCTTTATCATTTCACTCAACCTATGTTTGCATTTTCTTGGGCATCACTCAAGCATGCATTCTCGGCAAGTGTTCTCTTTCCATTCACTGATCTGTTCGTTTGTGTCTTTTTTTAAACTCCTTGGATTCTTTAAGGAAGATTATAATTGTTCTTTCTAGTTCTCCATCTTCAATTTCACTTAGGTTATTTCTCGTTGGAGAACATTTATAGGACTGGTGGATTTGGGGAGTGGGGCATACTGTCTTGACCTTTCAATTGTTTCTGCAATGAGATCTGGGCATGTGGACTCCTCGTATTGGTTACATATATGGTGTGGATATTGTAGACTATGGTGAAGCAAACAATATACAACCTGATACAAACCTGGGGTTTACAGAAGCACCAGTAAGGCTCGCTAGATTGGAACCATGCCTGTGGGATTCAGGGTAGGCCTGGGATTTAGGGAATATATGGGAAGGTTAGGGTGAGGCTGACTCACAAAGATGGATCAGGGAACAGGATTTGTGCCTGGAAGCTGGATCTAGCCTAAGTAGGTATAGAGGGTCTGGAGTTTGGGGAAAGGGTGTCCCAGGGGATGCAAGCAGGTTACTTGCAAGCAAGCAGCATATGGACTGGCTGGACGGTTCCTGAGATTCAAGGCTCAGAGGGTCTCAAAAGTCACTGATGGAGTAAATGATGCCAGAGAAGGTCATGATCCCTTCGAGGAGCCACAGGAAAACTTGAGTTTGGCTCAATACAGTCTTAATCTCTCCTACAAGACTGAGATTGAGGTGATGGTGCATGCCTTTAATCCCAGCACTCGGGGGCAGAGACAGGCAGATCTCTGAGTTCAAGGCCAGCCTGGTTTATGAGAACTAGTTCCAGGACAGGAACCAAAAGCTACAAAGAAACCCTGTCTTGGAAAAAAAAAAAAAAAAAAAAAAAAAAACAAAGACTGAGAACTGAGAATGCCAGAGCTGTTTTTCACTAAGTTGTAACTGAGTAAAATTTTCTAGGGTACTGGGCCATGCTGATTTGCTAACAGAACTGGGGGACAAGAAGGAAAACGAGAACATGTAGCTACAATAGAAGATAGACTGTATGTCCACTGTGTAGCTGAGGCAATGATGTATGTCCCACAATCACCATGGGTGTTGACTAGAAATTATCTTCCTAGTACCTTTGATGCTTGCTCTGAGACAGGAGACGCCCATCCACAACAAGGAATGAAATCCACCTTCCATTGCAGAAAGGAGGGAGAGGGACTCGTTAAACCAAGCTGTGGAACCATGAAGGAAAAGGACCCCCACATCCTGTACTCTCTCCAGAGTCAATAAGCACCTGGCATTTAGAAAACAAGCCTGCCACAGAGAAGAAGCTGCCCGTAACAAGAGAGAGAAGAGTTATCCACCTCGACTGCTTGTGAGCATTTAAGTGCTGTTTCTGCTAACAAATTAAATGATCATCAAAGAACTATGTCCAGTCGTCTATGGAAATACAGTTTTAGATTTTCATCCTTCCTACTCCAGAACCGAAGTGAAGTCCTTGAAAAGAGGAAAACTAAGCAATGAAAGAGTTGTCTGTCACCATTAACCTAAGTCCCAAACCGCTGGACACTGAAGAAAGAAAGGTCGGAATGCAGGCCAGGTCTTAGGTTCCAGAGGAGACGACTGTCCTAGCAGTAGTAGGTTGTGGTGTTAGTCTATGTGAAATGCTCCCTCCCGTCATTTCTTAAAGTTCCTCTTAGCGTGTAATTCCACAGGAAAGGTGCTTTTCTCTCTATTCTTGCAATACACTGTGTTAGTGTTCTCTGGCTTTCATGGCTGCTGCTGCCAAGAAAGTAGTTGTTAATTTGATTTTTCTTGCTTTGTGATGAATCTGATTTTACCCTGTGATGCTTTGACCAGCTCAATCTTAATGTCTTACTTCTGCTATAATTAGTTGCTTATTTGTTTTCATTTACCTCCTTGGAACTCATGTACCTCCAGAGTTTGATGTTTATGGTCGCATGGGTTCTGGAAGCATAAAAATTTTCTTCAAGGGTTTCCTGTGCACTGTCTTCTATTACTTAAGAGCTGTTATTACAGGTATCTAAGAACTCATTCCTCTGTCCCCATTCTAATATTTTTATTTCCCTCCCTCTCTTTGATGCATCCTGGATCATTTCTCTGAAAACATCTCACAGCTAGAAACTCTGTCTTCACCTAGTAAATATTTTTTTTCATTAATCATATTTTTATCTTACTTTTGTGTTTTAATTTTTAGAACTATTTTTAGTTTTTTTTATTATCAATACAATCTTCACATTTGCTTATATTTATTATTCTCTTCTCTTTCCTAGAAGATTCCATAATCATATTTTTTTTTACCTGATTGTTACAAAGTCAACAGTCTTTGAAGGTATATAGCATGTTTTCTGTCTGGTCTGCTAACCTTATTTATTGCTTACTTACATTTTTAATATTTTACTGTAAAATGATATCCATTTGAACTAAAAAAAATGTGGGGAAATTGGTTTCCTAAGTTATTTCCTCTGCTGGAGGTTTGAGTTTCATTTTCTTAGGTCCTTGGGGTGAACTCCAAACCCCTTCAACTTAATTATTGATTTGTGCAGTGAGATTCTTGCCTCATTCATATCCATACATGTAATAAATATCCTGTGACTAGGACCTCTTATAGGACTCTTGTTATTCATTTTACATTCTACTCCACCCAGGGCCAATTTATTTTAATATCTACCTAGGATTTGTTGTGATTAATGGATAAGATGACAGAAAGAGACAACCAATTTGAAGAGGAATTGGCTCTTCACAGTCAGAAGAAAGGCGTGTTACTTACACCTCTCATGGTTGTGATAAAATGCCCAGGCAAAAGCAACTTAATAAACAAAGGAGCTATTTGGGCTCATGGTTGAGGAAACGGTCCATCGTGACGGAGAAGGCAGGATGCAAGGCGTGTGAGCCAATTGGTTGTGTTCTGGTGACAGTCAGAAAGCCGAAATAGGTGAATGCTGGTGTTCAGATGGTTGTCCTCTTTGTAGATAATCTGAACCCCAGTCTATGGAATGCTGTAGCCTGTGTTTATGGTAAATATTTCCTCCTTAATCATCCTCATCTCTGAGAACCCCTATAGGCACGTCTAGACTCTCCTATGGGATTAGAGGTCCCATTGTCAATCACATGCTGCACCAGGCAGAGTCATTTGGGGAAGAGCCAGGGTGATCCAGGAGGCCTCAGGGCCAGAGAAGCACAGACTAGATCCTTCTTTTGTGGCTTTTTCAGGAAGGAAGGAGAGATGAAAGGAAGGTATACTGAGTTGGTATATGACTAAAGAGCTTAAAAATTGTTCTAGCCCATCAGGGCGATTGTCTGATTCTAGCTGTGGCAGTACTTTAGATCAGAGAGATTACTAAGAGGTTATATGCGTTCAAAGGAAGCTGGGTAAGAAGTCAAAATAATTGGCTTGTGCCTTAAAAGAATGCCCAGAGGCAGAGTGTTTGCTGTCTGTAGAAATTGTCACCTCTTGGAGGGAGAATCTCTCCAAGATCATTGGGGCCTCAAGATGAGAAAGATCCATAAAATCTTCTAAAAGCATATTTAACATGTAATACTAAACAAGTTTTCCCGATACTTTCCTCGACAAAAACAGAATTCTCAACCCACTTCAGATTCTTAAAAAGTGAAAAGAATGAATGTTGGGCCTACCAAGGAGCTGATGCCGTGCAAGCATCTCCAACTAGCATTGCTTTCCGCATTCAGGTTTTCCTGTTAACTACACCCCCTTCTAAAACCCGTATGGTTTTTCTTAACTTGTGCCATTTTTAACTATGATTTTTTAAAGGGATCATTAAGACTAATACATTATTCAGGCATTTAATACAGAGAGTTGAGTCTCTGCTCAGATAATTTTTCTGTATGAAATTTTAAATTTTTTCTACAGTTTTATATTCTGTTGTCAGAAGTCTAAATTAAAAAATAAATTAAAATGTCTGCTTCTTTTTCAAAATGGAAGCTAGTTCTTACAATATATGAATATTTCTTGGTGTACTTACAATCCATTCAGTCTAGCTTACTAGTCACTTTATAATAACAAAGTATCCAGGGTTACTTTTCTGAATATGCAATATGCCATAGCAAGAAAACACATTAAACCCAGTGGGCAGACAGTGGACATGAATGCTCATAATTCATAAAATGTATATAAAGGCAAGACTTGCAACTGGTAGACTATCACATGCAATTTAAA
Source organism: Alexandromys fortis (assembly GCF_014885135.2). Classification (NCBI taxonomy): domain Eukaryota; kingdom Metazoa; phylum Chordata; class Mammalia; order Rodentia; family Cricetidae; genus Alexandromys; species Alexandromys fortis. The sequence continues at coordinate 10,183,828 of NW_026067890.1, forward strand.
TGTTATATTAATTTCTATTATTTACTTTTAAATGCACACAATATGGTAATGCTACTCTATCATTGTAAGAGGGATGTTCAGTCATATACTTAGCTATTCCTGGTTGTACAATAGAGCAGATTTCATTCTATTGCTTTCATTTTTAACTTATTTAAACTAAGTACATCAGAAAAAATAATCTTAGTAAATTTTATTTTTATTGTTCCCATGTTAAACAAATATTAACTTTAATTGATCATTATTCCTATTCTATAGAAATTTTATACATTTTAATCATTGTTAATAATTTTAATTAATATTGTTACCGTTAATTAATATGTTAATTCTGGGAGTCAGATTGGACTTGAGAAGGCATTAGCAAGCAGGAATCTGGGACAGACCCAGCTGGAGAAGATACTCACAATGCAGTTTTCCCGGAGTTGTTACATCATAATGGTTTTGCACCTATTGGTAAGGTCATTTTTAGCTTAGTGACCCTCCGAACTGAATGAGCCATTTTTTTTTTCACTCTTGTTGGTTAATAGAGAACACAGAGTCATAATCATGGGCCAATTCCAACAAGCACACAGTAACTCTTGGCAAGCAAGTTATGGTTCCCATGTTTATTTTCTTTTTCTCATTTCAACACATCGTCTTTGCATGATTTTCATAGTTACTTATACTGTTTGGGCAAAACAGACACGTTACGATATTCCATCTGAATATTTTTTTTTTTTTTTTTGGTTTTTCGAGACAGGATTTCTCTGTAGCTTTGGTGCCTGTCCCGGAACTTGCTCTTGTAGACCAGGCTGGCCTCGAACTCACAGAGATCCGCCTGCCTCTGCCTCCCGAGTGCTGGGATTAAAGGCGTGCGCCACCACCGGCTGAATCAATTTTTAAACAAGAGCTATACTGAAAGAAATACAAAGAGAAACAGGGATGTCAATTTATACCTAAGAGGAAGAAGATAGTGGAATGATAGGCAATTAGTTGGTAGCGGACACGGAAATTAACAAGCATCAGTGGGGTATGAAAAGGCTGCAGTTCCAGAGCCCTAAAGCCATAGTCTGTGCTGCTATGTTATCATTGGCTGCCAGCTTTCCATCAACACCAGGATCAACCAGCAGTCACAAATAGTCAGATTCCTTGTGCTGTTTCTGTACTTTATTTTGAGTAATATTAAAGTTCCATGAATACATCAGCCTAAGCAAAGCCAGTAAGGACAGAATCAGCTCTCACTTTTACACCATATGCTCGGGAAAATCTCCAAATTCAACTGATGTTTCCTCAGATAAAATCACTTCACCAATGGGTGAAGGATCAGCTTGAAGTCCTCAAGAACTGTCAGGGTTATCTGAACAACCATAAAACAATACCCATTTCATTATTAAAGTCCACTTTACTGTGTCATACTATCGTTTCAAAGGACACTGACGAAATGTTTTAGGAAGTGGGCTGAATTACTCTGACAGACACCATTTCTAAGCCACAAAACATTGTGAAAATTGGACTCTGTTCCATGGCATTCTATATTTATTTTAGAACACTGTTCTGTGTTTTTATTGTTGGGGAGTTTTCTACAAGATTCCTTTTGCTTTGTTTTGTTTAGTGGATATAAAGGTAACTTTGTGTTCTAGAAAAAAATGGGAGGAGTGTAAAGTACAGAAAAAAAGTGAATATCAAAATTTAATATCCAGAGAAGTAATTATAATTAACATTTATTAAGAACTGACTTTGTGTACACAAAGATAGCTCCCAGTGAACATGTGTGTGTGTTAATTACTGTCAATCACTGTGGGGAGACACTGTGACCAAGACCACTTATGAAATAAATCACTTAAATGGAGGCTTGCTCACAGATTCAAAGGGTGAGTTTATGAGCATCATGGTGGGGATCATGGTAGCAGGCAGGCAGTCACAGTGCCTAGCAGCAGCTGAAACCTCACATCTGATCCTTGGGTTATAAGAAGAGGGGGAGGGAAAGACAGACAGAGATGCACAGAAAGAGAATGAGAGGCACAGAGACAGAGAGACTAATAGACGGACAGAAAGAGAGAATCAGAGACAGACTGACAGACAGAGAATAAGAAAGAGAGACAGAGACGCAGAAAGACCGACATACAGAAAGAAAGAGAAAGAGTTAGAGAGGCTGACAGAAAAACAGAGAGAATGAAAGAGAGAGAAAGAAAAATAGAGATACACACAGAAAGAATAAGAGATACACAGAGAGGGAATCCGAGACAGAGAGACTGACAGACAGAGAGAATGAGAGGGAAACGTGGAGAGAGAGAGAGAGAGAGAGAGAGAGAGAGAGAGAGAGAGAGAGAGAGAGAGATACAGAGAGCAAGAGAAACTCGGCCTGGCATAGGCTTTTGAAACCTAAATCTCCACCCCCAGGAACACATTTCCTCCAAGGCTTCATTTTGATACTTTCCAAATGGTTCCAGTAACTAGAGACCACGCATTCAAACATATAAGCCTATGAAGGCCAATGTTATTCAAACCACTGCAACTTGCTGCATACTTCCCAGTAAGAGGACAAGACAGATACACTGTTTGACCCTGTTTTATACCTGAAGAAAACAAGGCTTAGTGAGGGTCATTAACTGATAGACTGAATAGGACCAATAATGATAAAGTTGAGACATTTGATGTACTATGTCACAATTTTATTTATTTTTTCATTTGTGAGATGTATAAAAGCATAAACAATAGAGAAAGATGCTTTTCTCATTATTAGTAACATTACAATTGAAATCTGACTCTTCTATATGCGGTTGTGGGGTTGTAACTGTTCTGAATTTTTGTCAAGTATTTAAAATCCTGCTGGCTTTCTCTGGATTGTGCTCAGCTAGGAGATGGAGAGATGATTTTAACATGGAAAACAAACAAAGAAAGAGTAAGTTCCATTAGAAGAATTAATGAGGTGAGCAAAAGAGAGCAGACATTATTTTGAAATCGATGAGCGGCGACCCAGTCATCTTTCTTTTCTGTCATCCTTAACAGACAGGTCTTAATCCCCCTGCTGTATTTCTTGCCATCATCTTTTAGGAATGAGTAAAAGAAGGGGACAAAAGATCAACAGGGCCTGCCTATGGTCTCTAACCCTCAGAAAGCCCTCCGCACTATTCACCACATCTGGTTTACACAGTATTTCTGCTGAATGCTGCTGCATAGTAAAGCTCCCTAACACTGTACAGTCAAGAGAATGACACAACTCTGCCCTCTGTACAGGCGTCACCAGGGGAAGGTTAGTCTCTGGTCCAGGCAAATGTTAGCTGAACCGGCAAAGTGGGCACTAGAGGATACAAAATGGCTGCCCCCACAAATATTTCACCCACAGTCCATGACTGGCTGGACTTCTCCTATTCTGTTTGTAATTTATCATCATCTAAGGTTTTTCTTCACTTTAGCCCTTAGGCAGACTCTTCAGACAAGGGCATAAAACACACAAGGCTCTGGCTCTGCCCTAGCACTGTGCTCAATAAGCAAATCATTCATTTTGCCGGCCAGGGCCTCTCTCAGAGCTACCATCCTTTTTGGGATACTGTTCCCTTTGAGCCTAATGCTTCTCAGGTGACCCGCCCTTTCTCGGCTCCTTTTATCTTGTGGAGGAATAGATAACGGCCTGAACCGGTCATTTATTTTTCTGCCTCCCCTGTGGGAAACAGGCTGACAAAACCATAAACGTTTCTAACCAGCAGATGGTTGGATTTAAAGAGTTAGACCACGTGGGCTTCCACAGCTGTAGCCATTTTCTTTGAGCTTAAGAAAGGGAGGAGCCACAGGCTTGTGAGATTCCACCCCTAGCTAAAGGTGCCTGAAGGTTCTCCACATGAGGTCCCACCACTAGCCAAATGGTGCCAGTACCAGCAGCCTACTTGATTGCTAACAGGCAAGTGCACTCCGATCTGGTTTGGCTGCCACCACCAGCTACCTTTATTAGTAATGCTTTCTACAACTACTTTTATGCCCTATTGTATTTGGTGTATTTGCACGATGGTTCACCTCAGCAGGGCCCACTGAGGCTCTCATTACACACAAAGAACCACCTGCAGTACATCTACTCCCATGCAAAAACTCTACTTTCCCAATAAAAAAGTCAGTTGCCTCTCGCTCACTTTTCATTTAACTTAATACAGTTCTTAAATTCAACTGTGTGTAAATGTACGTATACTTACTGTTAAATGAGACTAAGAAAGCAATGTTTCAAGTGTTTTAAATTGCTTTAATCTCTTACAAAATGCCGCGTATATAATCCAACACTGCTTCAAAATGTAGTAAGCTGTTTTCCATTAGTCTAAGCTTTTATTGTAAACAGTTTTTTTTTCTTCTTTGTCTCTCACAAGTATAAATTTTACCTGTTACGTTAAAAACCAGTACAGTCAAGCTTTCATTGGTCATTAGGCCTTCATATGATAAGCACATTTTCCTGTTGCCTGTAATCCACAGTATTTTTCTAGTTTCTCATTTGTCTTTATAATGTTTGTTTGAGACAAAAGGTTTATTGTTATTGTTTTTCTTTTGTTTTTGAAGGATATTGTTAGTTTTCATTGATATTCTATCTCAGGGCATATATGTTTCCAAGTATACAAGGTGATTCATGAAAAATTAACATTTGATAATTTTCGTATGAAAATTTTTGGTCTGTGTATGCTGGGAATTGAACTCAGGACATGCACATAACATAGGCACACAAACTTCTGAACTATACCTGTGCCCTCTTTTAAGAAATATTTCATGTCTTTACAATGAGACAATGGAGATCTTTCCTCCCTCCCTCTCTTTCTCCTTCATTGCTTTCTTCCTTTTATTTTTTTTTCATTTTTCTCTTTTTAAAGTAAACACTTATAATTTTCATAATGGAGAACATATTATTTATTCTTTGCCTTGTCCTCTTGCAGTATTGGGAACGAAATAGCGTACACACTAAAAGCTAATTATTACTCCTGGAAGTTATTGATTTTTCCATTGTTCACATGACTGAGCCATTTATCATACTATTTTGCTCATATTACAATTTCCACTCATTTTCATGGGGACTCTTCATAGACATCATATAGCTAACAAGCAAATATTTTTGTCTTATTTGCTACCAAAAAAACCCACTTTGTTTTTCTAAGTAACATCTTATATGTTGTCTTGAATCCCAGAACACTATCCTGTCATTTCAGTCATTCACATAATGGCTAATGTCCAGTTTCCAGTCTGTGCTAGAGTCAGATAATTTTCCTATTTTAAAACTTTAAAATAATTTGACATACTCATCCCATTTTTCTATTTATGTTTCTTGAGTTTTTTGAGTGGGAAATCCCTCCCAATCCTCCCTTTCTCTTTCCCTCTTTCTCCCTTTCTTTTCTGTGTGTTGTTGGTGGTATTTTTGTCTTTTTGATACTAACAGCTAAAAAGCTTCAAACCTTGGCCATTCATTAGCTGTTTCAACAGGGAATGAATGAATGACGTAGTTTGCAGTCAAAGACCTCTCTACATAGAGCAAAAGTATGCGTTTCTTTAGTAAAAGTGTACAGTGGTTTCCCTATCCTATCTGTTTATTGCTCAAGGTCACTTTATAGGTAAGGAGTTTCATTTCCTGTGGATGAGAACTCTTAGCTTACTTGTTTCCAAAGCTTACTTTATTTAAACTGTAACCCAGAGAGTGTTGGTATCTTTACTCTGAAATACTTAGAAAGAAAAATCAGAGCAATAGGAAGCCACTATTTCCCGAAATCAGTGGGATTACCTAAGAAATTACAGGATCTGGCTACCTTAAGAGCCCAGATCTAACAGTACCTTTTGTCTTTCTTTTTTTTTTAAAAAAAAAAAATCTGATCCATTCCAACCCTTTAAAAATGAAAGCATTGAATAGAAAAGGCAAGCTTCCTTCTCAAGTATTAGGCAAAAAAATGTTGCATAATTGTCAGGATACTTTTGGCCATGGCCCCAAAATACTACTTCATTAAAGTGGAAAATAAGTGTGCTAGGTATTTATGAAGAAAATCTAGTGGTTAATCGCCACTGTAAGCTTGACTGGATGAAGAAATGCCAAGGATGCTAGCGAAAAGCACTCAGAGTGTACCTGTGATGCCTTCCCTAGGCAGTTGACCCCAGTGATGATTAAAGTTTTGAGCAGAATATTGGGGGCCGGGAAAGGATGACGTCTGGGTGAAGGAAGTGGGTCACTGGAGTCCTTGGTTCCCTAGAACAGGCCTTGCCACTATTCTGCTATGTGTCCCTACTGTAATCATGTGAACTCCTTCACATGGCACAGCTTCTCTGAGATGAGAGCCTGAAACCTCTGAGTCTGCCTTCCTTCCTTCCTTCCTTCCTTCCTTCCTTCCTTCCTTCCTTCCTTCCTTCCTTCCTTCCTCCCTCCCTCCCTCCCTCCCTCCCTCCCTCCCTCCCTCCCTTCCTTCCTTCCTTCCTTCCTTCCTTCCTTCCTTCCTCAGCATCACTAGTTTCCCCCACAGCAATGCAAAGCCCAATATGGAGTTTGGGATGATTTGGGAGTGTCAGTCTCTGACATGTGAATGGTTTCAGAAAGAAGGAAATCTCATTGTACTGGTTTCATATAAATTATTAACACATAGAAGCTACTTTGTGTTAGTGCTAGTGCTTCAAAAATTATGGCAAGGGAACCTCTACACTGATACGGTGATAGATAATAAACAGAACTTCAAAGAGCAGATCACTCAGGTGTAGGATTTTAAGTTAATTAGGCATACCTACGTAGAACTTAGGAAAGAAAGTGGAGGCTAAATGAAGAATTTTCTAATTCTGCATTACCCACCAGAGGGAGCCTAGACAGTCAAGAACAATATAAAGAATAACTAAAGTTGACCAGAAAACTAAATAACTTGTTCTCTGGGTTTGGTTCTAAAAATACATATAGCATTTTCTAAATGACACTGGCATTCTTTCATAGAAACAAAATGTCAGAAGAAATCAGATATCATTTGTGAACAATGTTTCTGTGACTATATTTATATTTTGAATCAGGCCTTTCATCATAACAGATTATAAATAAAATATGAAACTTCTGCTTCACACATTCATGGCAAATACATATACAGTGAAAGCCTAAATTAGTTTTCACTCTGCACAGTGAATCCAGGCCTGATATGAAATAAGTACTTTCTATTTTGAGCTCTATAGCCTAGTTTAGTTGAAACTAACGCAAGCTGGAGAGGAATGACTTCGAAAAGATGGCAAAGCTCACAGACAGCAACGAAACGTAAAGAATCTCTTAGAGAGCAGAACCTGGCATCCCACCAGCTGATGCTGCCTCCTGAGGATCTCTGTAACTCAGTCTTTTCAGTGACTATGGAACTCGCTTTCAGAAATTTTAGAAATATGGAAAGATATATAAGCTATTGGGTGGCTTTCAAGACCAAAACAGAAAGAATCTCAGAGCAGTTTTGAGTATTAAATTTTCCTTTTGTGTGTGTCAGTGTTTCAACTGTGTTCATATGAGTATGTGCACATTTACACACTCATCCACGTGCCATTGTCGTTCACCCTGAATATTCATCATCCTTAGGGCTAAAAAAGTTTTGACTGTAATTATTAGAGAACTACAACTTAACACCTGATAGCACCCTTTTTATAATGCAATATAAAGAGTTAATATATGAAAATATAAAATATTAATTCTATTAATTACAAATATTTTATATTGGAATTTTGTAACTTGATATAAATTTAAGGTTATTTTTGCTAGAAAATACTCTATATATAATTCTCCTACTTTGTTTAAGGTATTTTTGTATCTTGATGCACATTTAATGTTATTTTTGCTGTACCGTATATATACTTCTACTCTTGTTTAAGATATTGTACCTATACAGATCATTTAAAAATGTAATGTATAATTAAGAAAAGTCAAAAAAAAAGAAATACAGGTTACTAGTTAGTCATCTATAATAATCAAACTTATAGTCATGTTAAGTATGTTTTTAAGGTTAAACAGAGATATATTTTAGACAGATAAGTGGTCTTCAAACACTTCAGAAACCTACAGAATATGGCATTAAAGATGTTTTGATATCACAAGGATTTTCATGACAGTGAAACACATCTACTCCTGGCAGCATCAATTTACTTCATAAAAGGATGATAGGCATTGAAGAAGCTCCATATGGAGTTTGCTTTCATTATGGCAAAGTTAACAACTAGACAAGAAACTGCCCTTGAGTCAACTGGTGACAGTACGGTGTCCAAATTGGACAGGAAGGATATAAAAGAAAGCGGCTACCAGCTTTGCCAAGACAAATCAAGACAATCCTTCAAAATTCTTGTTTTACAGTAAAGTCTGTCAGCTGCTCTAGGCCTGTAGGCTGAAGATGAACACCCCAGTGCTGCATAGGAATCTTTGGTGACTGTCCAGGTGCCCAGCTGTTTCTGTTATTTTTATAGTTTTGGAAGTTGCTTGCTTTGTACTTCCTATTTACTCAGGTAATATAATATCCTTCTTGGGTCTCTGCTGGGGTTGAAGAATAGGTACTATAGTTACAATTTTCCTTGTTACCAAATTCAGAAATGAAACTTACATAAGAAATGTAAAGTTTATAAGGTTGTGAAATATAAAAACTTAAGTTGTTTATCTAAGATCTTTTAAGGTCTAAAAAGGTATTTTTAGGATGGTAATACAAGTACTAATAGGCAAAAAATGGCTTGGGTATAAGACTTTAAATTTCTCAAGAGATTATAGATAATAGATGATATTCTCTGAATATGCCAACTACAAATTACTGAACTTTGCAAATGTGATTCTTAACATGATAGTTGTTCTTATCATATATAGTTTTGCTACTTTAAAGTTAAAGTTTTTAATTTTTATATTGACAAAAGAGAAAAAGTTGTGGGATATTTGTACACTGTGTGAAGATGAGTCACTGTGATTGGTTTAATAAAAAGTCAAGCAGCCAATAGCTAGGCAGGTTAGCATATGTTTGACTGCAAGACAGAGAAAGAACTCTGGGAAGAAGAAAGGTGGGTCCCCGACTGACATGGAGATGAGGTAATGAGCCTTGTGGAAGAACACAGATTTAAAAGTTTATGTTAATTTAAGTTATAAGGAGTAATTAGGAACAAGCTTAAGCTAAGGTGGAGCTTTAATAATCAATAAGTCTCCATCTCATTCTTTAGGGCCAGTGACCCAAAGATAGTCCAACAAGAAAGCTTGCTACACCTATTACATTATTAGCTCCTAAAAGTCTGAACAGCAGTGTATGCGTGTCTACATGCACGTTTGCCTGTACACACATGTCTGCATGCACACTTGCATGTACATTTTTCTGCATGCATGCTTGCCTATACATGGGCCTGAACATGTGCTTGCCTCTACACATGTCTGTATGTGTGCTTGCTTATGCATTTTTGTTAGTCCCATCTGTAAAGTATTTGAAGGTAAACAGAGAATTTTAGAGAGAACGGTATTTTTAAGGAACATATGTTGTCTAAGCTACAAAGCTGATCATTTTTTTATCTGCCTTTAACGAGAATTTTGGACCCTAATGTCAATTTGCACATTTACATGGACATTCTTCATCCAGTCACATAACCAATTCCTGGATTCAGCCCCTCTCCTTCTATGTCCAACCCTTTTTCCTATATCAATTCTCACGAAACATCCTTGGGTAAAATTCATCAATAATTAAGATCTCCTGACATGTGAAATTGACTTCTACTTTGTTTGACAATACCACACAATATTTTGAATTCCCATCTCTTTGCTTAGAACAAAAAAAAAACCCTTGGAGGACTGTTGCTTTCTTCTATAACCCACAGAACAAGCTATAGTGCTTGCTTGAAGAATAAATATCAATTAGTATCATTGTTGTGAGATGACCTGCCTCAAATCTTTCATTTCACTGCACGCCTTCATGTCAAAGGAGACCACACCAGTTGTCATTGCTGTCAGTAACACTTTCAAAGTTGAATGTGGGCTCCAGGGCACTAAAACTTGAAAACATTCTAAAACTTAGGAAATGTACTTAAACAGAAGACATATAAAATACATAAAATAATGGTTTTATTTATGCCTCCAATAACATTTAAATATGGATATTTTATTAAACATTAAGTGATATTACTTTTTTGCATTCTTATGTTTGAATTTCATCTCTAAGTAGCCCATGGGAAAGAACACAGTATGGCCAAATAATTTGTAAAGTAAAACTAATCATTAGTGAATTCTCCAAGGAATTCAGTTCTTAATATTAACCTTTTGTGTCTCACATTATAAAAAATAAATCCAATTAAATTGCATAGCCTCTATAAAGTAATTTCCCCTTGGACTTAGGATATCATTTCTTTATCTCCAGAGAAAGTGATATTTTTTAATTTAATGTCAAACTCGAGATACTATTATTTCAAACCTTATAGAATACAAGTATATAAGCTGCATTTAAAACTGTTATAATCTCATATATTCATAATGTGAAGAGTTCCATTTAACTGAAACAACCTAATAATATGCTCCAATTCCAGTGCATAAACAGGATGTGAATAGCCTCAAGAAAGAATTGTCTCAAGAAATCTTGAAACTTACACTCTCTTATTCTTCCAACTCGTTTCTCTTTCTTCTGAGGACTGATATCTTTTGATAAGGGGAAACTGGATAAATAAGATGAATCAAAGAAGAAATATGAGCAATAAAGCATAAATGAGGAGAGGATTAAATTCTGTTTCAGTCACACTTAGCAACATCTTTATGTGTTTTAGGCATTTAATGTAGAGATTATCGTGGTTTGAATATTAAATTTCCCCATTAATGTAATGCGTTGAATGTTTGATCCTTGTTAGTGGCAGGAAGTGGGAAGTGGTGGAAACTTTGGGAAATGAGGATTAACTGGAGGAAGTTGATTTTGAGCTTTGGAGGAATACACGTAGTATAGTGATTTGAATAGAAATGGCCCCTATAGGCTAGTAGATTTGGACGCTTGGTCACCAGGAACTGGCACTATTAGAAGGTATGGCCTTGTTGAGGGAAGTGTGTCACTAAGGGTGGGCTTTGAAGATTTTATTGCTCAAGCCTGTCCCAGAATCCCTCTCACTTCCTGCTTTGCTTTGTGCTGATCTAGATGTAGGACTCTTGCTCCTTCTTTCGTACCATGTCTGCCTAAGTAACACCATGCTTCCATATATGATAATAAAATGGAATAAATCTCTGAAATATAAGCAAACCTCATTTAAAAGATTTCCTTTATAAGATTCGCTGTAGTCATGGTCTCTCTTCACAGCAATTGGACATTAACTGAGACATATAGTCCCTAATTCCTCTACCTGTCTGTCTATGTCTCTCTGTCTCTATATCTCTCTGTCTCTCTGTATTAGCCTGTCTCTCTCTCCCTCTTTCCCTCCCTATCTTTTCCCCGCTTCTGTCTATCCTGACTTAAAAAAACTTCTACCACACACTCCCATAACCATATAATGTTCTGCTTAAGTGCATAACACCAAACAACTATGGGCTAAATCTTCTGAAGTTATAATCCAAAACGAATTCCTCGCCCCTCAAATGGTTTATGTGTATGAAAATTAATACGAGATAAATTAGTCATTTCTATGACTACCTGACCAATTGTTCCAGCAGCCTCTGAAAAAGGTTTGGAGATGTTAGTTAGATAGACTTGGTTAGCTATAGCACAACTTAACCAGTGATACTGGTGTGGGCACAAAAGATCAGAATGCTGATGAAAATACAGGCAGTGAAGTGGAGTTCATGAGATTTCAGATAGGAACAAGGACGCTTCATGTACCTGGACAAGAGATCCTTCATTTTATATTCTGGCAAAGAGCATTGTATCAAGGTCCTGAAACACTGAGGAAGGCTGAATTTGAAGGTGGATAATTAAGTAAGTACAAGAAATCGCAAGACTTTTAAACTATGACATGTTTTGCTAAGTATTGTAAGACTGGCTCACTTACAATCAAACTGAGAAGCTTTTTAAGCAGAGGGAAAAAAACTTAAAATGTACAGTCTGGTCAGAAAGCTGGTGTAAAATTGAGGCTATGGAAGGCAAAGTTTCTGAAAAGATCTACACCAGCACAAAGCAACCAAGTTCTTTGTGTTATTACAATAGGAGAGATGCTTTGAAGGCATCTCAGGAATTACCTGACCTCCTTCAAAAGTTTCCACCCCAGAACCCTTGTCGACAAAACAGCCATGGTCCAGAGTGGCACAGCTCCCCTTGGAGATGTCCACAGACTTTGATACACTGATGCCAGTTTTGCAGTCATATTAAAATTCAGCTGTGGAGTCATGAAGACTTAAACTAAAATTTTAAAGGAAAATGTGAGAAATAGTGCAATGTGGGATAGCTTCAGGTTCCTGCAGGAGATTCCCGAGAAGACAATATTCCCAAGAGAAGCCCCAGACAACCCAGTCTGACGCTATGACAAAGGGTTGCTCTCCACAAATTGACACCAGGGTTTGCATTGTCTGGAAGTTATTCCACACACTGCTTGTGTGACAAAGGACCAGAGAACTAGGGTAAATACATACATAACTGATATATAGACCGATAGATGGTATATAGATAGATAATATAGAAAAATTTAAATTATATATATATATATACACATATATATACTTCTAATGATATTCTGCTATATATCTAGATCAGTTCCTTATCCGGTCTTCATAAGAGAGGCTTCCTCTGGCAGCAGATGGGAACAGATGCAGAGAGACATACAAGACATTACAGAGAAAGAGAGAGAGAGAGAGAGAGAGAGAGAGAGAGAGAGAGAGAGAGAGAGGCTAAAAGTGAGGTCTCCATCAGATCCCTCCCCTCAGAATCAGGGAATCTTGAGGAAGAGGAGACTGAAAGATTTTAAGAGCCAAAGAAGATAGAGGACACCAGAAAAACAAGGCCCTCTGAATCAACTAAACCAAGTGCATCTGAACGCACAGAGACTGAAACAACAAGCATAGTGCCTACATGTGTCTGCCCCAGGTCACCTGTGTATATATTCTAGATATTAGCTTAGTGTTTTATGGGATTCCCGGCTGTGAGAACAGGTGGATCTCTGACTCATGCACCTGTTCTTAAGACTCTTTTCCTCCTGTTGGCTTGCCATGTCCAACTTTGATATATAACTTTTTGCTTCATCTTGTAATTTTTGTAATATTTTTTGTCCTCTTTGGTTGCTATTTCTCAGAAGCCTGTTCTTTTCTAATGAGAGAGAGAGAGAAAGGGAGTGGATCACAAAGAGAGGTGGAAGGAACTGGGAGGAGCAGAGGAGGGTCAACTTTAATCCAGGCATACTGTATGAGGAAAGAATACTCATAATCATATTTTATGTTTGAATTCCAGAGAAATGTTTATATTTCTGCACTTGGCATTTAAACATTCTTATTGAATTTTAACAAGTTGAATTTGAACATTGGCTATATACTGTGTATTATCTCTGATACAAGCATACCAAAGTCAGAGTTAGCCAATCCTCAACCTTTAATTTAGACCAAATTATTTAAGTCTTGCATGTGGATCCATAAAATGGTAATAAAATATTTTCTACCCATTTCAGTAAGAAAAGGTCATAATTGTCTTTCTTATTAAAAGAATTGTCTTTCTTATTGAAAAAAAAATAGACAGTTCCAGTACCCAGGAGGCAGAGATAAGAAGTTTAAGACCAGTGGAAGCTGTAAAGCAAATGCAAGACTAGTCCGGGATACTTGAAGTGCTATCTCAAAAAGCAAATGAACAAAATTGGCCCAGAGAGATAGTTCCATGGTTAAGAAAAGTTGCTACTACTCTGGCAGATGACTCAGGGTAATTTTCAAGAACCCACAAAGTGGGGGCTGGAGAGATGGCTCAGAGGTTAAGAGCACTGGCTGCTCTTCCAGAGGTCCTGAGTTCAATTCCCAGCAACCACATGGTGGCTCACAACCATCTGTAATGAGATCTGGTGCCCAATTCTGGCCTGCAGGCATACATGTTGACAGAGCACTGCATACATAATAAATAAATAAATATTAAAAAAAAAGAACCCACAAAGCAGTTCACACCCAGCTGTAATTCCAGTTCCCACAGATCCAACACCCTAAACTGGCCTTCTTGGGCTCCTGTGTACATGGGATGCTCATCTGCTCATTCAGGATTACATGCGTACACATTGATTTTTTTTAAAAAGTCTTTAAAAAGTAAATAAATAAACAAACATAGACAGGTGGATATTATTCTCATACCTGTAATACCAGTTTTGTCTTGCTTGGTATAATTTTCAAACTTGTTATTTTCTTTTATATATATGGATATTTTCCTGGCATACAACTCTGTGCACAACACATGTGCCTGGAAAGCAAGACTGAGTCCTCTGAAAGAGCAGCCAGTGCCCATTTCCTTTCAGCTATCTCTCCAACCTTTTGCTCAGTATTTTTAATCCTTTAAGCTCCTTAGGAAAATGTCCATCATGTAGACTGTGCTTAAAAGATAATGAATACAGAAAGGTAGCTTGAGTTAAAAGGCTAAAAAAAATATTGCCAAAATGTTCATACTATAAAAATACTACATACTATAGCTCCTGTGGGAATCTCTCAATATTCAAATGATTTTTAATTATTTTTATGTATTGATGTTTTGACTGAATGTTTGTCTGTACATCAAATGTATACAGTGTCCTCAGAAGCCAGAAGGGAGTCAGATTCTCTGGAACTGGAGAGTGCTCCTAACTAGTGGGCCATCCCCTTAGACCTCCAGTGCCATGTTTCCTAGAAACAGAAAAATAAATCTTACAATTTGCATGAAACTGAAAATAATTCTAAATAGCCAGATAAATCTTGAAGAAAAAGAATAAAACAAAGTGTCACGCTAATTTCAAAATCAACACAAAATGTCATAATCAGAGTACCACAGAGTACCACGGTAGTATAATTTATCAGATACATAAACCAAGGAAACAGCATAGAGATTGAGAAACAGACCCATGTAGTTAAAATCAGCTGGTTTGAGACCAAGTTGTTAAGAACACACCATGGGAAGAGGAAAATCTCTCTGATAAGTATTATTTGGAAAACTAGATATCCATGAATAGAAGAGTGAAATTATACTCCTTATGTCACAACATAAAAAAGCAACTAAAATAGGTTAAAGTTATAAATGCAGGATCTGGAAATTTACTTCCACCACAAGACATAAGGGACAAAGGAAATTCTTGTGTCAATGTTTTAGATACAACCCCAGAGCCATAGACAACAATAGACAAATAGAGTAACATCAAACCAAAATGTTTCTGCACAGCCAAGGCAACATCAATCAGCAGATTCAAGAGGCAAACTAAAGAATGGAAGAATATTTGAAAATATAGTAAGCATATAAGTATGTAATAGATCTGATAAGGGAGTCTAAACAGAGACCAATTTAACTCAATAGCTTAAAAATGAAATGGCAAGTCACCTAATTTTAAAATGCACCAAAGACCTAAACAGATATTTCTCAAAAGAAGACGAATATGTGGTAGGTGTGTGAAAGCATGTTCATCACTACTAATCATCACTGAACACGGTTTTAAAATGTGGGATTTTATCACACATTCTTTAATAGCTGTTTTCAAAAGGACAGAAGAAAAGCATTGAAAAGGGTAAGGAGAAAAGGAACCCTTGAAAACTATTAGGGGAAGAGGGACTTTTAATTTGGACCTAACACTCATGTGGCAAAAGACTTGAGATAGTGGAATTTTCCTAATTTATTTTTATTCTTTAACGGTCTCATGTACATCTAACATGCACTTGAATGCTTTCCACTCCTGAATTTAGCAGACCAGCATTAGCACATTTGCATACGGATGTGGCTCAGATTGCTTCTAAGACTGAATCCCTCACATCTCTGCTCACTTTGTGATTGTTCTTTCTACCTAAACAACAGCGGTTTTGACATCAATCAGTGCGTTAAAATACAATACATCTAAAGTCAGTAGCATGTCCAGCTTAATCATGCTTTGTGCCAGAGAGAAACACATGCTTCCCATACGCACTGGGGTGATGAGTGCCGAACGGTCCCCAGGCTCTCACTGCTCTCCTGCTCCTTGGCTCCCTTATATCCCAGCCAGACATTGTTTGGCTGCCATTCCAGTTCCAGGCTTTGGCCTTCACTGCGGGATTTGGAACCCTAGCTCTTCCTCCCAACTTCACTGGAAAGTATTAACCAACAATGAATTCTTTTGTGTAAACAGCCCCAGCCCTTCATCGGCATGTGCTGTTTTCCTTGTGGCTGATATTTCATCAAGCCTGATCCATGAGATATTGTTGCCTTGGCATAGCTGCAGCTGGTTATCCTTCTCCACTGGTGGCCTCCATGTTGTAGAAACTGGCCATCTGACCATCTCCAGGTCTTCCCAGGTACTACTCATTACAGAGATCCTGTTTCTGTGAGTGCCCAGATTAATTCTCTATCCCTCTCAGATTCCAGGTCATCTACTTTCTGTCCAAATCACCGACTGACCCGGAGAGTAAGAACAGTCACACATTCAAACAGACACTCGCCTCATTCAGCATAGTGAACTTGTTCACCTCAGAAAATACTTAAAGAAAAAAAAAATGAAGAACAGGATTTGGAAACTGGGCACCACTCAGCACTAAAAGTTTGCCGATCTTTGTTATGCTCAAATACACAAACAATACAGAACATTGACCCAGCAGTAATTGACAGAGACTCCTAGAAAAAACCCTTAAGCCTTCATTCTTCAGTTTAAAAACCTGACAAGACCTACATAGAAGGAAAAATATGAGGGAAAAATCCTCTGAAATCAATACGTTTCATCTGCAGAAGACAGAGTAAAGGAGAAAAACCTGGCCCTGGGCTGGTGTTTACCTCCTTCCATGGTTGTTCTGTTCCACAGGCTCTAGAGGCCATCTGGAGCAGCAGGCAACGAACAGAACCTGAAACTCATGCAGTTTGTTCTTTCGTAGAAGTTATAATTTAAGCTTTCACTATGTGCTGGGAACATCAAGGTCGCTACCTTCCCACAGCTTATAATGTCACGGAGGAGACAGACATATAACTAAGTTTAGAACACAAGGTAAGTTGTGTTAAGTGGTGAGGGAAAAAAGTAAGCAAAACAGATTAAAAAGGAACATCACACATGCTAGTCTATTAGACATTGTACATGGGGAATGCCTGTCTGCCTTTCTCTTTCTTCTCTTTCTGTCTTCTTGTTTGGTTTTGAGACAGGGCCTTGTGTATAACAGCGGACCTCAAACTCCCTAAGCCAAAGAGACGTTGAATTCCTGCTGTTCTGTGATTACAAGGGTGCACTGCTTCATTGGCTGCTATGAGGTGCTGGAGATCAAACACAAGGCTCTCTGCTCTCCAGGCAAGCTCTCCAACATCTGAGCTACCTCCCTAGCCTGAAAATATCTTAAGATAACATTGAGTGTGGACAGAGTCAGGCAAAGCTCTAGGGATGTATGAGGGGACACTCTGGCAGAAGGAAGGAGGAAAGCAAAATGCCCCTTAAGAATGTGTCCCCTGAGAAACCGCCACACTGCTTTCCAAACTGGTTGCACAAGTTTGCATTCCCACCAGCAATGGATGAGTATACCCCTTTCTCCACAACCTCTCCAGCAAAGGCTATCATTGGTGTTTTTGATTTTAGCCATTCTGACAGGTGTAAGATGGTATCT